>NC_135350.1:38635185-38946323 GCF_023851605.1 Tamandua tetradactyla | reverse complement strand
CTTTGCCTAAAGACTTTCTTTTGTCACAGGAATCTGACTTAGCACCAAAATTAGTTGGAAGTACCGTGGAGCTAATGCACTCCAGGAGAAGCCCTCAACCAGTAACTGACATGATTTGGTGTATAAATACACCAGTTCCCTCACACCTTGGCTAGAATAACTCTGAGGGCCATGTTTTACATGGATTCCAAGAATTTCTCCAACAGGATTAAACTCCAGTTGCCCACAGTGGTAGCTGGCTTAATCTCATATTCTTTGTTGGCTTCCTTGGTTTCTTTATCTTACATCCCCGTTACCTTAACTTCACTCCTCTCTTCCAAAATAAAACAACAGTAAAACTACCTGAATCTTTGTCTCAGGGTCTGCTTCTGGTGCATCTGAAACTAAGATAACACCTATCACAAAAGGCAATGCCAGACAGACCACAGTGGCTCAGCAGGCAGAATTCTCACCTGTCATGCCGGAGACCCGGGTTCGATTCCTGGTGCCTGCCCATGCAAAAAAAAGAAAAAGAAAGGCAATGTTATGTAAGCAGATGGACACAACTGCTAGAAAAATGAGGCTAGGGTTATATATTTGAGAGTCATCAGCATATAGACAGTTTGGGAACCACAAAATGAATTTACTCACTCACTAATACATAAAAGCATGTGGTAGTTTTAAGTTGTATATGCTCAGAAAAGGTGATTTTAAAAAAATCTATTCCTGTGAGTGTAGACCTACTACTGGTGGCAAATAACCTTTTGAATAGGTTATTTCAAATGAAACCTCTTACTAGAGTCCTTTATAAAGGGATAACATACACACAGAACCCAAAGAGCTCACAGAAAAAGCCCTAGAGAAGCTGAGAGAAAAGGACAACACCCACAGAAAATAAGAGAGGAAGCCTCTGAAGCTAGACGCTAGAAACAATGAAACCCAGGAAAGAATGACCAGCAGATTTCACTATGTGCCTTGCTATCTAACAGAGGAGCCAAAGCTCACTGGTAGTGGGTCCTCAGAGAAGGTATCATCCTGTTGATACCTCAATTTGGACATTTTCATGGCTTTAGAATTGTAAACTTGTAAGCTAAAAAATCCCCATTGCTAAAAGCCAGTTCATTTCTGGTATATTCCATTTTATCAGCTTTAGAAAACCAAAACAGATAGAAAAAAAATTGGTCTGTACTAGTCAGGGTTCTCCAGAGAAACAAAGCCTACAGGATACACACACACACACACACACACACACACACACACACACACACGTGTGTGTGTAAATAAATGTTGAGATTCACTACAAAGATTTATAAAGAATTTATGGAAATTTATTATAAGAATTGGCTCACATTACCACGGGAATTGGCAAGCTGAAATTCCGTAGGGCAGACCACAGAGTAGAAACTCTCCTGATTTGCCATGGAGAGGTAAAATGGCTGAAGTAGAGACAGAAATTCTTTCTGGCTGTTGAAATACTCAGTTTTAGTTTTAAGGAGGCTCCTGTCACTGCTGAAGGCAATCTCCTTTATTGATTATAGATGCAATTGTCCATTGCTGCAATCAGCTGACTAATGATTTAATCCACACAATACCCCTCATACAGTAATACTGTATCAGGCTAGTGATTGCTTGACCAAACAACTTGACACCAATGCCAATTTGGCACATGAAATTAACCTTCATAGTGGGTTGACATATGAAATTAACCCACACTCAAGTTTAGAGGTCAAGGAACTGAGGAGAAACCAGCAAAAACACCAAAAAGGAGCATCCAGGAATGTTGGAGAGCCAGACAAATGAAGAAAGTGTGTCAGTCAGGGTTCTCTCCTCTAGAGAAACAGAACCAACAGGAGGTATCTGTAAATATGAGATTTTATAAAAGTGTCTCCCACAACTGTGGGGATGCACGAGTCCACATTCTGTAGGCAGGCCATGAGCTGGCAACAATGATGAAGGTCTCTGATGAATTCTGCAGGAGAGGTTGGTTGGCTGAAGTAGAGATGGAAGTTCTTTCTTCTGCTTACTGAAATTGTCACCTCTCCCTTAAAAGTCTTTGACTGATTGGATTACATCCAAACAGCCTGATCAGATCCAACTGATTGGATTCTTTTTGGAAGACATCCCCTTTGTTGACCATAGATATAATCAGCCATAGATGCAATCAATTGACTGATGACTTAAGTCCATGAAATGCCCTCACAGTAATGGTTAGGCCACTGCTTGCTTGACCAGACAACTGGGCACTGTCATCTGTCCATGCTGACACATGAACCTAACCATCACAGAAAGTATTTTGAGGTATTAAAAGTGTGATTCCTGAGTCCTATGCAGATCTAAAGAACCAAGATTTCTGTTGATGCACACCACAAATTTTCATTTTTGAAGGCTACTAAAATGTTCTTAAGCATAAGATTAAAGAATCACTGGCCCTCAGAAACTCCCATCTTTCCCCTTTTGGAGGAAATTTAGTGGTGTAGTAGCATGAACAGGTGTTTTGGTTTGCTAAAGCTGCTGGAATGCAATATGCCAGAAATGGAACAGCTTTTAAAAAGGGAATATACAGCGTTACAAGTTTACAGTTCTAAGGCCATGAAAATGTACTAATTAAGGCACCAACAAGAGGTCACCGTCTCTCAAAAAGGCTGATGCCATATGAAATACCTCTGTCAGCTGGGAAGGCACCTGACTGGCGTCTGCTGGTCACTTGCTCCTGGGCTCTGTTGCTTTCACCATCTGTTTCCTGTAGGAATTCATCACTTGGATTCTCCAGGACTAGGGTTCATCTCTTGGCTTCCTTTGACTCTCTCCAGATTCTGGCTTGCTTAACATCTCATGGGAAGGCACATGGTGACATCTGCTGGGCCTTGCATCTCCAAATGTCTGGGTCTCATGTTGGCTCTGCCGGCTCAGTTGCTTCTGCTCTCCAAGCATCTGCATCTGAGGTTTCTCCAAAATATTTCCCCACTTAAAAGACTCTAGTAGACTAATCAAAACACACCTTCAATGGTTGGAGTTACATCTCCATCTCATCAAAAGGCCACACCCAATGTCACATCTCCATGGAAATAATCTAATCAAAGTTTCCCACCATAAACAATAGGTCTGACCCCACAAGATTGGATCAGGATTAAAAACATGGCTTTTCTGGGGTACATGATAGTTTCAAACCAGTACAACAGGTAAGCTTTTTTTTTTTTTTGTATGCTTTATGGCAGGGTCACATTTCACTCTTTTTCCATGCGAGTAGCCCATTATTGCAGCACCATTTGTTGAATTTTTTTTGTTGGTTTCTCAGTTTGTTTTGCTGGTTTGTTTGGGAACTTCCATAGGCCAGGGAATCAAACCCGGGTCTCCCACACGGGAGGCGAGAATTCTACCACTGAACTACCCTTGCACCCCCCTGGTAAGTTTTTATTCATCCCTATTCACAACAGAAGTATAATGTCCAACTGTAGTTGATGTCTGAATAACTCATCCTGCTACCTAAGCAAATCATGCCCTTTAAAGAGAAATTATATACACAGTCTGAATGAACTAATTATGGATATTTTTTTTCTGGAGTTGAGGTTAACCTGAGGTGATAGTATTAGTTGCTAGGGGTTTCATCTTCTCGAGATAGATCATTAACTCAAACTAGGTCTATAGAAAATGTGATTCTTTTCTAAGACATAAAATCAGGTCTGATAGCAAGGTTTCAGTTTTACCTCAAATCTATAGAAAATTTTTTTAAATTATAAATTTTAAAAAATTATAAATTTAAAGTTTCATAATTATAAAACTATACACCAAACCTGCTTTTTAAAAACTTACTAATACTTATGCTTCCAAATGTGGTCTCTTTGAAATAGTCACATTCAGAACTACATGCTATATTTCTGAAATTCTTTGAGAAATGCCTACAGAATCCATGGCAACTTATTCAACTAGCCCATCTTCATTCCTTTTGTTGGTATTGATTTTAGAATTGCTAATATTGATGCTAATAATAATTATACCATTTTATGATTCTCCTAAACCAACTCTTAGAGAGTACTTTCAAGAATGTTTGCAACAAAAACATTATAAGACTAGTTTAATAGATCAATATGACCACTTCATGGAAGAAAACTCTAAAAAGCTGTGTTATTATAAGGTAAAATGAAAAATAAAAACCTCAAGATTCACGAGAGATAGACCAGCTACATAATTTGTGAGGCCCAGTACAGATGAAATGTGGAGTCCTTTGTTCAAAAACCAGGGATGAGGTACTATTAATGGTACCAAATTATAAAGCTCTTTCCTTTCTTCTACGTATTTGCTTAGGCAAGCACATGCTCCATTGTCCCATCAGACTTTTTCACTTAAAAGAAAAACACAAGTTCAAAGATATTATTTATTAAGATTTCAAGGTGGCAAGAGCAGAGCATTAAATCAAGTGCAGGTCCCTTTTGGGTGAGGGGATCTATGTGGCAGTACAGGTTGCACACACCTGAAGTGGCAACCAGCTTCCACTGATGTATGTAAAAGTCACAGACTTTGTCTTTCCCTCCTTCTTTTTTTTCTTTTATGTTTCCCCGCTTCTTTTTGCAATTAAAAACCAAAAGCAATAGAAGTTTGTATTTTTAGTTCTTGTTTCCTTTTAAAATAATTATTTAAAGTATAGTAAGACTCAGGATACCAAGAAATGTCCTGGTTAAAGAAAACAAAAGTTATACCTCTAAGTGGCATCAGAGGCATGGAAATATCCAGGGAACGTTTCACCCTGGCTGGCTTAGAAAGACAGATTGGTAAATCCAGGATACGACAGTTTATTTTACCTCAAGTTCAAACAAAACAACACCTCCCTGTAGGTGGGTTTCAGCAAACACCCTGAAGGCTGTTTCATGTGATACTTCACCTAAACACTGTAGGGCAAAGCTAGCGTCATCCCTACCCACTGTTTGTCCCACCTCGTTTCCGTTTCCTGTGGCTGCCATGTCTAACTCAATAGACAGTCACAGACACACTGGCAAGTTAGACAACTTGAGGTTAATTTATGTTCTCAGCATGCTCCAGATTTTTTCTAAAATTCACAGTGATTTAAAGGAGCACATTAACTCTGAAATTATGTTTCCTAAATTCCCTGAAGCTCTATCATGTGAGCTTTATCTTAACTTTGCAATAATAATTTTTTCCCTTCATTGTATCTCCTGTATTCTTTAGTACTGTGTTAAGCACAGGGCTAATTAAGTGTCAAATAGAACTTAATTATATATCATAACTTGAGAAAAATGTGTAAACATATATATAAATGCCCCCTTTCCAAAAAAAATTGCAGCTGATTTTCAATGTAAATTTTAAACTTGATGCATTTTCTTAACTGCATCAAGATTTCTACATCTCAGATTTCTTTAAAATATTTTGAGACAATTTCCGAAATTACTGAGTTTCAAAACAAAATAAACTTTATCTCTTTTAGCTTGATATTAACTACTCAATATTATGAGAAAATGGGGATATCATATGGGTTTCCATCTGTAAAATATCAGATATTCTTTCAACTGCCACAGAATTCTTCCTTTACTACCCCACTCATACTGATTCCATGTGCACTGAGGTTGTACCAGATATATTTTACTTGTCAGATTTAAGCAATAGAGAACAACATTCATTTGGGGAGGAAATAGCAATACTAAAATAAAATTGATACAAACAGTGAAGTTTTAAAATAACCTTGAAGATACAGCCCTTAGACAAATGAGTTGAACTTTCCATGAAGCTTCTCAGACAGAGAAGAAAGAAGTCAAAAGATAAAGGGAGAAATTAGAATATGAAGGACTAAATTTTCCCCAAAGGGAGTATGAGGTAAAAGGTTTTCCAGTCACAATGAAAATAGAATTTGCTGACAAGGTCATGATCACATCAGACATCTCACAACTGGGAAAAAGTAATTTACAGAAAGCATTATTTATTTTTAGCTGCACAACTTGGAATATTTCCAAACTACATCTGGGAAGTAACTGCCTGTCCTCAATCATTACATTACTCTTTTTTTTTTTTCTCTTATTTCCTTATTCCTCTACCAATTCTTATTCTATAAGCTCTCAAATGCCAACTTAATGGTAGCGGGGAAGCTCTCCAATTGCATTTTAAAATTCTAGCCATATTTTGCTCCTTTAACTAGCATAGATGATGCAGCTGATTCAAGATATATCATTGTAAGGTGTTCCTTATGAAATGAGCCAACACATCTGAGTTTTGAGATCAATGCACAAGCCCCATGACTTTCTGACTTCTGAGGTCAAGCATTACTTAGGAGAAATTTAACTTGGCATTTGGATTTTAATCCAAATACAAATAAACCTTCCCTGGCAGCCAAAAGACGTTATTCATATTATAATGCATAATATGGAGCACATCCCTGACAGTGGGAAATGAGCCATTTTACCATTAGTTTGAGAAAGGATCCTATTAAGTTAACAGTGAATGGAACAAAACAGATTATACCACACAGTTCCCAAGAATGGCATGAATTTGCAGCATGATATCCAAAGGAATCACTTTTCCATGCCTTACCATTAGAAAGAATAGCTCCTCCTTAGGGTCAAAAAATTATTTAGGATGCCCAGTTCCTTTGTTGTGTTCTGATATTAGAACAATTTAATGCCTTTTGAGGGAGTTCTGAGAAACTGAAACACTCCTATAACCATTCAGCCTAAACATCTTCCAAGACAATAAAATCTGCAACCATATAAAAGTCCAGCATTCATGAAACCCAGCACTTGCAGGTGTTGTTTTCAAAGAAACAATCATTTGTGGTAGCTTCAAACTTATAAACAATACAAGCTAAGGCAGATGTTGTAGTTTTTTTTTTTACATGTACAATCAGTAATTCTTAATATCATCACATAGTTGCATATTCATCATTTCTTAGTACATTTGCATCGATTTAGAAAAAGAAATAAAAAGACAACAGAATAAGAAATAAAACGATAATAGAGAGAAAAAAAAAACCTATACCTCACATGCTGCTTCATTCAATGTTTTAACATAATTGCATTACAATTAGGTAGTATTGTGCTGTCCATTTCTGAGTTTTTATATCCAGTCCTGTTGCACAGTCTGTATCCCTTCAGCTCCAATTACCCCTTCTCTCTCTCTCTCTCTTTTTTTTTTAATTAACGGAAAAAAAGAAATTAACCCAACATTTAGAAATCATACCATTCTACATATGCAATCAGTAATTCTTAACATCATCACATAGATGCATGATCATCGTTTCTTAGTACATTTGCATCGGTTTAGAAGAACTAGCAACACAACCGAAAAAGATATAGAATGTTAATATAGAGAAAAAAATAAAAGTAATAATAGTAAAAACAAAACAAAACAAAAACCTATAGCTCGGATGCAGCTTCATTCAGTGTTTTAACATGATTACTTTACAATTAGGTATTATTGTGCTGTCCATTTTTGAGTTTTTGTAAGATGTTGTAGTTTTAAGCTGGTATGTACCCCAGAAAAAATCATCCATTTCTGTGGGTATAACCTAATATATGTGGGACCTTCAGATTAGGTTATTTCCGCTGAGTCCTGTCCCAGGGGTGGGTATTACTCCAAATACTGGACAAAGAAGTTCACAGTAAAACCCCCAGAGAACCTGGGAGAGGACACACAGAAAACAGAGAGGAAGCCACTGAAACGTGGAACCCTGGAGAGAAGGACCAGCAGATGCAAGCTATGTGCTTTCCCATGTGGCAGAAGTATAGAAGTATATATATAGATACCTGTCTTCAGTGTCCATGTATCATCCTGCTGATGCCTTGAGTTGGACATTTTCAGGGCTAAGAACTGTCGATTGAAAGGTAATAAATCCTTATTATAAAAGCCAACCCATTTCTGGTAAATCGTATTTCAGCAGCCTTAGCAAACCAAAACAAGAGGTTATATTTGGAAGAAAGGAGCTGGTAATAGCTGCATTTAAAATGTGGCTTTTCACATAAGATTGAGAAAACATGGATCATTTATCTCAAATAATCGAGGGAGGTTGCTGATAAAGACATTGATGACGTTACTGAAGTTCAGAAATTAAAACTAATTAAGTGTAATTCTAGTCCTTACTTGCTTCTTTTGACCAGATTGAAAGGAGTTCCATTTGCCATCCCAGATAATATTGTTTTTCTCTCTCTGAACAGCTCCCCCAGGTCTTCTCTTCCACACTCTTACTAATGTTTTCCCCAAAACCCACTTTTCTTTCTGCTTCTTCTAATTTTTCTCTTGTTCTGTACTTAGTAAATCTGGCATTTTATTCACAACCTCCCTACCACCACATACCTTCATTTCAGATTCTTGTCCTCCCAGTTACCCTAATCTGCATCAGTGTTTCTCAAATTTAGTAATATCAACCCCCTAAGGGGTCTTTTTAGACATTTTTTCCCTAACATCCTTTCCTCATAAAATTTTAATACCATAAATATACCATATGCCTGCTTATGTATTGCATATCGTCTGTGATTATAAATAAAGAGTACAATTCTTTTGCCCTACCCTAAAGAACTGTCCCTATCTTTGTGCCTTATAAGTGAAGGTTTTCCAGAGAAACAGAACCTTTATATATAAATGGATTTATTTTAATTATTTGGCTCACATGATTGTGGGAGTTGGCAAATTCTATTTCCGTAGAGGCTGGAAATTACGATAGGATTTGATGTTGGAATCTTCAGTCCTCTGAATGAGAGGTCAGCAGACTGGAAACTCAGAGAGGAGTAGAGGGTATAGTTTTGAGAAAATTCACAGAAAATTCACAGAACAAAAAAAAAATTCTTCTTGTCTATGGAACCTTCAGTTCTTTGCCTTTAAGGCCTCCAACTGATTGGATGAGGCCTACCACATTGTTAAGAGTAATCTCCTTTAAAGCCAAATAATTGCAATGCTAGTCCCATTGTAAAATACTCCACAGCAGCATCTAGGCCAGTGCTTAACCAAACGACTGGAAATCATAACCTAGCCAAGTTGACAATTAAAATTAACCATCATGGGGGCAATATCAACCTTGTTGAAAAGGCATGATCTACAACGCAGGCAAGAAGAGCAAAAAGGAGCAGGAAATGATGGAAGGCAGTCCAGCAGACTGTAGGCTCTTTTGTAACAGTTCTTATTCTACTCCCTTTTCTGCCCATATTTTTGTCTCTTAGGTGTACCACTAGAACCCCTATTAGTCTTAAGCAAAACTGTATAATTTGCTCCTCCTTCTTAGTTTCTGGCTCTTGCTTTCACTAGATAACTAGTACTCTGCAACAGCGCATTCAAAAATGATTCTCATCTTGAACTTAGTAAACTCTTATGCATATCATATTCATTCCCAACCATCAAATAAAACCAGCTAAAGTGAGATAAGTCCTGCATATTAAAGGCTAATCCTACAAAGTTTGAAGTATTACACCTCAGAGGATCATTTGCATTTTAAATTAGCATCTCTCTCAAAATGGAAATATCTCCTCCAAGAGAATTAATTTTACTAGTAGTTCAGGCCCCATAGTAAGAGACAAGGAGATTGTTTGAAATAAAAGCATTCTCTAAATAGCCCAAAAAATCTTAAAAAGAAATGGTCATTCAAGTAACACCTATTATGTTCCTTCATATTGCCTAGTTGCCTCTCTTATGTAATCTCTCTCTCCCTCCTAAATTTACCCAGTCTTCTAGACTGGAAGCTTGGGGGACAAGGAATATTTAATATTTTATATTCACCATAGGATCTAATAAGTTTCCTTGCACGTTGTTGCCATTTAAAATAGCCAAAGGAAATTCCAAGTTCCATATATTTCTCATTATAAGAAGTAATATAGATAGATACATACAAACATACATACATAGAATGATACAGCAAATGTAGCAAAATATTAAAATTGGTGAATCTGCATATCTGGTAGGAGAGGCATATTGGAGTTCTCTGTTTTGTATCTGTCTTGCAACTGTCCTGTAAGTTTGAAATTATTTCAAAATAAAATATTTAAGAAAAAAAAGTAATCCTACTTTACCTCTTATCTTCAATCTCTTTATCTGTCAAGTAGAAAAATAAATCCTTAGTTCTACCTTCTTTATGGTCCTGCACAGTGTGGCTATATTTTCAAACTTTTGCTTTCAACCCATGGTAAGCGTTACATTTCACATCATCTCCTAATTCACTTATACACACACACACACACACACACACTAACCCAATCAGAAGTTTCACAAAACAACATTATGTAGGATATATTCAGCTAAATTTTATTTTATTTATATTTTTAAAATTAGTTGTGACCCATTAAATCGCTCTCATGACCCAGTAATGAGCTGTGCCCAGGTTGAAGAACGTTGTGTTGGAGGCTGAGGGCACATTTGGGCTTCAAGTCAGAGCAGGAGGTACATTCAAACTAGGACACTGCCTGAAAGCTATGTGATGTTGAACAAGTTATTTGGCCTGTCTGGGCTTTAGTATTTTTGCCTTTAAGATAGAAGCAATAATATTTACCTATTTAAGTAATATTTACTATTTAAGTACCTTGTTGGGGGTACTTAAATAATGCATTCAAGGTCCTTTGTACACTGGTTTTGGGCCCATGGTAAATTCTAATAAATGTTAGCTTTTATTATTTGCTCTTTGAATTCTTTTGAAAAACTTGGAGAAAGAAGTTATGTGAACATAAAATATAAAACTTGTGTTTTACTCACTGTGTATTCAACTATGTTCTATAGCTGCATACCCCTATTTCATTCTATAGTTTTATGTGCTTAGAAGTCTTGTCTTCTTAACTGTGTTGTAACTGTCCATCCTGGAAATACCCACGAAATTTTTCTTCTACAATGTGGTAACACCAGGCCCAGAGATGAGTTCATGGGAGATTCAAGTGTTATTAAAGTTCTCTTCTAGCTACCTTTTGCAAATGAAGTTTTATAATTTATGTGAAAGAAAAGAATAACATACATAGGTTGGGGAATGGGGAAGGAAAGTGGCTGTGGCTTTGCACTAATTCCGCCAACAGTGGTTGAAATTTATCTTAAAGGAAGACTAAATTTTCATTACTACAATATGGAGGCTTTCCCAAACAGTAACTTAAAATAAATATGAGAACCCAAAACCATAGACTCATGCATGGTGTTTTTGAGAAGTGCCACTTACAGTGAAAATATCTTATGAAAACAAGTACTCTTTACTTGCTTTGCCCCATAAATCAGGAAGTGGTATTCCAAACTGATGTAGGAAAACAGTGCAAAACAGTTTCCTAAGTTCACTAAACCCTAAGTTGCTATACTCAGAGATATATCAAGATTACTCTCTACAAGAAGAATATAAAACTATGTTATAAAAAAATGCATTTTTATGAAACATTTTAAACAATTGGTGACAATAAAACTCATGGTAAAATTTACATGGCCTCAATAATGCCAGAAAGAGTAAACTTAATAATTACTCATCAAACACTTCCACTAAATACTGTGGAATATTTAAAAAAGTTAAGTAGTTCAAGAAAGTCTGCTTGGGCAAACAAGATAAATACATATGAACTTCATTAGCAAAATGAGTTAATATTTTGAGACAATATCATGAGTGATGGTAAACAGTAATACATGGCTAATTGTTTAATGTGGGATGGAGCTCAGGAGAGTTAGAGATTGCTGAGAGCAAAGAGGATGTGAGAGAACTTTCTAGAGTGAAGTTTTGGACTTGACACTTCTCTCCAAAGTTGTGCATGTAGGGAAAGACTAATATAGTCTGGTCTAGGTTAGGATAAGCAGTTAGTTGGTGGGCTTGGTTAAAGGGTTATTGACTATGTTGGGTTCACCATGAACTCAACCCATGGCTGGACCTAGAATGTAATGGGGCCGTGAACATTTGAAAATTCTGATGCTTCTGGTTTTTTGCAAATTGGAGAAGAAGAAATATATACTTGGTAATCTGTGGCTACCACTCGGGCACCCACTTAAGGATCCACAAAAATCCCTCCCTTTTTAAATATAGTCGCTGTGTATTTAGGATTTGGGGTTAGACACATGTTAAAATATGACACAAGTCTTTCCTAATGGATAGTTCAAAACACCCAGTTATAATTAAGTAAACACTGAAAAAATGTTACAAAGGAAGTGAGAGGTTTCATATTAAATGAACACTAGCATTACCAATGATACACAAATATAATTTAAATCTATTCTGAGAAAAAGTTCAGATTTATTGCAATTCTTTCTGCCAGATTTCGCTCTCACTTGTGCTAGAATTTTTGAAGAGTGGAAATGCCTTAAAGAAAGATAGATGTTTGAATTTATCCAGGAAAATAATTCTCTAATAGTAATCACCTCCTGTTGAGGCCTTAGAGGCTTGACGGGTATAATGAGAAAATGGGACTAGTAATTAAGCATAACTTTTAATGCATCCTCCTTTGAGCAGGTTTTCAGGGGAGTTCTTAAAGTTGACAACCACATATCCAATACTAGGGAAGAATATTCATGGTTAAATATAGTATATATGTGTATCCAAAATTACTCTGAAACATCCTTAACTCTATTAATAGCTAGAGAAACTAATCAACAGTTAGTTGACCTTAGGGTAAAGATCAAGCTTTTCAATTTTACTTTTCAAATTTGGTAATTTACTTTAAAGATTTAGAGTAAAATCACAGATGAAAAGGAAACACCAACGCTTCGAAGCTTTTTTTAAGCAAACATTTTTCTGGGTGACTTAATCTGTGCCTATGCTGAAAGGAAAATAAACCAGGTGATCTGATATTCACAAAGCAGATGCCCTAAAAAAACATCAGAAGGTTGTTCTCCTAATTGAACTCACAGCTGTATCAAGTAGTCTTTTATTTAAAATCTAGGAAGCTAAGTTTACTATAAGCTCAAAATGAACCAAAGATGGACATAGTGTTAAAAGGCTAAGAGTCACCTTAGACAATTAATAGACAGACCCTTGTTGGATTATACTTGTACCTCAATGGGCTGGAAAGCCAATAGCACCAGGAACAATTAGGAAAATGAAGCTGCTTTGTTTTAAAATGAAAGGAGCTTTGCAACAGAGACAGCAACCTCAGAAATCAACTAGAGAATAGACATCCACATTTCACTAGAAGGCAGCCCCGATAAGTGAAAATTAGGAGAAAGATAGAAGGACGAACTTTTCAATTATAGTAAAAACAATCACCTCATAAATTAGCAAATCCCCTTGCGCCTCTGTTGTTTTAAGGAGATAATGCACATCTCTCAGGAGACAAGAGAGAGGTATTCAGAAATTACAGTAGAGAGGTTCTGAAGTTCTAAGCATAAAACAAATTCAGAATCCAAGTGTTGTGGACCATAATCCAAAGCTTTTACCTTAGGTGAAGTTGTTAGAACTCACAGAAATGGAGAAAACTTAATATAGGATGGTAGGACAGTAGAAGTCTTATAGAAAGTTGACTGAGAACGTGTACTCTCCTGGTTTCTTGTTTTAAAATGTTCTTAAGCAGAAGAAAGCACTGAATAGAAGCAAGATTACACTTACTGGCTGGTCTGTTTTTAAAAGTGCACTATTCTGTCACTCCTCTGAAATTTAAAAAAAAGTTAGCCTGCTTCTTGGATAAATAAAATATTTATTTGCCATAATATGGAAGGCTTTACTTTGGTTTAAAAAAGAACCCTCTGCTTTTGTAGCTACAAAATATGGAAAATTGTAAGCAATACTGTTGGGATGTACTAATCATAAGACTTGGTGCTTCTATTTTTCCCCTTCTCTGCACTTTGCTTAAGTTTGTTGCTTTTGCTAAATATAGTTGGCTTCCTGCTATTTTCACAGCAGACTGGAGAATTTCATAAGGAAGGTGGAAAGCTAATAGAGTCACTCTGATGAATAAAGTGATCAGCTGATATCTCTTCTTGCTCCAGTGGAAAAATTTACAATGACTAGGGGTGCTGAGAGACAGAATTGAGTTTCATTAAAAGAGTCAATGAAGATGATTAGCAAAAGACAAAAATTGTAGCCTTCTCATTGTTTTTCCTTGACAGGCAGTTGTTGAAACCTTGGGTTGAAAGTAAAAAAGGGGATAGGCTTCTCTTCTTGTACACACCTGGTCTGAAGGATGATTTCATATCTGGAGCCTTTAAAAATAAAGTTAGAGAGTACTCTTTCCTCGTTCTGTGCAGTTCAGTGAGTCTCTCCCTGAGAGTTTTTAGTGAGTTTTCCTTACCTATTGATTGAGGTCTGTATCTTCAAACCAGGCCTAAAGGTCCTCAGTGTTCTGTTCCAGCTATAAATCTTTTAAACCCTACTTGCATTTCTCCCCTACATGAAGGCATCCCCAGCAAAACACCTTTACCCAGGCATACCTTTGCATCCTTGTCATCTTTGTCTGGAATGCCTGTCTCCCCTTTCTCCATCTATCCTAAGGTGTCAAGATCAAGTTCAAATCTCCTTGCCTCTGTGAGGTCTTCTTTGATCATTTCCCAGTTGGAAATAACTGGTCCCCCTAATATCACTTACATAGTATAATTTCCAACCAATGTTTTGAGCTCCTTTCAACCAACATGGATCATTGATCCATGCGGGTGAATTCCCTAACTGCTGTCCATTGTAATTGATTAAGTGCCTGTAGCATTAATGATGGGACTATGCCTCATGATTTAATATCACCAACATATAATCTTGAAAATGAAGTAAATGTACTTACAGAAATACTGTGCTCTCATAAAATTTTTCCTCAATTTTTCTAAAGCAGCAGATTTTAATTTTATATTTTTTATTTAGAAAATAGTTTATCCCCTTTTAAGAATGCAGGATGTTCAAAATAATAGAATTCCATTCCCTACACGATCACAACAGTACACAGATTTAATATTTTTGTGTGCTCCACCAGACATTTTCTATGCATATAATACAGATAAAATATCCTTTTTTCAGTAAGGTAATGCTTTTTATAATTTAATTATTTCATAACTTCTTATATCTATACATAGAGATTTACTTAATCCTTTGCAATAGTAATTCATAATATTAGTATGTATTACTAGTACATAGCATTTCATAATATGTAGTTTATAATATGAAGGTAAAATCATTTAATCAATCTTCTAAAGGAAATTGATTATTCCAATTTTATTATAAATAATACTCTCATGAATATTTAGTTCCTATTTTTTTGGAAATTTTATATATGTATGCTTGGATATTTATGGAAATTTATCTATAGGATAAACTTCCTAGAAGTGGAATTCCTGGCTTTTAGAGCTTTTGCATTTTTAACTGTGAGAGATGTTGCCAAATCATTCATTCACAAAAAGAAAAAACAACTCTCCAACTGATAACCTATAGGTTGTTTTGTTGCTTACTAGTAGAATTGGTTGGTTCACGAAACTTTCCTATGAATTAAAAAGATTAATGCTCCATAGTATTAAGAATTTTGATTCTTATATTCTAGGAACCCATGGCGTTAATTCTAAACCTGTGTGTAAGTGCTCAAGGTGAAAAATCTATAAACCATAATTCAAAGCTGTAGTTGAAGATTTGTGAAGATCTGACAAATCCTTAGGAAATTCTAAGGGATTATGAAGGAAATATAAGCAGGGCCTTGATGCTCGTGAGGAGAAGAAGGAGCAGAAAGTACATCCATTGATTGCCAGCGTGTTGGAGATTGAATCATGAGTCCCACAAAAGACATGTTCAGGTCCCATCCCCCACTCCCATTCCTGTGAGTGTGAACTCATTTATAAATAGGACCTCTGAAAATGTAATTGTTTAAGGTGTGCACTCATTTGGGAATAGGATCATTGAAGATCCTATTTTGATAAGACCAAATTGAATCAGGGTAGGCTTTAATCCAGTGACTGGAGTCTTTATAAGACAGAAAATATTCCAGTGTAATCAATCAGTAGAGGCCAAGAGAGGCCAGAAAATGAGCCAAGTAGCCATATAAACAGGGCAGACACACAAGTCAAGTAACCCCAAGGATGCCACAGGCTCTGGGAAAAAGCCTGGCCTATCTATACCTTGATTTTGAACTTCTTGTCTCCAAAACCATAAAACAATAAATTCCTGTTGCTAAAGTCAAACTATTGTGTCGTATATGGCAGCCCTGGCCAACTAAAACACAAAAGGAGATGAAAAGTCAATGAAATAAATATAGTATCACCATAGTGCAGCTCCTACTAAATTAATTAGTGGATCTAGACAATAATCATCAGTGGCTACTAACCTCACAAAACAGGGACCATCAGATACCAAGCACCTCTGGATGGAAGTACACAAAAGCACCCAAGAAGTAGTCTTGCCCATAAAGTCCAATTTGAATCTGACCAGTGTTTAGACTCTAGATCTAACTGCCAGTTCAAAGGAAAAACAGAAACACATCAGACAATACCACAAAGATTTAATCAGCAAATCAGATAAATGACCCATTTCTTCAACAAACTAAAAAGTAGGGGAGAGAGACTGTCATTGTTTCCTGGGCTACTCAAGCAAGGACCATGAAACAGGTCAGAATAAACAATGGGAATTTCTTTGTTCACAGTTTGATGCTGAGAAAAAGTCCATACGAAGGCATCATCAAGGGCAATGGTTTCTTCCAAAGACGGTGGCATTCTGGGGCTGGTGGTCCTTGGTCCTTGCTTGTCATATGGCAAGGCACATGGTGGCATCTCCTGGCCTCTGTTCTCTTCTGGGTTCCACTGGGTTCAACCTTTTGCTTTCATGGCCTTCTCTCTTCTCTGCCTGAATTCCATTCTGCTTATCGGTAACAGGATTAAGACTCAAACTCATTCAGTTGGGCAACACCTTAACTGAAGTAGCCTCATCAAAAGATTCTACTTAGAAGGAGTTTACACCCCCAGGAATGGGTTAAATTTAAGAACTTTTTTTTTCTGGGGTACATACAGCTTCAAAACACAACAGAGGGAGAAGAAGAGCCTATAGATGAAAGGAGATTTACAGAATACAATCAAATGAATGGACTGTATTTGGATCCTGATTTATCAAAATAATTATAAAATTAAATATAAGCCCCTTCTCCCAGGAGGTTAGTGCTGAGCATGCAGAGTTGGAGCACACATTTATTATTTAAAAATTAAAATTAAAAAATTTGGATGGGCCACGGTGGCTCAGCTGGCAAGAGTTCTTGCTTGCCATGCCAGATACCAGAGTTCGATTCCCGGTACCTGCACATGCAAAAAAGAAAAACAAAATCTATTACTCCCCCATCCCTGAAAAATTTACAAAACAAAATCTGCATCTTCCCCATCAAAAATTCTTTTCTTCTGCTGCTGCTATGAAATAATCTGATGAACCAAGGCACCCAATGATGGCCGCAGATCCAAGAAGGAATCAAGAGACCAACACCACCACCCTCACTCCCCAGCCAGCAGCCAGCAGCATCAGATTCACCCCCTTCTGAGGCCATTGAGTTACTTTTGTTACCAGACAAATTGGACTTGCTGCCTGATGCACATAAAAACAAATCTATGACACTGGGGTTTCAAAGAGAGAAAAAACTTTGTTACAGAGCTCTGTGTAAGGAAACAGGAGGCAAAAAGCCTCAGATCTGTCTCACTGGGTCTAAAAGGGTTTGGGGTTTTAATGGGATTTAGACAAAGGAAAGTGGTGATATTGACACTTGCAGATATTGAGATTGATTATGGTTAATAGGAGTGTACAAACATGGGCCTGTAGATTGGTAAGAGCTGGGTTAAGCATTAGGTTACAGCTTACAGCAGTTTTGTAAAACATAAGATAAATAAAAGGAGTAGAAGTAAGCTAAAATTATATTTTCAATTAAAATCAGTGATTGTGATCTACAGGGAAACAGGCTCTTCCTAAGGACCCAGTGGAGGGATCATAAAGGAAAATTGGCTAATTGATACCAAGAGCAGCTACATGGTTACAGTTTTTTATTTCAGTTCACTTTTGTCCCTCTACCTTGTCCCCACTTTGTCCCTCTCTCTTGCCTCCCAACTTCTCTGCTCAGGCTCAGGCTCTAGCCCCAGCACTTGCTCTCCTTCTCTGATGGAAAGGGCACGACTTGTGGTCCAAGGGACACTCATACCAAGACACCTCCAGTTCCTCATGGACTTATTATTCTTTGGGGACCCACTCCCCAATAGGACCAAGGCAGTCTTCTAAGAGAAGTTCAGCCCCCCACATCCATCCTGTCCATCTCGGTGTATAAGGGCATGATCACACTGTTCCTTGGGCCACACATTTGTGAACTTCCAGCAGCCATCACACTTGGAGCGTGCTTTGAACACCATGAAATTTGGTGTTATAAAGCACAAGCCAGTACAAATTGTGTGGTTTCAGCATGATGTGCTGCTTTACAAAAGTGAAGTGGGCATGATATTCATTAAAAATTTGGACAAATCCATTGACAATGATATAGTTTCTGCTTTTTGTAATGGTCTTTCATATAAGGTGGTTTGTGATGAAAATGGTTCCAAGGACTACAGTTCTGTGCATTTTGAAATACAGGAGACAGCTGAAAATGCTATTAAAAAGTGATGGGGGGCGGGCCGCGGTGGCTTAGCGGGCAAAGTGCTTGCCTGCTATGCCGGAGGACCTCGGTTCGATTCCCGGCCCCAGCCCATGTAACAAAAACGGAGAAACAGAATACAATAAAACAAGAAAATGTTTAAAAATGTTTCCCTTTCTTCCTTCCTTCCTTCCTTCTATCCTTCCTTCCTTCTCTCTGTCTTTCCTTTAAAAAAAAAAAAAAAAAAAAGTGATGGGGTGCTTCTAAATGATCACAGTGTGTTGTGAGACTATCTAAGTCTTCTTAGGAATGGGAAGCAAAACACAGAGTTAGGGCAAAAGAGTTCATCAATGTTTTTATAAACAGTTTTGGAGATGACATGGATAGTGAGCACCTTAAAGATCTCTTCAGCAAGTTTGGGCCTCCCTTAAGCAACTGCTGGTGAAGGTGGAAAAGCCACAGACTTCGGATTTGTGAGTTTTGAAGGCACAAGATGTACCAATAGCTGTGGATGAGATGCATGAAAAGGAGATCAGTGGGAAACGAATTTACATTGGTCAAGGTCAATAAAAAGTGGCAAAATTTAAGCAAAACAAAGTCCCCTTGGGGGAAATGGTGAGAAAGGGGGCAAATTCAACCTACCCAAGTGGAGAATTCTGGATATTCTCACAAGCAGTGGGGACAACCAAAGCAGTAGGCTGAGCCCCCAATCTTGGGGGTTGTTCTTATGAAACTTAACCCTGCAAAGGATAGGCTAAGCCTACTTAAAATTAGGCATAAGAGTCACCCCCAGACAACCTCTTTTGCTGCTCAGATGTGGCCTCTCTCTCTCAGCCAAAATGACAAGCAAACTCACTGCCCTTCCCCTCTCTAAGTGGGACATGACTCCCAGGGGTGTGGACCTTCTTGGCAACGTGGAATGGAAATCCTAGAATGAGCTGGGACTCAGCATCAAGTGATTGAGAAAAACTTCATGACCAAAAGGAGGAAGAGAAAAATGAGACAAAATAAAGTATCAATGGCTGAGAGATTTCAAACAGAGTCGAGAGGTTATCCTGGATGTTATTCTCACATGTTATATAGATATCACCTATTTAGTTAAGGTATATTGGAGAGACTGGAGGGAAGTGCCTGAAAATGTAGAGCTGCGTACCAGTAGTCATGTTTCTTGAAGATGATTGTATAATGATAAAGCTTTTGCAATGTGACTGCATGATTGTGAAAACCTTGTGTCTGATGCTCCTTTTATCTACAGTATGAACAGATGAGTAAAACATATGGACTAAAACTAAATAAATAATAGGGGGAACAAATGTTAAAATAAATTTAGCAGATTGAAATGCTAGTGATCAATGAAAGGGAGTGGTAAGGGTATAGAAAAATAGGGGAAACAGAGGCTAAAATACATTGGGTAAATGGAAATACAAGTAGTGAATGAGAGGGAGGGGTAAGGGGTATGGTATGTATGAGTTTTTTTCTTTTCACTTCTTTTTCTGAATTGATGCAAATATTCTAAGAAATGATCATGGTGATGACTATACAACTATGTGATGATATTGTGAGTTATTGATTATATACCAAGAATGGAATGATCATATGGTAAGTATGCTCATGTTTGTTGTTATGTTTTTAAAAAATAAAAAATATTTTAAAAATTAAGCAAAAATGTGAACAGATGAAGCAAAATAGGATCACCAGATACCAGAGTGTTAATCTTTATGTGAAAAATCGTGATGATGATGGATTATTGAATATCTCTGGAAAGAATTTTCTCCAATTGGTACAATCACTAGTGCAAAAGCTATAATGGAGGGTGGTCATAGCAGAAGGTTTGGTTTTATATGTTTCTCTTGCCCAGAAGAAGCCACTACAGCTATTTCAGAAATGAACTTACCTCACTAACCAGCATATACAAAGAACAGTAATTGTCGTAGGTATAGCCAACCTCATAATTATTCCAAACTAGTTAGCACCTCCTTCAGCTACTTCATGGAGGCTATCTCACGGTCTCAGAACAGGCTGCACACTGTCCTAACTGCCCTACTGCTCAATTAGACCAAGTTCTCGTTGGACTGCTCAAGGTGCTGTACCTCAACCATTCCAAAATATGCCTGGTGCTATCTGCTCAACCACTCCTAGACCACCATTGAGTTCTATCAGACCAGCTTCTTCACAGGATCCATGCATCATGTAAACACAGTGTAGTGTTAATACATCAACACAGACAATAGCCTACGGCTGCTGCTGCAGCAGCTACTCTTGCTGTCTGCAGTATTCCACCCTATAATTATGCTGTGGACGTTCACAATCCTCAGTAATATCTTAATACACAGCCACACGTTAGCATGTACCAGCCTGTTGTTCATGTACAAGGTCAAGAACCTTTGACTGCTTCCATGTGGACATCTGCCCCTCCTCAAGAGCAGAAACAAATGTTGTATGAATGGCTGTTTTCTCTTTTTCAAACCAGGTGCCTTTCCCTTTTTGGTAAAATCACTGGCATTTGGTGGAGATTGATAATTCATAACTTCTTCATATGTTTGTGTTTCCAGAGTCTCTCCGTTCTAAGGCAGATGTTCTTGTTATACTACAAGCTCTCCAAGCTAAAGAAATTGCAGAAAGCAATTTACAATGCCACTAGTGTTCCAACAGTTTAAAACTGATGAGGGACCATGAAATGAAACCCGTGTTTTGCCAAAGAAAAATATCTAAACATCTAAAAACTTAAATATTGGGAAAACAGTACTGAAAAATATAAAACAAATAAATAAAGGAAGGGGAACTTTGAACCTATGTACTGAGTAGCGAACATAATGCTAGTCCTAGACTACTCATTGATTTAAAAATAAACAAAAACACCATCAAAAAATAGTAAAATAAAAAAACATACTCATGTCTTATAGACGCTGGGAAAAGAGTTTTCAACAAAGTTCAAAAATTAAAGGATTCCTTTCTTGGATTCTGCACTTCTTTACCATGGAATAGCTCAGAGTATCACTTTTGACTGATAACTGAGCAAGGAAAATAATTTGGATTATAAAATTCTTTTTAGGTAAAAATTCTTTAAACAGTGAAAAAAAATAAAAGACAATCGGGAAAATTTAATACTGAGTATATAATTTATGAAATTATTTTTAATTTCAAGTATAATGGTGGTGTTATAATTATTTCTAAAGAATCCTTATCTTCTAGAAATACATAGCGAAATATTTTTAGATGAAAAAAAATGCAGTTGCCTAAGATAGACTTCATAATAAATCTAGGTGGAGGAGATGGTGGCAGATGTAGGCTGAGGTATGATGAGATTGGCCAAAAGTTAATAATTGTTGTAAGTGGTTGAGCTATGCATGGAAGTCTATTCAACTACTCTCGATTTTCTGTGTTTGAAGTTTCCCATGATAAAACATTTAAAAAATAGAAAAAGTTTGCATTAGGTTATTGTGGAATATTCCACACAAACTCTCAACCATCTATTTAAAGATTGTTTTAGACAACTTGAATGCTCCTAAATGATGTCCACAAGCTCACTAAATGACTTGCTTCCAAGCCTCTGTCTATGATTTTAGGCAAGAACAAGAACAAGAGCCAGATGGTATGGAAAACATACTCCCCAGTGGGTTCATAAGCCAATTGAAAGCTGTAATTTAGTGGAAGGAACCAACAGTTCTCTTTAGCTTTCAAATGTTTTTGAACTCAGAAAGGGGCATGTATAGTACTCTAACACAAACATGTAATCTTTGGCCCAGACAAATGGATGCTCTTTTGGACAATGACAATGTAGAATTTGTTATAGCCTTCACATGGAATTTGCTTTGGTTACACAATCTTACCACATCCTTCCTTAACGGAGTCCTCTTTTCCTCTTCCACTTTATGCATCCTCCACCCCTCCAAATGGTACCAAAGGAAAGAAAACACATTTTTCTCCTTGCCCAGCTATTGAAACATACCACTGCAAGAAATTAATTTTGATACATAATACATTGGGTTATTTCTGGCTAGATCTTGTTTAGTAATTGATCTACAGTCAAAACACCAACTGCTTAGTTTATCAGAAGGCTGAAAGTAGTGCCTCTCTACAAGATTGTTAGAGAACTCACTGTTTTAGGCTTTTTGTTTGTTTGTTTGTTTGTTTTTACCTTTTGTAGCTGTATTCTTTTACTTATTGTCTTCAAGATCCATCCATTCTGTAGCATGCACCAGACTTCATTCCTTTCTATGGCTGAATAATGTTGTTTTCTTCTTTTAACTGTAGTTGCAACATAGAGTGACCTCCAAATGTGCCTTTAATTTCCATTCTGTCATCATATTACTTTCTCCATTTCATTAAGAATGTATAGAGTCCATTAAGAAGTCCTGGAGTTGAGCCCAGAATTTTTATTACAAATCTGTGAAAACTAACAAGGCATCCCAAAGATAGGAATCGGGTCATGAATTTAACCAGGAACTGTACGTTAATCTAAAGAAATACCTTTCTGCAAAATGATGTAAATCCATACTTTGTTTCATGCATTTTAACACATGCCTTATTTGATGAGTGAATTGAAGAAGATTATTTCAATTTAATTGCAAAATATTTTAAAATTATGAGTTACCTGATTATCTATGTTATTCTGTAAACCGCTACCTGCCTGCTACTCTAAAATAATACATCTATCATTTTATTTCCCTGTTCAAGACTCTATTAGCTGGGAAAGTTTTAACATAAACTGTCATATTAACAGCCCTCAGAAAATCTGCAGTGAAGGCAACTGTTTAGCACAACATTTCCCAAGCTTGTATCCCCTTTTCATTTGTAATGTTTAGTAATATCATAAGGGCATATCTTTGACGGCTGAATCTCCCTTGCAATCACATTAAGAATATTCTGGATGAAGGACAAATTATGAAAAGCATAGCACAAATAATTAAGGTACATCTTTGAACATTTTCATGGGACTTTTCTTTTAGAATGTCTACTCCTGAGAAGTTGGAATAGACACAGTTTTGTTATTTCTCCTGCTCAGTACAATTAAAAACCAAAGACATTATCTATAAGACAAATATAAGAAGAAAGTAAAAGACAGAGAAAAGAAGACGTAGACTGGCTAGGGAATTTGGGTTCTAAGAAAGGACACAGTAGTGAGTTGCACAGGTTTTCTTTTTGCCTTTTATCTCCCAGACTTGGAGCTGAAGAAGCTGGCAACTCAGAAATACCAACATGCACAGAGGAAAATGTTCTCAAGAAAAGCCTTCTTTCCCTAGTGAGGACCAGTCTAGCAAGACAGAAAACTTTTAAACAAAAACCACTGTAGTCTAGACAAACACTACAGAAAAAGTGTGGCCCCACCCACATCAGCAGTCTAATGGGGAGACCAGACTTCCACCTATGAAATGCTGCAACAAGGCAAACAATACCACACACACACTGGAGTGATGTCAGAGAAAGTCAAGTAGGGCGCCAGGACTTCTATCCCCACCCAGCCAAAATAATGTTAAAAGGAAATCTAGGGGAGAACAGAATTTCAACACTGGATATATATATATATTCGTATAAATATGAATATATCCAGATGTCAATAAAAAAATCACTCATCAAACCAAGAATCAGGATAATTATATAAACCTATATTAAAAGAAACAATCAATAAATGCCAACACCTGTATGACATAACTTAGAATTCTTTGATAAAGGTTTTAATACAATCAAGTTAAAAATGCTTCACTGAGCAATTACAAACCCATTTGAAACAAATGGGGAAAAATGTATAGAAAGCCTCAACAAAGAAAGAAAGAATCAAGTGGAATTTTAGAACTAGAAAACACAATTACTAAAATAAAAACCTCACTGGATGGACTCAACAGCATAATGGGGGACAGGGGAAAGGACAGGTAAGCTGGAAGGATAAAGCAGTAGAAAATACTCTATCTCAACAGAGAGAAAAGACAGTAAAAAGAATGAATAACATGTCAGGGACCTGTGGGACTCTAACAAAAAGGCTACCACTCATATGTGGGATTCATCAGAATCCCAAAAGGAGAGAAGACAGGGCTAAAAAAATACTGAAAGAAATGGCAGGAAGAAACTCCTCCAATTTAGGAAGAGGCAAAAACCTGAACTTTCAAGAGGCTGGGTAGACTTCTGATTAAGAACAGCTGCAAACAAACTTATACCTAACAATATATTCAATGGTGAAAGACTGAATGCTTTCTCCTTAAAATGGGGAAGAAGGCAAGGGTACATGCTCTCACCACTCCTATTCAGTCTAGTGCTGGAAATTCTACTCATTGAAATAAGGTGAAAAAATGAAATGAAATGTGCATATATCATAAAAGAAGAAATTAAATTGTCTTAATTCTCAGGTGACATGATTATGTAGAAAATTGCAAGGAATCTACAAAAAAATCTTCAGAATTAATAAATGAGTTCAGCAAGGTCACTGGATACAACAACAACATATAAAAATCAATTGTATTTCTATATAGCTAGCAATGAACACCTTAACATCAAAATTAAAAATCCGATACCATTTACAATTGTTCAGAAAAAGAAATATTTAGGTTAACTCTATCAAAACATGTACAAGATTTGTATGCTAAAAACTACATAATGCTGAAATCAAAGATCTAAATAAATTGAAAGGTGTTAATGGATTGGAAGGCTCAACATAGTAAAGGTGTCAAATTTTCCCAAACTGGTATACAAATTTAACACAAGATTTTTAATAGATATAGACAATTATTCTAAAATTTATATGGAAAAGCAAACAAATGAGAATAGCTAAACAATTTTGAAAAACAAAAATAAATATATATTAATTAAACAGCTACAGTAATCAAAAGTGTGTGGTATTGGTGGAAAAATAGATACATAGATCAATAAAACAAAATAAAGAACCCAGAAGTAGACTCACACAAATAAGCCCAACTGATTTATTACAAAGGAGCAAAAGCAAAATGGAGAAAAGATAGCCTTTTAAAAAAATGGTTTTGGAGCAGTTGGCCATCCTTAGGCAAAAATGAACCTTGGTTTAAGTCTCACATCTTAAAACTTAACTCAAAATGGTTCATGGACTTAAACATAAAATGTGAAATTATAAACCTTTCCTTTAGAAAAAAAAAACAAAACAAAACAGAAATTCTTTGGGATCTGGCCTAGGAAGAGTTCATGAAATTGGCCAAAAGTGTAATCCATAAAAGGAGAAATTTATAAAGTGGATTTTATCAAAATTAAAAACGTTTGCTCTGTGAAAAATCTCATTAAAATGAGAATACAAGCTTCATAAGTTTATTCAGTCTTAAAGCTGCATAATATTCCATCGTATGTATATACCACAGTTTGTTTAGCCACTCGTCTGTTGATGGACATTTTGGCTGTTTCCATCTCTTTGCAATTGTAAATAATGCTGCTATAAACATTGGTGTGCAAATGTCCGTTTGTGTCTTTGCCCTTAAGTCCTTTGAGTAGATACCCAGCAATGGTATTGCTTGGTCGTATGGCAATTCTATATTCAGCTTTTTGAGGAACCGCCAAACTGCCTTCCACAGTGGTTGCACCATTTGACATTCCCACCAACAGTGGATAAGTGTGCCTCTTTCTCCGCATCCTCTCCAGCACTTGTCGTTTTCTGTTTTGTTGATAATGGCCATTCTGGTGGGTGTGAGATGATATCTCATTGTGGTTTTGATTTGCATTTCTCTAATGGCCAGGGACATTGAGCATCTCTTCATGTGCCTTTTGGCCATTTGTATTTCCTCTTCTGAGAAGTGTCTGTTCAAGTCTTTTTCCCATTTTGTAATTGGGTTGACTGTCTTTTTGTTGTTGAGTTGGACAATCTCTTTATAAATTCTGGATACTAGACCTTTATCTGATATGTCATTTCCAAATATTGTCTCCCACTGTGTAGGCTGTCTTTCTACCTTCTTGATGAAGTTCTTTGATGCAAAAAAGTGTTTAATTTTGAGGAGCTCCCATTTATTTATTTCCTTCTTCAGATGGACCTAGAGAACATTATGCTGGGTGAGTCTAGCCAAAAACTAAAGGACAAATACTGTATGGTCCCACTGATGTGAACCAACATTCGAGAATAAACCTGGAATATGTCATTGGTAACAGAGTCCAGCAGGAGTTAGAAACAGGGTAAGATAATGGGTAATTGGAGCTGAAGGGATACAGACTGTGCAACAGGACTAGATACAAAAACTCAAAAATGGACAGCACGATAATACCTAATTGTAAAATAATCATGTTAAAACACTAAATGAAGCTGCATCTGAGCTATAGGTTTTTTTTTGTCTGTCTGTTTTTTTTTGTACTATTATTATTATTTTTATTTTTTCTCTATATTAACATTCTATATCTTCTTCTGTTGTTTTGCTAGTTCTTCTCCTAAATCGATGCAAATGTACTAAGAAATGATGATCATGCATCTATGTGATGATGTTAAGAATTACTGATTGCATATGTAGAATGGAATGATTTCTAAATGTTGGGTTAATTTCTTTTTTTTTCTTTAATTAATAAAAAAAATGAGAATACAAGCTACAGTCTGGGAGAAAATATTTGCAAACCAATTATCTGACAAATGATTAGTATATAAACAATATAAAAACTCTCAAAATTCAATAGCAAAATCCAAACAATCCAATTATAAAATGAGTCAAAGTCATGAAAAGACATTTCACTGAAGAGGATATAAAGATGGCAAGTAACCACATGAAAGATGTTCAGCTTCATGGGTCATCAGGAAAAATATAATTTAAAACCACAATGAAATGCCACTGCAATACACATATTAGAATAGTTAACATAAAAAATAGTGACACGCCAAATGGTGATAAGGAGTGGAAAAACTGGTTCATGCATGTATTGCTAGAGGGAATGTAAAATGCTAGAGCCATTCTGAAGACAGGTTGGCATTTCTCAAAAAACTAAATATGCAACTACCACACAACCCACTAATTGTACTCCTGGGCATTTATGTTACAGAAATGCAGACTTATGTTCACATAAAAACCTATAAGCAAATGTTTATTGCGGCTTTATTTATAATATCAAAAAACTTGCAACAACTCAGATGTCTTTCACAATTATGAAGCAAACTATGACATATCTGTACCATGGAATATTACACAGCAGTAAAAAAAGAACAAAGTATTGATACATTCAACAATTACCAGAGAATTATGCTGAGTGAAAAAAGCCAATTCAAAAAAGTTACATACTATATAATTTCATTTATATAACATTCGTGAAATGACAACATTATAGAAATGGAGAACAGATTACTATTTGCCAAGAATGAAGCAAAGGATGTGGTTGGAAGTGTAGGAGGTATAGATATAAAGGCCAGCTTGAGAGTTTTTGTATTGATGAAAATGTTCTGTGTCTTGACTATATCAATGTTAATATCCTGGCTGTGGCATTGTAATATAGTTTTTCAAGATATCACCACTGGGGGAAACTGGATAAAAGGTATAAGGGATCTCTCTGAACTATTTCTTACAAATGCATGTGAATCTACAATTATTTCAAAATAAGTTTAATTTTGAAAAAGCCATAAGAAGCTGCATTGGAAGATCATTTTTTTTGCTTGGGCAGGCACTGGGAATCAAACCCAGGTCTGTGGCATGGCTGGCAAGAATTCTGCCACTGAGCTACCATCACACCACCCTGGAAGATACTTTGAGACAAAGAATCAGAAAACTAAATTCATTCTATGCTGATATTAACTGAGAAAAATATACATGAACTTTAATTCAGGGAATGTGAATGCCTATAAAAAGGAAAAGAGAATATAACATAATTTTGTAAAACTAGTTTTTCCCGTGTTCTTTGGGAATAAGTTAAAATATAACCACCAATTCTTAATTGATCAAACAATGATTTCCACTGAAATTAATTTCTATTGCTGAGAGTATTGTCCAAAGCCAAAAAGTTAATATTTTTACTAGTAGTATATTTCTTAACGTAAATTCAGAATGCTGACTAGGTTAGAATAGGGGTAAGAATTGAAAATAGATAATTTTGAATATTATATTTGGATTATAGTATAAACAAATTAGGGCTTATTATATAATACTAATTTATTCTTTCAATACATATTTACTAAAGGGTTGCTATGTGTCAGATATTGTGCTAGGGTTTAGGGGAAACCCATGAGTCATTAAATGAAACATTTTATAGAATATATTTACAAAATTGCTTTATTTGGCTTAGGATTTAAATTTTATACACACATAAGAGAAAAAACTTTTGTTTAAATAATAAATCAAAAAAATTATAAAATAGTATATAAACATATTCAAATATAGTATAAAATTATATGCACATAAACTAAATACGGGGAAAAAAAGATAAGGAATACTCCGCATCACACCTATACATGTTCTTACAAACCAAATAATAAGAAGGAAAAAAGCCACAGTAATGGTCCGGATATATTCATGGGGTAAAAAAACTAACTTTTTGCAGAGGTTTTATTTCTTTAACACTCACAACCACCTTATGAAATCATCATTATGATTTGTACATCTTTTATAAATGAGGAAATGGAGACTCAAAAAGTGATTTACCTAAGAACACAGGTGATCAGGAGATAGAAAGAGGGTCGAGATTGAGCATTTGGTGCTGAAGGAATACCCAGTGTGTAACAGGACTGGCTGTAAAAATTCAGAAATGGAGAGCACAATACTATCTGAGGGTTGCACGATAATGCAAGTACACTGAATGAAGCTGAATGTGAGTGTGGTTGAGGGAGAATGGCTGGGGGCACGTATGACACCAAAATGAAAGTTAGAGGACAAAGACTGAGACGGTATAACTTAGGAATGCTGAGAATGGACAATGATGGTGATTAACTGTACAAATATAAAAATGTTCTTGCATGAGGGAGAACAGGTGAATGTCAACATTGCAAGGTGTTGAAAATGGGATGGTATACAGGAAAAAAAAAATACAATCATTGCCAGCTAGGATCTATAGTCAACAGTAACACTGTAATATGCTTCCACTGAATGTAACAAAGGCATTATACCAGAACTAAATGTCAACAAGCAGACCCCATGGAGAATGGGTATGGATTCTACGAGGAAGAAAAGGAAATGTCTTCATATAGTTTATGGCGGCGAAGCCATGTCTGTTTCCTTAGGTTAGAACATATGATGTGTAAATAAAATTGTTTTAAAATGAACAGAAAGAAACAAGTGCTAGAGAAAATGTGGAGAAAGAGATATACCCACTTGCTGTCATTAGGGAAGCTGAAAGGTGCAGCCTTTCCAGAGAGTGTGTGGTGTTTCCACAAGAGGCTAGGGGTGGGGTTGCCATATGATCCTGAAACCCCATTGCTCAGTTTGTACTTGGAGGAACTGAGTGTGGGGACAGGAATGGACATTTGCACACTGATGTTTATGGTGGCAGTGTTTCCAATCCACAATGAATGGAGGTGGCCTAAGGGTACAATGACAGGAATAGAAGGGGTAAAGATGCTGTATACATACAATGGACTATTGAACAGTTGCAAGAAAGAATGAAGTTGTGAGGCATGTAACTATGTGTATGAACTTTAAGGACTGTATGTTGAATGAAATGTCAGGAACAAAAAAGCAAATATTATCATGCCTCAATCATACGGACTAACTATAAAATAAAAACCTGGTGAACTAAAGTTGAGAGCATGGGTTATCAGGTTGGGGCCTATGATAAAGGGTCCTAGATTGTAAGTTCTTACAGCAGTCACATATATTCAGGAGTAACTGCTAATACTAAATACTGAGATACTGAGCTGTTTGCATATAACATAGTCATTCCCAGAAATTTGGGTATTTATGCGACACCTGAGAGTCAGAGTGAGAACTCAGGAACTGTAAAAGTCAGTAGTACTCCATAAAGGAACTGTTTATAAAGTTGAAAAGTGATCAGACTTCAAGTAGAGATATTAATGAAGCTGATCTGGATAGGACTAAGGTAAATCAGAATACTGGCTAAAGGATAATATGGCCCATGTTTTCAAATTTCAATCTCTGTGCAAGGTCAAAGGGAGAGATGTTTATTGGTGCAAAATTTATGCTTTGGGTAGCACATTATTTAACTTGTACAGTCAGTTTACTTGAACACCATAAGTACATGAAATCTTGAATAGGGCGTGAGATCAAGTTGGTTTGCCCAGGTTACTGTGATGCCCCAGTATATCCCAGAGTATTTGGGCAGAGAATAAAAAAGTATTTGCAAACTCCCCTTGGGGGACTGTGAAGAATGGAGGAAATATTAAACTTTCCCATCTGAGGAATTGTTGATACTCTTGCAAGCAGTGGGGACAACCAATTTCAATAGGCTGAGCCCATAATCTTGAGGCTCGCTCGCTCCTGTGTAGCTTATTCCTGCAAAGGAGAGGGTAAGACCACTGATAATTATGTCTAAGAATCACCCCAGAGAGCCTCTTTTGTTGCTCAGATGTAGCCACTCTCTCGAAGCCAACTTAGCAGGTGAACTCACTGCCCTCCCCCCTACATAGGAAATAGATTCCCAGGTGTGTAAATCTCCCTGGAAACATAGGCCCTGACTCCTGGGGATGATCTAGGACCCACCATTATCAGAATGAGAAAGCCTTCTTGACCAAAAAGGAGAACAGAGAAATGAGATAAAATAAATTCTCAGAGGCTGAGAGATTTCAGAGTCAGGAGGTTATCCAGGAGGTTATTCTCATGCATTATACAGATATCCCTTTTCAGTTTTTGGTATATTGGATTGGCTAGAGGGGAGTACCTGAAACTGTTGAACTGTGTTCCAGTAGCCTTGATTCTCTCTCTCTTTTTTTTTTTTTTTTTGCATGGGCAGGCACCGGGAATTGAACCCTGGTCTCCAGCACAGCAGGTGAGAACTCTGCCTGATGAGTCACTGTGGCTGGCCCCAGTAGCCTTGATTCTTGAAGAAAACTATATAGCTTTTACAATGTGTCTGAATGATTATGAAAACCCCGTGTCTGATGCTCCTTTTATCCAGGGTATTGACAGATGAGTAAAAAATATGGAAAAAAATAAAATAAATAATAGAGGGGAGAAAGAATAAAATAAATGGGGTAGGTGGAAATACTAGTGGTCAATGAGAGAGAGAGGTAAGGAGTATGGGATGTATGAGTTCTTTTTTTTCTCTTTTTATGTCTCTTCCTGGAGTGATACAAATGTTCTAAAAATTGTCATGGTGAAGAATGCACAAATATGTAAGGATATTGTGAGCCATGGATTGTATACATGTGTGGATATTTCTCAATTAAAAAAAATATATTTTTAAAAGTGACTTACCTAAGGTCACAAAGTTAGCAAGTATCAGAGCTGAAATTAGAGTTCAAGTCTTTCCATCTCTAAGACCCTCCTTCTTTTTCATCATGTCAAACAATATTACCCAGACAAACAATAATATTTTAAATGTATAAAGGTATACATGGAAATTTTGAGATTTTTAAAAATCTTTTCAGCATATGCAGTTTTATAGAATCTTCAAAATGATCCCATAAATTAGGGATGAGTACACGTTTTCTCTTCTTTATAGTGAATGTACCGAAGCTGCAAAATGTTAATGACTTGCCCAAGATCAACTGGCAAGTCAGGGCCAGAAGCCAAATCCCCAATTCCTGGGGAAATTTTTCCTATTTTTCACAATATAATACTGCCTCTTGTGAAACCATAAAATAACAAGGTCATGACAGTACTAGGAGTTGTTAGAGGAAAATCCTCACCAGGCTTGGGAAATGGCATTGGGCAGGAAAGAAGAGGTGTCATAACTGTGAGTCAGAAATGACTGGAGCCCAGGACAGCGGGGAAATCCATCCTTCAGGTGAGGCAGCAAAGCCACATCCTTGACGATTTGTATGAACATTTAGAAGAGTTTCCCTAGCCCCCTTCACAAGAATTTGTCTTTGGCTTAAATGTGTTATTTTTGGTTAAAGCAAAATATTTTCCTGTGAATTTTAAGTAGATACCCTTTTTTGACTCCTTGCCTGCAAGTGTTTCTCATCCTAAACATTGTTAGATGTCCCTCTGGACTTTGGAGGAGACAATCCTTTCAAGATGTTGATATTATTCATAGTCATAAAAGTCAGGTAATATATCCAGTATATAAAAATAAATCCTTCAACTTAACTACAAAAATGCAAAATCCCAATTAAAAATGGGCAAAAGACTTGAACAGACATCTCTCCAAAGAAGATATACAAATGGTGAGAAAGCACATGAAAAGATGCTCAGCATCATTAACCATCTGGAAAATCAAAGCCACATTGAAATATCATTTCACAACCATTAGAATGGATGCTATAAAAAATGGGAAATAACAAGAGTTAGAGAGAATGTGGAGAAATATGAACACTCGTTCATTGCTGGTGGGAATATAAAATGGTGCAGCTGCTGTGGAAGACAGTATGGCATTCCTCAGAAGGCTAAGTATACAGCTACCATATGACCCAGCAATCCCACTATTAGGTATACAACTAAAATAATTGAAAACCGGGGCTTAGACAGATATTTGTACACATAGCAGCATTGTTCATAATTGCCAAAAGATGGAAGCAACTGAAGTGTCCATCAGTTGATCAGTCCATCAGTCCATCAGTTGATGAATGGAATAAATAAGATATGATAACAATGAAATGTTAATCAGCTATAAAAAGAAATGAAGTCCTGATGAATGTACAACATGGATGGACCTGGAAGACATCATGTTGAGTGAAATAAGCCAGACACAAAAGTGCAAATATTATATGATCTCACTGATTTGGAACAATAAGAATAAGTAAATTCATACAGTCAGAATCTGAAATATAGGTTGTCAGGGGATAGGGTAGGGATAGGGAATGGAAAGTCAAGGCTGAAAATGCACAGGGTCCCTATTTGGAATGATGGAAATGCTTTGGTAATGGGTGATGGTGAACACAACACTGTGAACACAATTAACAGCACTGAAGTATATATCTGTATTAGATTAAAAGGGGAAATGCTAGATTGTATGTATGGTAATGCAATAAAATTTTAAAGATATCCATGGAACTATACTACACGGTGAATTCTATGTTATACCGTGGGCTTTAATAGTACAATTATAAAAATCAGTTGTAACAAATATTCCATACCAATGGAAGATGTTGGTGTTGAGGTGATGCATGAGGATTCTGTATTTTATGCATGATTGTTCTGGAAACCCACAACTTTTCTAATAAAGAAAAAAAAATTTTTAAGTGAGCTAGTAACAGTAATAATTCAAGAAAAATAAAATAACATGAATGGCCATAGAATTGAGCTAACATTTGAGGGCTTATTCTGTGCCATGTCCATACCAAGCTTTACATGAATTGCCTCATTCAATCCTCACTACACCCTAGGTGGTAAGTGCATTATCATCCCTATTTTGTTGATGAGGAAACTCAGGCTTAGAGAGATGGGTAACTTGCCAAATGTCAAACCACTAGCAATTGGCAAAACCAATATTTGAAGCAAGGATTCTGACTCCAGAGATTCGAAATCTTAACTCTGTTGCCCATTACACTACTTGACCACCTAGCAGTTACCTTCTTACTGAGAGACACATAGCAGCCCCATCAGGAAAACTAGTACTAGTAATACTAATATTAATCATCAGAATTGATGCTGATTGATGCTTTTGTCATTGCCAGACTGCATTAAGGCTTTCCACCTATTATTGCATTTAATCCTTGAAATAATTCTACAATGGCTATGCTGCTTTGAAACTGTCATGTAGCCCAGAAAAGCTATGTTCTTTAATCCTTATCAATATTGCTGGGTGGGATCTTTTTTATTGTTTCCTTGGAGATGTAACCCACCCAATTATAGGTGATACCTTTTGATTAGGCGGTTTCTATGGAGATGTGTCTCTGCACATTCTAGGTTGGATCACTTACTGGAGCCCTTTAAAAGGGAACCATTTTGGAAAAAGCTTCAGTGCCAACAGAGCCCACATAGCCAGAGATCTTAGGAGATGCAGAAGGAAAATGCCCCTGGGGAAGCCTTATGACATGAGGAGAGGAAGCTAGCAGTCATCACCATGTGCCTTCCCAGCTGCAAGGTGTCCCGATGCCAATGACATGACTTCCCAGCTAACAGAAGTGTTTCGACCCATCAGCCTTTCTTGAACCAAAGTATCTTTTTCTGGATGCCTTAGTTTGGACATTTTCATAACCTTAGAAATGTGAACTTGCATCTTAATAAATTCCTTTTAAAAACTGTTCTATTTCTGGTATATTGCATTTCAACAGCCTTAACTAGTTAAAACAGATTTTGGTACCAGAAAAGTGGGATGCTGTAGTTTGCAAATACCAAACATATGTTAGAACAGCTTTTTAAATAGACAAGGGGAATATTCTAGAAGAGCTGTGAGGAGCTTGATAGAGAAAACCTAGAATGCTTTGAAGAGACTGTTGGTAGAAAGGTGGACTCTAAAGATACCTCTGAAAAGGCCTTAGGCAGAAATGATGCATGTGCTATTGCAAATTGGAAGGAAGGCAATCCTTGTTTAAAATGGCAAAGAATCCTGCAGAACTGTCAACTGATTTGGGATGGAAGGTGTATTCTAAAAGCCATTAACTTGTATATTTAGCAGAAGAAATTTCTAAATTAAATGTGGAAAGTGCAGCCTTGTTTCTCCTTGTGGCTTATAGTGAAATGTGACAGGAAAGAACTGAGCTAAGAACTGAGCTCTTGGGTACAAAGAAGCCAGAAATTGATGGCCTGGAAAATTCTGGGCTTCCAAAAAGGGAGACCCCAGAGAATAGCATTCCATGTGAAGATTTAACCAAACATGGATACAGTCAACCATTTCAGAAAAAGCAAGGATTGGAGATGAAGTTATCCAAGAAGGATTTATGGAAAGTCCTATTGTCTGATGGTTATATCCCTGCATTCTACATAGAAAACCAACACGAGTGTTGTGGAATCTGTACAAACAGAACCACTGCCAGTCTGGACTAAAAGACAAAAAAAGGGCCAGATTGACAGAAAAGTGGCTTCAAAGGTAGAACCATGGAAGCTAAGGTCTGAAGCCAAGAAACCTCAGGTAGGGAGAGCAGACCCATCCATGCACTTGGAGAGGGTGAGTTTGCCCTGAGGACAGAGGCCAGGAATTTTAGTGCCCCAGGCCTTAAGGAGGGTGGAGCACATTCTTCAGAGATTGGGGAGAGTTTTGCTGCCACCGCATTGTTCTGAGGGGGGGTGAGCGTGCGCCCCATAGACGGCAGAGAGCCCAGGTGTTGCCCGGTGTTTGGAGAAGGTGGAGCTGAGAAAAAGGTGGTCTTCCCGATGTCCTTCAAGGTTGCAGTCCTCACCTAAGCCTTTGGAGAGTACAGGGCTGCTGCATAGAGCCTTGGAAAGGATGATACTGCTACTTATTAAAGCCCTGAGGATAAATGACTCGCAGGCTTTGATATCTATTGGGTTTGCCCTTCAGGTTTTCAGAACTGTTTGGGTCCAGTGACCCCTGTGTTCCTTCCAATTTCTCCCTGTGGAAATGGGAATATTTATCCTATATCTGTCCCTCCTTTGTATGTTGGCAGCAGATAACCTGTTCTGAGTTTTTACAGGTCCAGAGCCAGGGAGAATTTTGCCTTAGGACAGACCATGCCTGTAACTGACTTTGGTGAAATTTTGTAATGTTTCTGACTTTACATTGTTTTTGTATTTTTACTGAAATGGTTTTAAGGCTTTGTGATATTGTGATGGAATGAATGTATTTTGCATTTAGAAAGAACATGTCTTTTGGGGGTCCAAAGGGTGGAATGTACCTGTTTGAAACTGTTGTGTACCCCCAGAAAAGCCATGTTCTTTAATCCTCATTCAATATTGTTACATGGGATCTTTTTTATTGTTTCCTTGGAGATGTAACCCACCCAAATGTGGGTGATACCTTTTGATTAGGTGGTTTCCATGGAGATGTGTCTCCATCCATTCTAAGTGGGTTCACTTACTGGAGCCCTTTAAGAGGGAAACATTTTGGAAAAAGTATGAGTGCCAATAGAGTCCACATGGGCAGAGATCTTTGGAGATGCAGAAAGGAAACACCCCTGGAGAAGACATGAATTGAGGAGAGGAAGCTAGCAGAAGCTGCCATGTGTCTTTCTAGCTAAGAGAAGTGACCTGAAGCCAGAGACCCCAGCAGAAGCCAGCCATGTGCCTTCCTAGCTGATGGAGGTATTTCAGACCCATCGGCCTTTCTTGAACCAATGTATCTTTCTGTGGATGCCTTAGTTTGTACATTTTTACAGCCTTAGTGCTGTAAACTTGCAACTTAATGAATTCTCTTTTAAAAGCTCTTCTATTTCTGGTATATTGCACTCCAGCAACCTTAACAAATTAATACAATGCCCAATAAGGAAATTTAAAAAGTGAGGTAAAGAAAAGTTAAGAAACTTGCTCAAGATTACACAGTAAACTATTGGTTTGAAATTCATTACTTTATTTCTTTCTTATATTATAATTTCCTCCTGTAATTCCTGAGTCTTTTGAAAGGATTTTATACTATCGTACTATCAAATGGGGAAAAAATTAAGCATAGATTTTAAAGGAGAATCTGTGGCCATAACAAACCTTACCCATCCAAAAGTCAATCAAACATTGATCTCCAGAGTATCATGCTCTAGACATAATGAGAGGCAGATCGCCATTTGAAGGGAGGCAAAGATGCAAACCAAAGAATCCTAACAATTGTGGTGAGCCAGCACCAGATTGCCGCAGACTCTGGTAGAAAGCAGCTTGTCAAAATCTTGATTTTGGCATATGTCCAGCCTGAAAAAGCATTCTGGTGTTGTGAAGTACACATTACAACTGGTACCTAATAAAACTGCTCGTGCTGCTGCTGTTGCTGCCACCCTCTGACATCTGCATGGGGCTGCCCAGCAGTCGGTGTCTAGGACATTAAGGCCTAATTGACTCACCATTAGAATCATGGTGGCAGAACCTCATTTATCATAGTCTAGAGGACCTACATGAGTGCTGAGAGAAATGGGTGCTTTTAGCTGGTAAGAGATTTTACTAGTTGAATGAGTCTCCTAAATTCTCCAGACCTTCGTTTCCTAATCTCAGAAATGACAGGGGTGGGTCAAGTATTCTCCAGTTGCTGTCCAACTCAAACAATCTATGACTTAATCTACTTCTACAGGCTGCCCTTCCGAGAGTCACCAACGATATAAACATATTCACATGGAATTCCAAATTGAAAGACTTCCTACGGGCAGTAGAAATAGAGGAAATATTCCATGAATATAATTACAGAAAGAGCATAGTGTTAGAAAAGCATAGCCATAAAAACCTCCGCTTATTTCTAAAGTCTGTTTTTACACAGATGCATTCCCCATGAGATTGTCCAAAATGTAATTTAGAGAGACACTGAATTGGATTCAGAGAGTTGAGTGTTTTATGAATTTTTGTTTCTACGCGACATATGCCTTTCTGCAAAATCAGAAAATAGATTTGTTCAGTGCGTGGAGTGGAGTATTACTGATGTAATTGGGTAAGCCTCGCAAAATGTGTTTGGTTTTAGTTGATGACATTGAATAAATCTCCTGTCAGGAATAAATTGAGTGTTCATAGAAGCTTCAATGTACTTGATCACAGACCAGCAGAGAAGTATGAGTTTAATCAGATTTTCTTATATGAATTCAAAAGCATTATGAGCATAGATTCAAATGTAGAAGAAAATGCAACCATTGAAATAAAGCTGTTGTTTAGTCTATAGACAACAAGTATTTCCCACTGGAAATGAAGGGGGAATCTGTTGGAATAGTGTGAGTACATGAGATGGCATACCATGCTATGGTACACAGGTTTATCATTGAGTCTCCTTTCCTTTGGAGTTCATAGTAAACCTAGTTGAGAAATCTGTGACAAGAGTTGAAGGTGCTCCTGCCTAAGAGATGGGAGGAGTTTTAAAATCTCTAACTTGATTGACTGCAACTTACCATCAGTACTAGCTAAGGTGATAGGATTGTGAGACTAGTATTACACTTGAAACCATGATCATAACTTTTTGAATCCCACAGAAGGACTTACAGTCAGAGAGACAGAGAGTTAACTGTAGAAGCTAAAATATTAAAGATTTTTCTGGTCTTTCCTGCCCAAAGTGACAGAAATCCCAATGCATTTGATTTGACCATATTTATAGAAGATGATGTAATGGTTAACATTTCACCTTCACGGACTCCTAGAAAGAAGAATGAGGGTGAATTTGCACTGTGACTGACACATAATAGTCATGGAACTTAAAAGACTACTTTAATACCCCCCTCAAAAGATCCAGACTGAAATGGTAGGAATTGAAATCTCCTGTGCATTTCTAGAATACAATATAAGCAACTGTGACTCTTCGCAAGGTTTATGAATCTATGTAAACCATTTTCATTTCAACCCCCCCAAAAAATCTCTCCACTATTGGTACTATAAGAGAAAGTCAAGATGCCTTTTTTTTTTAAATGGGTAATGTATATTATAGGACATATAACTTTAATTGCTGTCAAGATGTCTTTTAATCCTCAAGAATATCTGATTATATAGGCTGCTGCACTGAAGAGGAAACTCTGAACCTGATATCTAATTTCCTCATAGGTAGGGGCCATTGCCTGTATGGAATGCACATTGACAGATGCATTAAACTTGAGTTCAGGGAGAACAGGAGGTTTTTTCTCTCTAATTTCTAGTATTTTAAATAGAAAGAATGGTGGCTGTTACAAACAAAAACTTGGATTTATATCCAGGCTCTATCATTTATTAGGTTTGTGACTTTGGGCTAATCACTTTGCCTCATTTAGTTGTGATTGCCTAGTTGTGATTGCCTAATAAAGAATAAAATTCAAATATGGTATTAAAGTATGTACATGAAAGTCACGTGTAAGGTATTAAGTATAAAGAACAGCAAAATGTAGTGGTTAATTGTATATAAAACCTAGTATCAAAGTACTTTGGCTCACATCCAAAGAGCACTGCTGAAAACAATGGAATTTGAGCCATTTTTTATTAAATTAATCTCCACAAGCCATCACTTCCTGTTGGGTACATCTTAGAGGATACAGAATGGTAAATGCTGAGTTTTAAACCCTATATCCTCATCTAGGAATTGAAAATATGTTTGAAGGAAAAATAAAGTAGGAACAGGGGAGGTTCCTTTTTCATGCTAATTATTTTCAACTGATGGTAAGATCTTGCCTGTTCTAAACTCTTTCCAAAGGACACAGTACGCTACACACCCCAAAAAACTAACAGTTTAAAATTCCTACCTCCCTTTTCCTTATTGAAACTTAAAATATTACCAGTATTAATTTCAGTGTTCTGCTTGGCTACTAAATCACAAACCACACCGGCTGTGAGAAACAAAGAAAGAAAAGAATCATTATATTCAGCTAAACCAGACAGTCCCACAAATAGCTCTATAAAAGTCAACTAAATTATGATTTTCACTCACTCATGAGTCATAAGAGAAAGGTTCTAACGATCCAAACTATGCCAGATGAGGGTGGGAATTATTAATTAGACAAGCAAACAGGGCTTATTTGAAAGGGATAAGAGATCAGCTGTGAAAATATGCTCAGGTTGATAAAAAAAAGTTATCTACTCTTTTTCTTCTAGTAAGAAAGCAATATAGAGACCAGAGAGCCTGGGCTCAGATGCTTCCAGACTTGTCTCCTACCACACAGTATTGCACACCGCAGACTGCACATTCCAGTCGTTCTTCCTTACGACTGATGTTGCCAAGTCTTTCTTTTCTTCCACCTTAGCTGTCCTCTCAGTGGCATCTGCTCTCCACATCATCCTCCTCTTTCTCCCAGAAAGCTCCCCACCCCCGGCTTTCAACCACATTGCACATTTTCCTTACCAATTCTCTCCAAACATTTCATACTTCTATTATATCACTTATCCTCATTTGTCTCTTTGAGAGTTAGCCTAGTGCTTCTTCCCTACAAGATTATAAATTCTATGAAAATGAGGGATCTATCTTTTCTTGTGTCTTAGCTCTCCTGCAGAACCTAGCATGGTGCTTTGAACATAAAATAGGTATAGTATATATTTTATAATTTTTTGTAACGTTTGTTCTTCTACTAGTAAACTAGTTTCCTCCCCTATAAACCATATACTTTTAAAGCTAAAAGGTAAGCCTGGAACAGGAAAGACAATATGTGAAGACAAATGTGACTTTGCACATGATAGGAAAAGAAGGAGATAAGGAGAAAGACTTGGGGAGTGGAATAAGGATGAGATTCGAGATATAAGGTCCAGACTCCCTGAACTTCAGCCCAGGGAACAAAGAAATAGAAAGCCCAGATTAATTTCAAGGCATGGGTGAGGAGTTCTCAGAGCAGGAGGAATAATTGCCTGACTGACCAGAGAACAGTTTAGAAGAGATCAAGCTTCACTAAGAAACATGGCCTGCAAAACATGCTCCATAAGCACTGAAGTCGATTTGGTGGTAAACCATGATGGGTAGGCAAACAGCTCCAAAGCACTCAGGGATTCTCAAGTCCTTAAGAGGAATGCAGAAACAGTACTGTGCTCCAGAGTAAGGAGAGAAGAGACAGTTGACCAGAGAGCTGGAAATCTTGTAGAGGACAGTCATCATGAATAATACCGTAAAGTAAAATCTGGGAATGGGGACTGCACAGACAACATCGTGGAGATTCAAAGGGGACCGTACTGCCAACAAGAGCCAAGGTAGGTCAAGCCAGCAAAGGAAAACAGACCTTAGACCATAGACCCAGCCAAGAGAATAGATCACAAGTTACCCAGCTGCAAATTTTGTCAGCAGAGGATAGCACAGCATTCAGCATCCACCCAGGGGCACCAGAGAACGGTACAAGAAACAATAAAAGGGAGGTATTTTCACCTTACTGGTATTAAGCAAATTAGTTCCACAATCTATCAAAGTTGTTGTATGTGGAAGGACCCCCCAAGGGGACCTATTTTTGCCCATCGAAGGAATTTACATGCAGCAGAGCAAGTTTTGGGATGCCTGACTCTAACAGTATAAAGGATCATCTAGCAAGGCAAAGTGAAGCCTGTTCCTAATTCTCAGGACAGAGTCTCACTTCAAGAGACACTGGCAGTGAAAACCTTGTGTCAGATACTCCTTTTATCCAGGGTATGGACAGATGAGTAAAAATTATGGATAAAAAATAAATGAATAATAGGAGGGATAAGGGGTAAAATAAATTGACCAGATGGTAACACTAATGATCAATGAGAGGGAGGAGTAACGGGTGTGGGATGTATGAGTTTTTCTTTTTTTTCTTTTTTCTAGGTGATATAAATGTAAAAAGTGATCATGGTGATGAATACACAACTAAGTGATGATACTGAGCCATTGGTCATATACCATGAATGAATTGTATGTGTGCAAAGATTTGGCAATAAAAATATTTTAAAAATAATAATTGGGATTAAAAAAGAGAGAGAGAGAGGAATACTGTCAGTATAAAGGCTTCGACTTCTCAATCTGTGGACCAAATGAACACAGATTTCACCTTACAAGAAGTGATCACATATATCACATCCAAATTAGGAGCTATTTAAGTTAATTTTTGTGGCACTTTTATTCTGTTAGTCACATTATATTCTGACCCAGCACTTCGCCCAACTTGCCCTGACCAGCCCGGAGAACCCTCATATCCTCAGAGATAAGAAGGCATTATATAAACAGAGATGATTATGAACTGAGAGTGCCACAGGTTATTGAAGTTCGAAGCCATCACTTTCATAGTCTAACAAAAACAGTTTGCAGTGTTGGCAAGTACATCCTCCCACCTCGAAGTAGGACCAGCTCTTTATCCTTCTCCCAAACCAAACAATCAAAAAACAAAAAACAAACGAACAAAAAACACTCTTTCAAGCAAGCCGTCAGCCAAAAAATGTAAATTCTATTTGAGAGTTCATGGAAAACAGTGGAGGAAATTTAGATCACATACCACACAGCAAAAAGAAAGATAGAAATTCCCACTAGACATGTCTGTTTTCCTACAAATTCCTTCTGAGACACCAGGTTCAAGTTTCTCTCTCTGTCTTTTTCCTTCTCCTAATGGTCCTCAAAATCTCCTCTAACATAGCAGCTCTGTTCCTAAAACTTTCAAATCTAATCAGGAAAATGAAATTCTAACAGGGACCCAGTGGTATATGGGGCAACCATCCATTGCTCTTTCCTACTCTCAGGGGTTCTTCTCCTTCTACTCCAAGCAGATTTTCAAAGTCTTCACCCCCAAAATACATGCTGTCTGAACACTTACAGTTGTGTCAAATACATGTATTGGGGAGATCTGGTTTATAGCTTAGTTGTAGGGCTTTAAATCAATAAAATGAATGTATCATCTCATGGCCTCAATTTATCCCCTGTCCAATGTTACCTGGATCCCTCTTGTTAAGGCACATATACTCATTGTTCTGTGTTAATACCAGTTTTAGTTCCCTCGGTTGCTCTGGGCAAATACCATGAAATGGGATGGGTTACACAATGGGAGTTTATTCACTTATGGAATTAAGGCCAGGAAAATGTCCATATCAAGTGTCATCAAGGTGATGCTTTCTTTCCTCAGACTGGCTGCTAGTGATCCTCAGCTCCTCTGTCACATGGCCAGTCACATGGTCATGTCTGCTGGTCTCTTCCCTCTCTCTTGCATTCCACTTCAGCTTCTTGTTTCCTGTGGCCTCTTCTCTCTTTGTCTGAATTTCATTCTCTTATACAGTGCTCCAATAATAGGATTAAGTCCCACCTTGATTGAGGTGGAACACACCTTAACTGAAGTAGCCTCATCAGAAGGTCATACTTACAATAAGTTCATACTCACAGAAACGGATTAAATTTAAGAACATGTGTTTCTGGGGTGCACACAGCTTCAAACCACTATAACATCTTATTGTAAATATAAATACAATTGTAGACATTCAAGAACCATTGCTATTATAGTCCTTTCTTCAACTACAACCTTGCTTCTGCTCTTTATCACTTTTCCATTTTAGTACATCTTTAAATTCAAAGCATGATCCTACACTTAGAAAATGGCTTACTCTCTCATCAGAATGCAAATCTCTAATAGAAAAAAAGAATTTAGGTCATTTATTAGTAACCCTATCGTTTTCTGGTGCGTGGTATTTTTTTTAATTCTCTGGGTTTGGGCATCATACAATATTAAATTCAAATACCAGTTTTATCACTTGCAAGTTTCTTGATGTTGGACGTGCATCGATCTTTTTGAGCTACTATAAAATAATAATGATGCTTATTGTTACTTAGAAGAATAATGATGATAATTGAGTGCTTACCATAAAGTGGAAGTGAAGATTTAATGAAACGATGCGTTTAAACTTCTTATCTCAGTATCTAGAAGATGGTAGGTCAGTATATGTTAGCTACTATAGGCTAGAAACTGGGCTAATTATTTGATCCAGGCAATAACACTGGGATTTGAGTACCATTATTTTCCCATTTTTTCCCATTTTAATCAAGACAGCATCTGAAGTTTAAAGAGATTAAATATTTTGCCCAAGATCACACAGTTAACAAATAGTAATGGGGAAATTTAAAGTCAATCTGTTTAACAACTTGTCTGTGAAATGGGGATAATAATTCCTGATTTACAATATTGTAGTCAAAATTAAATTAGCCAATCCCACAACGTGCAGCATGTAGTAATCATTTAATATGTTTTCATTTTCCTTCCCTTTATGCCCTTAAGTAAACCCTCCCTTTCACACTCCAGATCATTACATTAAAATTATGAACGCTATTCTTTAGTATTACTACCTTCAAAAGCTATAACTTTTTCTAAGGGATTTTTTTAAGTAGAACTATTAATAATTTCATACAGAGAAAATAAGTATGTGTCAACTTCATTGCCATATTCCCTAGATAAACCAATATAAATGCATCCCCCATAGTTTACACTTCCTAATCACCATAAAAATATTCAGTAGCTAAATCAAGTGAGAATATACTCAGATTATTCTGATTCAACACACTTCTAAAAGCAGTAGGTAATTCACAGACAGATAAGACCATATAGCAAAAAAAGATTGAGTTATTGTTGAGAATTATTTTTAAAGCCTTCATTTTTCCTTTTTAACTATCCTATGATCAATAATTTTAATCTTTCTCTGACATCCAGGCAATTCCTAGATTATTATTTAAATTCTTTTCTCCTAAAGTATCTTTCTGTGCTGAGATCAGTTCCATACTCCATTCACAGATCTGTAATGGTTCCCTGATACCTATTTAACCAATTTTAAGTCTTTAATCTGACATTCAAAGTCACCCATGACCTTGCCCAAAATGAAATTTTTTGCCTTAACCTTTGATATCCCATCCTGTACTAAACTATTCTCTGGAAACACCTACTTGCTGTCTCTACTCATATTATTCCCTTCCATCCCCCCATTGGAGTCCTATTCACTTTTTTCTGTAATTTCCAAGTGTTTTCCATCAACATTTTGCGTATTTTTATTAATTTTATTCCTTAATACCTTATAGGTTTTGTTGCTATTCTGGATTGTATGTTCTTTTTTCTCCTAACCATTTTCAAATTAATCAATGCCCGATAAAGAAAAATTATTGGGAGTGTTGCTCTTGCCTCTACCGAGCTGCTAAAATCTTGTATTAGATCTTTCGCCAATTTTTTATAGAGTATATATTATTTTTATAAATGAATTAATTTATTTTCCAAAAAAATAATAGCAAGCACTTACATGCTGCTTTTACAGTTCTAAATGCTTTACGCCGCTTAACTCATTTAATCGTACTGAAGTATCTGAGTTTTTATCCCAGTTCACAGATGAGGAAAGTGATGTACACCAAATAGTTAAATAACTTGTAAGAAGTCCCCACTCCAGGAAGGAAGGGGGTTGGGCTCTCAAGCCAGGCAGTCTGGCTCAAGCACCCACACTTAGAATTGTTGAGGCATATCTTACCCAAGGTTTTACATATAGGAAGTGGCAAAACCAGTATTCTCCAAAACCCCTCCCCAAACTGTGCAAGCTGCCCCAGGTGTATTTTCTTAGTTTCCATCAAAATGAATGGAAAATTCCATTTGTTACATTTTATAACCCCCCCCATAAAATAATTTCTGAGGTAAACGATATTTTTTAATTCAAATATTTATTCTTAATTTATCATTGGTGAGATGCTTGCCTGCTTTTTAAGGAAGGACCATGGAGTCAGAAAGACCTGGGTTTACATCCTGACTCTTGAGATTCGGACAAGTCACTCCTTGTGCAGTGTAGCACAGAAATAGTAGCCATAACACCATCATTCCCTTCTTTCCCAAAGATCCTCGTCTCTTAAAATCCCATCTGCATGTCTCCAAACATTTTTTCACATGGTTTTATTTCACATGGTTGTTGCCACAAGACTTTCTTGCCAGCCAGCTATTTGTCACCAGACAGATCTTCCTGCTACATTGCATTCTCCATGGGGACAGGAACTGTACCTCATTTTTCTTGGTTTCCACGCAAAAAAACAGTTCGCTTTTTTACACAGGTGTAAATGTTGATTGTATATGAAAAAATTTTCAAATTAACTAGTTATAAAAAAACATACATTAATCTGAGTCTGGCCAGCACCAGCTTCTTCACGGGAACATGCACTCATTTCAGGATCATGAATTTCCATGTAATACCCCTGCAAGAAGACTCAGCTTATTTTCCAGTTACGCATTTTTAGGCATTCATATGGCCTAATTTTACCAACGGTTTTTATGTTTTTGCATACAAATTACCAATTAGTATTCGGTTTTTTTTTAAAGTTAGTCACTTGTTATTTTTTGTGAGAATGGGTTAATCACAGTGACCTGACTTGTTTTCATTCACATAAAACAGTGGCATTGGTGGAGGGAAATGAAAACAGGGAAACTATGTTGAAATGCTTGTAAGAGGAAGAGAAACCGCCCTCTTCTGAGTGGTACAGCCTGCGCTGCTTCATGCCCTGAAGAGGTTGATTCATTTCCTCCCATCTCTCCAGCCACTTTGGAAGCCTTCTCTACTTTGTACGCCTCTCACTGAATCCCACCATCTTTACCACTGAGTCAGTGAATCACAGAGCAGTGGTCCACCAATCAGTAAAAAAAATCTTAGCTAAGCTTGGAAAAGGAGAAATGTCCTTCCCTTATTTTTTTAATTAGAGAAAAATAAAAGGAAACTCTCTACTGGGAAGTTTCTATAATCATTGATAGAACTGATTGAACTATACAATAATCTTTAAAAATATTCTTATTGAGGTATAACATACATACTGTAAAATATATAAATCATAAGTGAGCAACTCAATAAATTTTTGCATACATATCACAGATACATTTGTGCATATCTGTATGCATGTGTTTGCATATAAAACCATGTACCCCAGCCCTACGGAACTATGAAATATTTCCAACACCCCAGAATGCTCCCTCGTGCCCCTGCCCAGTCAAGAAACACCACCTGCTCCCACAGAAGTAACTATTCTGACTTCTCTCACCACAGATGTGTTTTCCCTGTTTTTGACCTTCATGCACTAGAACCTAGTATATAATCTTTTATTCTGGCTTCTTTCACTACCCTTATGTCTGTGAAATTCAGGCATATTGATGTGTACAGCAGCAGTTTGTTTCTTCTTGTTGCTGTGCATTATTCCATAAACCGCTACTATGAATGAAATGCTTTAAACACGTCTTTTGGAATATGCACGGAAACTACGCAACAGTCTTTTACCTTATCTTCCTATTCTACTTCTCTACTTCAATCTGGCAACTCACCATCGTCTGAGGGATTTCGCTACGTCAGTTTGGGCCCTGGCTACCCACACAGTTCTCAGTGGGCCCCTCACTGTCTATAGAATTAATTGCAAACAAAACCAGGGTTTCAAGGCCCTCCACAGTTTGCTTGCATCCTACCTCTCCAGACTTACTTCTTGGCTAATTTCAAGATGTATTATCCTCCCACGGTTTCCAGTCAACGCACACATTCCCTTAACTTCTGTTTATGAATGGAATGTTTCCTACTCAGAAAACATTTTCTCACCAATGATAAATTAAGAATAAATATTTGAATTAAAAAATATTGTTTACCTCAGAAATTATTTTATGGGGGGGTTATAAAATGTAACAAATGGAATTTTCCATTCATTTTGATGGAAACTAAGAAAATACACCTGGGGCAGCTTGCACAGTTTGGGGAGGGGTTTTGGAGAATACTGGTTTTGCCACTTCCTATATGTAAAACCTTGGGTAAGATATTTAATTTTTCTAAGCCTTAATTTCCTCATCAAAAAATCGAAGTAAAACATTCCCCTAGGGGTTGTTGTAAAGAATACTACATATAAACTTCTTAGATAGAGTGATGGGCACAGAGGAAGCACATAATAAATATTAGATGTTATTATTATTAATAAAGAGGCTGAGGGTAAGGATTTGAGAACCAGCTTGCCTGGGTTCAAATCCCAGCTCCACCGCCCTAAGGCTTGGTCTGTGTATTAACTGTTTTGTGCCAATTTCCTCTTCTGTGAGTGGTGATTTGAATAGTACCTTCCTCAGAGGGTTGTTGGAAGTATTAAAAGAGTGAATACATGTGAAGCACAGTATCTGGCATAATAAGTGATACATAAGTTGCAGCTACTTATAGTACTGCTATTATTACATACCAATAGCTTCTAAAACTGATATTATTAACTGAACACTATCATTTTGGTGCACACAAAGTCCTGACGGTCAAAGAAAAGAGCACAGAAGATTAACCTAGAAATATTTTTTGAAACGGATTATTCCAAATAAGAAAGAAAATTCTGCAGAGGAAGGACGGCTGTGTAAATGTAGTTGTGACAATGAATGCAGATCAAAATTGAAAGTAAATTCACCACTTAAAAGCAGATCTGACGCAATTCTAGCTTGAATGCTCAGTGCATAGTATTGCTTGCTTAACCACAAGCTGCCGATATCCCCAGTACACAATAGTCAGGTTAAGGCACACAATACACTCAAGGGTGGAAGATTCCAGAGCTTCTAAATTCCATTGGGTTGAAAGTCAATGGGAATGCAGACGGATACCTTTAAGAGGAGGTATCTGGAACCAGGTCTGACAAGACATGTAATGAAGGTTCCAAAGCCAGTGATGGGAGGCGCTGGTCATAGTGCCAGCGTCACAGTGAGAGCAGCAGGGAGCCTCTTCACAGAATAGACATGGAAGCTGGGAGTCAGAAGGATCACGTGTCAATTTGCTGCATCTACACCGAGTTTTTATAAGAAGTGTCCCTTTGCCTGCCATCAAGCCTGAACAAATTCATTGTTTCTTTGCAAAAATGTTTCTTTATCACTTGTTACAAAATATGCTTTTCTCAATTTATTTGCATTCTACTTGTGGTGAATATGTTTACAATTTTTTTGGGGGGGGAGATTTAAGATCATTAATATCATTTCAATATAGAACAATAATGGACCCCAAAATACCAATGGTTTCAATGAAGTATGGACAATGAAAGATGCCAGCAGTATCAGGGGACCTACACAATATAGCTACCAGTTTCCCAGGCGAATTCATGATTCCAAATGGGCATCTTTGTGAGTGCTTGTATCTCACTGACTAGTAGAGCTGCCTGTTGTACAAGGGCCAGAAAGTTTTCTCTATTAATTCATGCTGATTCCAATTGAGGGTCTTGAGACCCATTGTCAACTTTCCTTGTAGAGACTGATCACCTCAGGAAAACAGGGCTCTCTAACACTAGCTTCCAAGCCATTCCAGAGTAATCTATTCTTTTTTGAAGACAAGTAGGAAATTTAGAAAAGATGGAGGCCAGGGGTCAGTATTTAAGGCAAAGACAATAATTCCTTATTTTATATTTTATCCTCATTTTACTAATAAGTTCCATTAAATAGACTGAGATAAGAGGAAGTAAAGTAAGTTGCTTACAATCAAATAGCTGGACAGAGGCAAAGACAGGTTACAAATCCATACATTTGAATCCAAAAGCCTATGAAATCACAACACTAAGAGCAAACACTTTGAGTTTTCTTTGCAGGGGTGGTGTGGTGTGGGGTAGTTCTTACTGTCAACATATTATACCCTGTGAAAAAATAAATTAATTAAGAAACTCCTCAAACAGCTTCAGAGTACAGTGATATTAAAAAGGAATGGGTAGGGTGGGACGCAGTGGCTCAGCAGGCAGAGTTCTTGCCTGCCATGCCAGAGACCTGGATTCGATTTCCGATGCCTGTCCATGAAAAAAAAAGGAACGGTAACCTCAGGGACTATGCTTGCTTGCTGCAGACCTCTCGGGAGTACACTTTGCTAGCCAACAGGAATTTGAGACTGAGGAGGGGGTACAAGAGAAGCTTCTACTCTGCCACCTATTGTAACCTAATTTCCTGAGAAGAAACAGAATGCAACAACTCGTGGTTGAGGAATTGGAAACTTCGGTGGTCCCTGAAGGATGTAGATGATTGTGATGTTTTATCATCTGTACCCTTAGAATACCCCTAGATTCCAGTGCCCCACTGTGTCCCTTACTTCCCCCAAATTTTCACTCCGACTGAATTATTTTCATTAATACATGCGAAAATTCTGAGTTGGCCAGAGAAAAGATTTTAAATGTCTTATTTTTTGCAAAAAGACAATACCTGTATTTTACTTCAGGATTGAAAGCTTTCTCAAGAAGTCCTGCTATGACTTATAAATTTTAAAAGGAACTTGCTTTTTAAATGTCTGAAGCACTATATTTATTCATAACCTCAATCATCACCTGAAGCCTTAATCCATTTATGGGTGCTGTGTTAAATGATATAAAAAGCCCATGATTTTCCTGAACAGAAACAGTAATCTAGACTGAAAAAGGAGAAAAGCAACTAAACAGAAATAACACTCAAACTAAATGCACCCCCCACCCCAATCCTATTCTGTTCAAGAGAAGTGGTAAGAGCATTTTGTGTGGTAGTGAGTGGAGGAAATTGAAGAATTGCTTAGTCTAGCAGATCCCTTGTAGGAGGATATCATTATCACCTCTTGTTTCACAGAAATGACTTCATGTAGGGAGGTGGAGTTTAAGGAAGGAAAAGAAAAGTTAAGGGAAATATAATCAAGGAATGAAGTGTCACCTAGGAAAAAAGGTGTCAAGAAAATAAAGGACTATTATTATTTTCTAGAAAAGGAAATATTGCTTCATAAAACAAAGTGGTTGAACCCATTTTATGTGGGCATCTCTCTGCTAGCATCTCATTCTTCTTGTGGTTCTCTACTCCAGTCCAGGACTTTATCTCTTTAAGGATATTGGCATTTTCTGATTGAATTAATCTATTTCTATTTCCATTGTCAATATTTCCTGAATCAGACCACCCTAAATATGTTTTATATTAAAAATGACACCTTCAGGCTAAATTAAAATCTCTCTCCTGAATGGCTATTTTCTGTATACATACAGGCAAAATACAATTATTTTCTATTGTTATTGAATTTTTATGCACTGAAGCATTGTCTCCCCAGCAATATCAAGTTAAATGAGGCCAATGAGCAACAATTGTGCTTCTTTGTTTAATCCCCATAATACCTGCTCTTAGAATATTTCATATAATAAATATTGAAGGATAGATTTACAAATCCAAATGGCATGTTTATTCCCTTCAATGGAAACCCCGACATTTTGCATTCTGTTTTTATGACTGCATCATCCTTCACATCTCAACCTATTATTCTGAAAAACAGACTACGCTAAAATATATGAATTTACCAAGGCAGGTACTTGAGTACATAAACCTAAACTTGTCTCTCTTGCTTTTGGCTAACATACCAAACTTGTGAGCATGTAATTAGGATATATGTCATATGGAAAATACCTCAAGTTCCTTTTGCAAAAATATTTTTCCACTGTGGAAAGAAAATGTGTCATCTAATTTCAAAATAGAGAAGTCAAAATCTGCTGGATTGGTGCATTACTGCAAAATGTTCATTACCTCTTCAGAATATTCATTGCAGAGAGATGACCTGGAAGTACAGACTCTGCTATAAATACCCTCAGTGAACCATGGGGCATCTGCTTTTAATTTGTGCATAGTTGGCTTATGCAGCCAACAGGAAAACATCCCTGGTTTATAAGAGGTTTGAACAGATGCCATAGAGCACGTTCCCATTTCCGAGTGTTTGTTGTTATTTTGGTTAGAGAATTTCACCTACCAAGACAAAAATGAACAGTGTTTTAGAGACTCCCTTTTTATCCCAAGGCTTTCATATATAAAAGTAGAGAAAGAAAAGGGAAGTGAATTGTTTTGCCTGTTTTTCCACACAGGTTTTTAAGGAATCACCAAAAATGTGCTTTTAACATTTTATTTACATGAACTGTGCAGTTTTTATTTATCTATTTAATTTTGGTGTTAACACTAATTTTGTTGCCTTCTCACCCTGTCATTGTTATGATTGTATTTTCGATCTTTGCCTGTTTGATACTTGTACTGAGTTTCATACAGTACCCACTAAGCTAGTCAATGTTCTATATGATCATTTTATGAGTAAATACAGTGTCTTTAATTGTTTAAGAAAAGGATGAACTACGGTTAGATCTAAAAACTAGGCAGACCCTTCCAACATGAAAAAGTCAGAATGGCCATTGCCTAGATACCCCTAAAGACTGGGATAAAAGATCAAAGGTGATGGTGGAGTTATACAGAGAAAGTAGGGTTTAACAAATGAATATGATTGCTGAATCATAAAAGTGATATTTCTTTTAGTCACCAGTATCTTAGAGCAGCTAGAAATAAAAATCCAAAATTGTGGAATTGTAACCCATGCCAAACTCTGAAATCTGTTCTACAGCTAATTATTGTGCTGTGCTTTGAAATTTATTGCTTTTTTGTATATATGTTATTTTTCACAAAAAAGAAAAAAGGTCAATTGTGATGATAAAAAAATATTTTTTATTTCTAGCCTCCAATGTTCTGGAGCAGTTAGAAGGAAAAATCTGAGATGATGGTATGGTAGCCCATAACAAACTGTGGGATCTGTACTGTAACTACTTGTTGAAGAGTGCTCTGAAAATTACTGCTTTTTTCTTTCTTTGCTTTGTATATATGTAATATTATACAATAAAAAAGTTTAAAAATATTAAGCAGAGGTCTCAATTTAAATGTAAGAAAGATACGGTAAAATTAAGTAGAGGCTGACCATGCAAATTTGCAAAGTCTCTCTCAGTTTTTTCCTTTTTCAATTATGATAGATTTATAGCTTCTCACATTTGTTTTACTGGCATTCTGTGTCTCAAAAGACCAAGTTGTTGGATTGGAAGTACTTAAAACCATCTGTTCAAACCTCTTATAAGCCATTTCCTCATGGATTTTCCTCATTAGGAAAATGAAACTTATAAATTGAGCTCACTCCAGGTTCCAAATTTCATTATGTAAAATCTTCCATGATTGATTCTCTACAGGTATCAAAATGTGTTTTCCTGTTGAAAAACATGGACCAATAACAACTTTGTCTAACAACTTCCCAGCATGTAGTGTGTGTGGAAATTTTTTTCTAAAAAATAACTGTAATTAGTTTTGGAAATTGATAGTGATGATGGTTGTACAAAATTGTGAATATAATTAAATTGCCATTGAGTTGGGCACTTAGAAATGGTTAAAATAGGAATTTTTACATCATATTTGCTACCACAATAAAAAGAGATCCCAGGCAGGTGACCATGGCTCAGCAGCAGAGTTCTTTCCTGCTGTCCCGGAGACCCAGGTTTGATTCCTGGTGTCAGATGAGGCAAAAAATAAAAAGAGAGAGATCCCTCCAAAAAAGGCTAAAATGGCAAATTTTATGTTAGATATATTTTACCACAATAAATTTTAAAGAAATGATACTGGAATTGGTATTTTCTGACCTAGACATACATTTCATGCATTTGACAAAATATTCAGCTTCCTCAAGCCCAAATCTTAAATAGTGCTCCCATAACTTTGGCTGATATCAATTCTTCATTACCAAAGAATATCCTGTTATACTGGGCTTTTAGATATTTGCTTGTTCTTTTATTAAAATGGTTGGTATTTACCGCAGATCCATTATGCATTGAATGTTTTTAGATGGTTAGAGAATACAAAAGATGCACTATAATTCCAGCCCTCGGAAAGCTTGGGAAGTGTGGTTAAGGAGATGAAACTATCATCTATTGTACAGTTATGAGATAAATTCCAAAAGATGCAAGAACCAAAAATTTCAATAGAAGTTCAGAGAAATTAAGTATTTGTGGTGGCTGTATGTACCCCCAGCAAAACACGTTCTTAAATGTAATTCATTCCTATGGATATAAACTCATTATAAGTAGGACTTTTTGATGAGGCTACTTCTGTTAAGGTTGTGACCCACCTCATTCAGGATAGGTCTTAATCTTATTACTGGAGTCCTTTACAAATGGAACGAATACAGAGCTAGAGGGAGAGAAAGCTATTGAAGCAAGAGGCTGGAAGCAATGAAACTCAAAAGAGAAGGAAGAGGCCAGCAGACACTGCCATGTGTCTTACCATGTAACAGACGAGCCGAAGATCACTAGCATCCTGTCTTCAGGAGGAAAACATTGCCTTGATAATGCCTTGATTTCAACATTTTCTCAACCTCAAACCATGAACTAATAAATTCCCCTTGTTTAAGCCAACCCATTTCATGGTGTCTTCTTTAAGCAACCTAAGAAACTAAGACAGTGTGAATATAATCTTGGGCAGTCAAAGACAGTCTTGGGGGGAGATTCATCTGGATCTTAAAGAATGGAAGCATTTGGATGAGTGAAAGTAGGCTAGGGATATTTGCTTTACATGTGGAACCAAGGAGCTAGAAATGGACTTGTTATATCAGAGAACCCATGAGAAGCAGGTTTGAAGAGATGAGGGAAAGTTAGTTCCGTTCCTGGGAACCTTCTTTCTGAAAGCGCTTTTGTTGCTTATTTTAGACACTGGCTCGGGGGCATTCACATCTTTTTCAGTGGGGCAAGAAACTGCTCTCAATGGCCTGCATGAGGAAGTAAGGCACCAGACAATTTAGGTTCCCTGTGTAGTTACTAGCTGTGTTTCCCAGAGTCACCATAGTAAAGTACCAGAAATTGGGTGCCTTAAAACAATAGAAATTTATTGTCTCAGAGTTCTGGAGATCAATACTGTATAATTCTTTTAAAATGGCCTAAGAAATTATCATAAAACTAAGAAATTAAAAAGCAGATTTAGTATGACAGTAGTTTGAATGTTCCATACAATTTATGTGCTTGCTTAATTTGTAAGCTGCTGATGCACACAATATGCAGTAAACAGGTAAAGGGCATACAACACATTTAAAGGTAGAGGATACCAGAGTCTATAAAGTACATCAGACCAAAAGCCAACACAAGGCAGGCAGTTACTTTTAATGAGAGGTCTTGGGATCCAGTCCAGTGTAGTGTCAGCAGAAGGTCCAAAGGCATCAGCAGCAAGCCTGACAGCACAGCATGGTTTTGGGAACCTGGGCAGAATGACCAGCTGTCAGGCTGCCTCCACGTGATGCTCATCAGGAGTGGTATCTGTACAGGGGTTTTGTGCCTCAGAGGTCTGGCTGCTAATATCTTTATCAAGGGAGTGTCCCTCTGGCAAGCATCAAGTGTGTCCATATCTTATCCTTACACAAATGTTTGGTAGTCACTGATTACGCAAAAACATGTTTTTTATCCTTCAATGTTTTTACATTCTAATTTATAGTCAACATGCTTACAATGTTTTGGGGATCCAAGATTACTAACATTTCATTGCACAGTAGCTAGAAATACAAAATCAAGATGTCTGTAGGGCCATACTTCCTCTGAAACCTGTAAGAGATCATCCTTCTTTACTTCTTCTAGCTACTGGTGCTGTGGCAATCCTTGGTGTTCCTTGGCATGTAGATGCATCACTCCCATCTCTGCCTCTGTCATCCCAGTGGTTTTCTTTCTGTGTTTCTAGGTGTCTCTGTGTCTAAATTCCCCTCTTCTTATAAGAATACCAGTTAAATTGGATTAGGACCACTTTAATCCGGTATTAACCTCATTTTAACTAGTTAAATCTGCAGAGACCCCATTTCCAAATAAGGTCACATTTCCTGCTAGCAGAGTCTAAGACCCCAACCTATTTCTTTTAGGGGCTCAATCAAACCACAACACTAGCCAACAACGCAGTTTGGAAATGTATTAGTGCCTTGGTTCCTTGCTTAATCTTCCATGTGCATTGTGCTTTTAAAAATGGCCACTGTTGCATGATTAGTGATGACAGTCAGCCTTTATTTCAGATATGAAGGGTAATGCAGAGAATGTAGGAGACATGATTATAAAGTTATGAAAAAGTGGTCCTTTTTGTAAAAACATAGGAAAATGGATAAGTTTACAGGCATACCTTGGAGATATGGCAGGTTCAGTTTCAGACCATAGCAATAAAGTGAATATTGAAATAAAGCAAGTCACATAAATTTTTTGGTTTCCAAGTGAGTATAAAAGTTAAGATTATATCATATATAGTCTATTAAGTATGCAATAGTATTATGTCTAAATAAACAAAGTACATACCTGTTTTGGTTTACTGAAAGTTGCCTGAATGCTATATACCAAAAATGGGCTTCCTTTTTCAATGGAAATGTATTAGCCTATAAATTTACAGTTTTAAGGCCAGGAAAATGTCCAAATTAGGCATCAAGAGGAAGATGCCTTCTTTCAGGAAAGGCTCCTGGCATCCGGAGTTCCTCTGTCACACTGGAAATTTCATTGCAATGTCTGTTGGTCCTTCTTTCCAAAATGTCTCTGAGCTTCTGTGGGTGTTTGTCTCTAGGTTCTGGTCTCAGTGGCTCTCTCCAAGATGTCTCTGTCTTTTAGCTTTTCATAAAGGACTCCAGTGAAGAATTAAGACCCACTTAAATGGGCTAGGTCACATCTCAATTAAAATACCTTCACCAAAAGTTCCCACCCACAATAGCCCTACCCCCACAGGGATGAATTAAAAGAACATGGCTTTCTATGGGTATGTATCAGTTCAAACAGCACATTCCACCCTCTGGACCCCCAAAAGACATGTTCTTTCCATACACGAAATACACTCGCTCCATCCCAATATCACAAAGCTTACATCATTTCAGTAGCAATAAATAAGTCAAACCAGCATGATACCTTAATTAAAATGTTTTGACACAGAGACTGGAACTGAGTACATGCTGTTGGGAAAATGGTGCCAATGACTTGCTCACTGTAGGGTTGCCACAAATCATCAATTTGTAAAAAACAAACAACAAAAAACCCCCACTATTTTCAAAGTTCAGTAAAATGAGGTATACCTGTAAATGGTTTTGTCACCTTCAAAATAGTCCCCTTGAAAGGTGATGTGATTTTTCCTATGATGCCTCCATTCTTCAAGTCCTTTTCTGAACTCTTCTCTTTTTATTACTCCGGGAGCCAGGGGCATAGTCCTTAGAACACTTTATTCAGAGGCAAATCTCTCATCCTAGCAGCCTGTTCTCTGCATCTACATCTGCCCAGCCTTGAGTTCTGACAATTTCCTGCCTGAACTGGTACATCTTCCCTTATTTTGTCATTGCCTATTTTCTGCCCTGTCTTATCTTTTGGTTCAGTCCCTGATCCAGCACTTGGGAATGCAGGATAATGCAGAGGATACATATTCTGAATATAAGGAGATATACTAAATTATGATGGGAGAAGAAGACAATCCAGTGAAATAATGACAGTTCAGAAGTGTAGGTGAACTAAAAAGGTGTAATCTTAATAATAATCAAAAAATATTTTGGGAAGTGGGGGTGTAGCTAAGATACTGCGGGAAATGGAAAGTGTCAAGCAACAGACAGAAAGTAACTTAGACACTATAAACTGTGGTGGGAGATATTAAAATTATAAACTAAGCACAATAAACATTTTTGATATTGCAGTATTCACAGGTTCTCCTCTCCCCAAAAATGCCAAATTGGGTCATTATCGGGCCAATTTCTATCAACATCCTGATGTCTTGAAATCAATCTGTCTCCACCAAATTATTTTCTAGTCTTTTGGAACGCAGAATTGGAAAGTAGACAAAATACTTCAGAACCTGAGAGGCAAGAGGAAGGGAAGGGGAAGGGAAGAAAGGGGGGATTGGAGTCGGCAAATGAGAACCTGGGGTATCAAAGACTATGGGATGGGAAAGTATAGGGATCAAGAAACATTCCAGAAGGGCATAAACTGTATCCATTTTAATGCATTCAAAATATGCAATCACCAAATTGAACATACCTTTTAAATTAAATGTTTGTGTGAGAACCATGCTCCTTGAACACACATCACTCTGAGACTAAACCACATGTAATGGCTTCAATAAGTTTGCAGAAACAGAGGCAACTGCTATAATGCACTAGGTCTATAGGCTCTCAGATACCTACATGTGCTTTCTCACAGTAAAGGAAAGCAGGTGGTATGGAAGTGGGTATTCAGTCCATTGCCTAATCCACAATTGCAGACTGCTGACCACCAGTTAGCACAACTGAATCCCACAGCTTGGGTGCATTATGTGTATAGAGGGCCCCAGGGCAAGACTTGGGCTGGAGACTATGCCACCATGTCACCTACCTTCTCTTCTTTGATGAGCTCACCTCTACATCAAAAGAGGAACACACAGAAACACACTGGCCTGCTCTTCTAAGACTCTCGTCACTTCTACTTGTAAGAGAAAGGAAGGGAATTTATTTCTTGTAGCCTGGCTGGCCTAGAAGTGGAAGGTACCTTTGGACTTTGCACTGCAGCACATTTTTCTAACTATGTTTCTGGATTGCCACATCATTTATCATGAGCAAGAGGTATAACTATAAACTAATAAGATTATTTTAACTAATGTATTAAAAATATAAGTGAAAGTAAATGTTTTAATTCCAAAGAGTCCCCATGGGAGATTTTTCATTTAATCCACAGATGTTGACCTTGCTCAAATTGTTTCTGGAATAACGTTTAGAAATAACATTCAGAGGTATTTTATGTGCACACAAGAAAGTGTCATTTTATAGTTACACCTCATTAATTATATTTGGTTGCAATGACGTTTGGCCATTTTCAATATCAAATGCATTCCTAGAGGATGAAAACTTGCCCTCAAAGAGTTTATTCAAAGAATGAGAAACAGCTTTGAGTACAATTGAAAAAAGAGTAGTTCAAACTTGCTTTTTAAGCATTTTTTTTTTTAAAACCTCGTTTAAATGAATGCATGGTGATGATTTGAAACTGATTTTAAACAGGAAAATACTAATTTTAAAAGTCTATACTTTTTCAAGGTGTGAATGTGTATCTTTCCAGGCCTTTTCTTTTTCAAGACAATTTTATGGAGATATGATTTACATATCATAAAATTCATCCTTTCAAAAGTGTACAATTCAGTCATTTTTAGTATATTCATAGAGTTGTACAACCATCACTACTACCTAATGTTATACCATTTTCATCATTCGCCAAAACAAACTTCATTATTAGCAATCCATAGACTAGCAATCATTCTCCCCAGCCCCAAGCAATCATTTATCTATTTTCCATTTCTAGGGATTTGTCTTATCTGAACATTTCATATAAATGGAATCACACAATGTGTGGTCTTTTGCTATCTTGAAGTCATAGTCTTCACAGGGGAATTTTGATAGCTGTTTGATTATTTTAATGACAAGAAGAAACCTCCTGAATAAGCTTTTATAGAGAAATATAAGTAATATCGCATTTTGCAACTAGGCAGAAATTATTATTCCTAGATGTCCATAACATTTAAAAATAGTTACCAAATAATCAATGCAAAATATTAGTTGACATTTTTATTCCAAAGAAAGACCCGTGCTGAGGAGTTTTATTCACCATCAAAGCATGTAAGTGGCAGAATGTAAATAGGTTTTCTGTTTCCCCAACTGGAATATATTGCTGTAACATGCTGTTCCTTAAATATGACAAAGATCTCACTGACCCACAAGAGCTTTGTTTATAATTATTTTTTAATCTATCATGTTCCCCTAGTAGTGGCCAAGGGAAAGAAGGAGAAATCATACTACAGACATACAACCCCATGATTAGCAAATAAAAGTATTTTAATTTCTTAAAAAATTAGAGAAAATGTTCCGGAATGAGTTCATATTATTTTTTTAAAGAAATCAAAATTAAAACGCTGGTCATATATTATGGTAGAATTTGAAATAAAGAATAGAACCAATTTGAGTCTTCTCTTCTTCTCTCTTCCTTCTCTTTTCTTCAACTCTCTCCTCCACAATCATTGAATGCCTACTATATGCACTGCCATGAGATACAGCCATGAACAAGTCAGATGTGGTCCTCCCCTTTTGGCACCTACAATATTGCAGGAAAGACAGATATGAAAATAATGAATTACAAGTTTGAGGAGTATAATGAAGTAATAGTACAAGGAAATCTATTTTTCATATGGAAGACAATATGTAATCTTAGCTTAAATGATTATTAAGACTGTCCATTTCTGTACCTTATCTGGAAAAGATCCCATTGCTTCTTCTGAGTTGGAATCTATTGGCTACCAATCACATCCATAAATTTCTCATAAGTATTGTCAAGTAATGATAGGCACAAGCATGACTACTAGTTTGAATAGCAGTAATTTCCATTGTTTTTCTATCATTATTCATTTAAGAACCAAACTGATCCTTTTTCAGCCCAAATCAGAAAAACATTTCAAAATGTTCAAGTCAAGAAAGATTTTATAGGATGTGAAGCTGATATCCATTACACAAGTCCCCAAGCAAAATTATATCCTTTATTGATGACTGTGTTCAATAACTGGACTTACTGAACCATCCAGCCTGTACTGTATAAAATCACATTTTTTCCAGTGCATTTTTTTTTTCATGGTTAGGCACTGGGAATCGAACCCGGGTCTCTAGTATGGCAGGCGAGAAACAACTATGTTTATCAAGGGCAGCCATGTATGGATACTGCAATAGGCAGTTTGAGAATTCAAAGTTGAATATAACATGGTCCTCTCTTTCAGGGGCTTATCACCCTAAAAGAAAAAAATAAAATAAATATGAAAGCTATCTATAACATGAGATACTTTAAGATAACAGAGGAGGAATAGGCTCATTCAAGTGGAGGAAAAGGGAAAAATTTAGGAAAGTAAAACCTTGAAATAGAAGTGTTATTCCAACAGTTAAAATAGGAGACAGAGGGCAGGCCGTGGTGGCTCAGCAGGCAGAGTTCTCATCTGCCAAACTCTGCCTGCCATGCCAGAAGACCCGGTTTTGATTCCTGATGACTGCCCATGCAAAAAAAAAAAAAAAAAGGTGATAGAAATGCCTGTTTCAAGTATACCATCATGCTGCTTAGGAAATTTTGTATTGGATAGATGTTTTAACCACTTTCATTTGTACAATTGTGTGATATTTACATTTGCAGTATTGTACCACCATGCTCACCATCCATAACAAAACTTGTCCACCACCTCAAACAGAAGTTCTCAACCCAGTAAGCATTAACTCCCCCTTCTCTACATCCTCCCTGATCCCTGGTAACCTATAATCTACTTTCTGCCTCTATGAATTTTCTTATTGTAGGTATTTCATGTAAGTGAACTCTTTTTGTGTCTGGCTTATTTCACTCTATATGATGGCTTCAAGTTTCCTTCATGTTGTTACACACATCAAAACTTCATTCCTATTTTTGGCTGAGTAATATTCCATTATATATATACACCACATTTTATTTATCTGTGCTATTTTAAGTATTGAAACAATACTTTGTGCTATTGTACTATAACTTAGATTTCTAAACTGAAATCGTAATCTATCCGGTATTAAGATGTACTCAAATAATAATAGATGGCATTAAAATTTTAAATTGAATAAAGATACAGACATTTTGAAAGCATTTCCATTCTTCCATAATCCTCAAGAAGACAGAGAAAATTGACAAGTGGCAAAGAAAATCTTTTATTGTAAGAATGATTTTTACTATAGTTCAAGAACCAGAATATAAATATAGCAGCATTTACACTGATATGAGTAATTACTCATCAGAATCTCTGTCTCCACATAATGAATTAAAGAAGATAAAGACTTTCTGTGGTGGCTTGAAGCTGTATGCACCCAAGAAAAATCTGTTCTTAAATTTAATCTGTTTCTGCAAGTGTGAACCCATCATCAGAGGAACCTATTGAAGAAGTTTCTTCAGTGAAGGTGTGGTCCATCTCTGTCAAAATGAGTCTTAATCCTGTTACTGGAGTCCATTACAAGCTGAGTGAAATTCAGACAAACAAAGAGAAAGCCACAGGAAGCAATCAGAAGCTGAAATTAAACAGAACCCAGAAGAGAATGGAGAGGCCAGTAGTGGCTGCCATATGCATTTCCGTGTGACAGAGGAGCTAAGGGCCAAGGATCAACAGCAGCCAGCCCCAGAATGCCACAGTCTTTGGGGAGAAAGCATCACCTTAATGATACCTTGATTTGGGTATTACCCCAGACTCAAAACTGTGAGTTAACAAATTCCCATTGTTTAACCCAAACCATTTCATGATATTTTCTTGAGCAGCCATGGAAACTAAAAGTCTTTCTTTGAACACAAAATTTGAGCTTGTCATCATTTGGAACATCTTCAAAACCATGGTAGGCCACGGTGGCTCAGCAAGCAGAGTTCTTGCCTGCCATGCCAGAGACCCAGGTTTGATTCCTGGTGCCTGCCCATGAAAAAAAAAAAAACACACTGATACATACTCTCACACACAAACATTGCTTACAAATGTTGTTTACTTTGTTTAAAGTATTCAAACAAAGATGGAGTTAATTTACAACTTCTATTTGAAGTTGGCATATTACTAGAGCCTCACCATTTCCCCACTTTTGCAAATTCATAAAGAGCTTTGCACAAATAACACAACATTAATTAATGGACTCTATCTGTAAAGATTGTAATTTTTAAGGATTTTGAATTTTATAATTATTTTCTTCATTTATATATAATGTTAGTTTTTTAAACAATACTTTATTGTGATAATTTTATCTACTAGTATATAAGGCAGGAATAGTGGCAATGAAGCTAAAAGGTGGCTTGAGCATGATTGGGAAAGTTGCAAGAAGTCACGGAAGAATTCTGAGCAGAAGTGCGGCATAGTTAGAGATTAAGGAATGAAGGCATAAGAACAAATTGCAGAGTAGCAAGATAAGAGATGAAGAAACTGGACTAGGAGATCAACTGAGGCTTTTATCTGAATTATACACTTAATACGCAAGATATTGGTACTCTAGAAATGGACTGGACAAGAACCTAAATTTTCACTAGCATATAATCTAACTCAACCTGTCGGGACAGATCATTTAAACAACCCAAACACAGGATCCCAGAATGGGAATGAGGGTTTGTAAATCCATATAGATTAATGTAATGCCCAGATACATCCAAGAGTATGTTGAGCAGATAGTTAAAAAGTATTGGCAAAACCCCTTGAGGGGAAGGAGAAAAACTACGGAACTATTAAACTTTACGCCAGGGAAACCCCTGATACTGTCTCAAACATTTGGAACTCCCAAGTCAGTAGGTTAAACCCTTGATCATGAGACTTGCTCCTGTTAAGCTTATTTATTTAGCAGAGAATCTTAGCTGACCTATAGTTATACCTAATATGCTGGTTTGACTCAATGACATACCCCAGAAAAACCATGTTTTAATCCTGACCCAATCTTTTGGAGCAGACCTTTTAATCCTGATTCAGTATTGTAGTATGGAACTTTTAGTTAGCTTATATCCACCTACATGTGGCATGCCCAATTGTGGGTGTGACCTTTTGATTAGGTAGAGATGTGAGTCTATCCATCTATCCAGATAGGGTTTGATTAGTTTACTGGAATACTTTAAAAGAGGAAGCATTTTGGAAAGAGTTAGAAATGACAGAGCCAATAGAAACTTCAGAGCAGAGCTGATATAGATGCCAACAGTTGGGGAACAGAGACATGGATGTTTGGAGATACTTGGAGCCCAGAAGATATTGCTATGAGATGTTAAGCAAGCTAGAACCTGGAGAGAGCCAAGGAAAGCCGAGAGATGAAAGCCAGCCCCAGAGAAGCAAAGTGAGGAACTCCCACAGGAACAGAGGCTAAAAGCAACAGAGCCCAGGAGCAAAGGGCCAGCAGATGCCAGTCATGTGACTACGCAGCTGACAGAGGTGTTCCTGGCCCATCGACCTTCCTTGAATTAAGGTATCTTTTCCTGGATGTCTTAGTTTGAACATTTTTATAGACTTAGAACTGTAAAGTTGTAATTTGTTAAATTCCCCCTTTTGGAAGCCATTCCAGACCTGGTATACTGCAATCTGGCAGCTTACTAATACACACACCTAAGACTTATCTCCAGAGGACCTCTTTTGTTGCTCAGATATGGCCTTTCTCTCTCTAAACCCATCTCTTTGCAAGTGAAATCACTACCATCCCCCTATGTGGAACATGGCATCCAGGAGTGAAAGTCTCCCTGGCAATGTGCATATGACTCCAAGAGATGAGCCTTGCCATAACCATGGGAGCAACAATGTCTTCCTGACCAAAAGGGAGAAAAGAATTGTAAAAAATAAGGTATCAGTGGCTGAGAGAGTTCAAATAATGTAGAGAGGCGACTCTTGTACAGGCTTCAGCTAGATGTTGTTACTATCAGGGTTTGCCAAATCCCAACCAAAATCATTCCTGCCAATCCTAAAGAACACCAAGGGCTTAATCTGATATTCTGGAAAGGTTCCATGTGCTATGATTACTTTCCAGAAAGCTACAACCTCCAGATGGGCTCCTAGGCCAGAGAAGTCCTGAAACCCAGAGGCACTAGCCTTTCCAGAACATCAACAAGTCCATCCCCATCCCTTATTATGGACAACCCCTTCCAACATGAAATAGTTAGAATGGACATAACCCAAATACCCTTAAAAAATGGTAGAATGATCAAAGGAGAAGGTGGAGTTATAACAGAGAATTTGGATTTAACAAATGAGTATGACTGCTGAATCATTATGTTGATATTTCTTTTAGTCTCCAGTGTCTTGAAGCAGCTAGAAGGAAAAAAATTTAAATTTGTGGAATTGTAACCATTGCCAAACTTTGAAATCTGTTTTACAACCAACTGTTGCAGTATACTTTGAAATTTATTGCTTTTTTTTGTATATATGTCATTTTTTACAATAAAAAAAATGAAATGGACTGGACATACTGGGCAAAAGAAAGCTAGGAGGCAAGAGAGTCAAGTTTGTATTACCAGTGACCTCATCTTTAGTACATTTCTACCTTCTTCCCTGCTTCCCATGTCCAAATGAGAGGTTTCCCTTTTCAAAGCTTCTTTCTAAATTCTTGATTGCACTATCCTTATAGCCTTTTACTTGTATGTTACTGACTTCTCAAATTCAACATGTCTAAAAGCTAACCCTTCACTTCCACCTATAGTCTATAACACTGCTTCACCTGCATCACCTATCTTGATAATAAACAGCCTCGTCATCCACAGTACCCACGTCAAAATTTCAAAGCTTTCCTCTGCCTCATGAGGCAGACACCCAGACAGACATAATTCACTTCCTAGTATCTCTAGAAACTGTCCCTGCTTTTCATCATCATTGGCAATCAAGACTCATATTTTCTTTCCTGGGCAATATAGTCATTATAAATGGATATTCCTGCTTCTTTAGATCCTCTTCACCCTCTCCATAATCCACCTGCCATCCTTCTACCAAAATAACTTTTCTAAAATGTGAATATGATGACATTATGGCTCTGCTTGAAATTATTGGTGAATCTTCAAGAGGGAAGAAAACCCCCTTAACATTAGTTACAGGATCATTCATGAGCCTACCCATGCCTATCTCTGGAGCTTCTTCTCTTACTATGATCCCATGCCTGCTTTACTGCACCTAAACTAGCTAAATTTACCCCTTATTGTGTCTTGAACATACCTCACTTTCTTAAGTCTTTGTCATGTCAATCTGGAATGCTCTTCTCCATATTCCCACTGTATTAGTTTCCTACTATTTCTGTAACACATTAGCATAAACTTAGGTGGTCCAAAAAATATATAAATGGATTCTCCCTATAGTTTGGAACAAAAATTTCAAAATTAGTCTCAGTAGGCTAATGTCAAGGTGTCTGCAGGGTCAGTTCCTAATAGGGGCTCTAGGGGAGAATCCATTCCCCTACCTTTTCTAGCTTCTGAAGAGCACATGCATTCCTTGGGTCATGGGCCCTTCCTCACACCATTTCAGTTTTTCTTTCCAATGTCATATCTCCCCTTCTGTTGTCAAATCTCCTTTTGCTTCCTTTTTATAAAGCACCTGGATTACATTTAGGGCCTACCCAGGTAATTCAGGATAATCTCCACATTTTAAGATCCTGAACTTGATCTGTTTTTAAAATCCTTTTGCCATAAAAGGCAACATTCACAGCTGGCAAGGGTTAAGACTTGAATATTTTGGGAAGTCATTATCAAGCCTAGTATATCCATTTTTCTACCTCAGCCCTTCCAGACCCAGCTTAAATATTTTCTCTCCTCAATGAAGTTTTCCTCCATAGCATTTCTTCCCATTACTAAACCCAACTTTTCTAATGCACTGGGCCCTCACTAAGGCAACTGACTAGCCATCTGGATTTGCCTGGGAATGAGGAGGTTCCCAGGGCACAGAAGTTTCCCTGCAAAAGCTGGAAAAGTTCCAGGCAATTGAGACAAGTTGATTACCCTGAATTCTCACCTTTCTTCCCACATCACCCTACGTGTATAGCACTCATCGCACTGGAATGTAATTTTCCATCTTGTGACTAGAACTCTATGAAAACAAAACAAATAAAAAGGACACAAAGCCGCAGCATGATGTGCTATGTTCCCTTTTTTTTTTCTTTTTTCATCGGCACTTGCAAATTTGAGTTAAACTAGACACAGTTCTTTGCAAGAAACTAAATATTCACTGTTCTTTAGAGAACACGATATCTTTGAACAGAGGTGCTACTGTTTATAGCTGATTGCTTCACCACTTACTTGTCTTGCCTTTTCTTGAATTGACCGGCATTGCCCTTTGCTAAAAAAAGAGCAGATTGAGAACAGATATTGGCGAGGGCCTAGGAGTCTTCCAATGTCTCTCTATTCTCCTAAGCTTTGATAAAATTGACCCATTCTCGGAATATACCTCGTGAATGCCACCACAGAGGGAGAAGCAGACCTGTGACTCACTTTGATATCATGGCTCCTAATTACCCTCCAGCCAACTTTGTTTACCTCTATGAAAATGTCCTTGGGTAAAGGTGCCTTGCAATTCAGCCAGAGTTAATGGGAAAGTAACTGAGGTAAATATTAAAAAGCAAGACTCAGACAAAGACATCATTTAGCCACAGCCATTGATTCTGCAATCCCAGTTCAGAGAAAGTCATTTCCAATGCTGGGTAGTGAACACATTAATATACTGAGGCAGCATGTGCTTGTAACACTTGTGAACAGTATGAATGGAAACCCTGGACAGGATAAGGGAATGCAGGCAAGAAATAATTACATATACTTATCTTTCTCCTGTATGTAAGAAAAGAACATGAGAGAGAAACTAGAAAATCAGAACCTATTTATGTTGCACATATGCAAAAATAGAATAAAAAGGATAAGATCTTTCTGATGAATGAGAACATGAAATTTGGGACTTTTAAGTGCATACCAGTTATATTTATTTAATATATATCTGGATACATATCGATAAGTGATGTCTTTTATACGGAATTGAATCCCATTAACCAAAGTGAGAATTCAGCACACAACAGTTGGCAGGAATTTTTAGAAGCATAATGCTGTAGTTAAAAGCATAATGCTGTAGTTAAAAGCAGATATATTTTAGATTGGAAAAATATATTAAACTCTAATTAAGGTTTATAAATATTTTCTGTAATGTACAATAAGGGGGAAACTCTTAATGATTCTCCTCAAGAGATACACACATTATATCTAAGTAAATTAATTTTAAATCTCTCTGAATTGGGAAAATCCATAAGGAATGATGACTGACAAGTGACTGATCTACCTAAATGCAGCCTTACTGATGCTTTCATTTGAACCCTGATCTCAAAGCTCTTTAACCTCAGCCCATCACTTGCTTACAAATGAGTCACCATAGTAATAATTTCACCTCCACAATCATTAAAGAATCTATCAAGGGGCTACTGATTGTTTTCACTACCTAATGAGTCACAAGGCCAAAGTTTAAAACCAACACGATAAGGGAAACCAGCATTCTTTTAGTTTTTTTGCTATTTAAGTATAGGCAATAAAGCAACTTGAAATAAGAGGGAAAAGGGAAAACGACCACACTCCTTCCATAGTGTCTGCTCTCCTGGTTACCCTGCTTCATCAGATTTAAATAATAGGTTGGGTTTTGAGAAGCTGGTTTAGACAACATCTTATCTACACAGAAGAGAAATTGGAAGGCCCAACCAAGGTCATGTTAAATGTTTTTTTTTTTTTTTAACATGGGCAGGCACAAACCTGGGTCTCCGGCATGGCAGGTGAGAACTCTGCCTGCTAAGCCACTATAGACAGCCTGATGTTAAATGTTAACTTCTGCCAGGAATTGGAGCTGAAGGGTTCACCAGCAAAACAGGAAGTTGCATTTTATGAACCTGCAGTCAACTTGTCTCTGTGATGTCCACAGAGAACCAGGTGACATAATAATCCAAAATGGCTAAAAATTCACAAATAATTTCTTTCTGGGTAGTAATGTTTTGTGTTTTCTTGTCTTTCTGATCCTCTAAATAGGTGCATGTTTTACTTCTCTTAGTCCCTCATATCCTATCTTAGAACTTTAGAAGCAGGAGTGATAACCTAATGCAATGGGTCCCAGATTTTTAAATCATGTGAAACAGTAATAATTTTTCAAATTTTGGTAACTGATTTAAAGTTGCCAACTTTGTATCGTTCATTTGGTACATTACAAAACAAGACAGAACAAACAGCTACCAACTACCAATGGCATCATTTCATAAGTGAAAGGATATTTTAACTCCTAAAAAAAGTAGATGGCTATAATGTTAGGGGAAAAGAGAGAGAGAGATGTATTTCAATAAATATGGTTATCTAAAAAACTAAGTGATTTGTTTTCTCTTAGTCACAGCCTGGGTAGAACTTTGTCCAAAATTAATACTGATCTACAGATTATATTTTAGGAACTACTCATCTAATTCAACCTCCTAACCTTCAGGTCACATAGCCAAGTTCATTGATTTTTAATAGAATCAGAGTTAAAACTCAGGTTCCCTCTTTTTGTATAGGAAACTTTTACAGTTTCCATCAATACAGCTTCAGACACCAACTGTAAATACTGCTTAACTCAATACAATTCAATCCTGACTCTAACTCCTTGGAGTTAGCCAGACTGCCCCGGTTAAGGGTAATCCTCTACAAGATTGCCTTTCAGGGGCCCCAGTCACAAGCTGGAAGCCCAGGCCTTCCACACTTCTGAGCAACTGGCTAGAAGTTCCGGAGTTCCACCCTTCCCCAATCAGGTTTGATAATTCACTGGAACAGCTCATAGAACTCACCGAAAGCACTGTACTCATGACTATAGCCTTACTGGAGTAAAAGGACAGAAATAAAGAAGAAACCAAGAAAAGAGACATATGGCAAAGTCTGGGAGGATCTCAAGTCCTTTCCAAGTGAAGACAAGATACATCACCTTCCCACACAGAGATGCATCTTATCACTCACGGAAGCTCGTCTGGGTTTCACATGTCCTGAGCTTATATGGGGGTGTCATTACATAGGCATGATTGATGGAAACAACACTTACATGGTCAAACTCAATCTGCAGTCCCATTCTGCTCCCAGAGTTCAGGGTGGTGGGTTGATATCGCATGACTCAAAGCCCCAACCCCCTAACCACATTGGTCTTTCTGGCGTGGAAAGCCCCCACCCAGAGGCTACTCCTGGGCCTACCGTGAGGAACAAAAACATTCCTGTCACAGGAAATTCCAAAGATTCAGAGGTTGCTTCCCCGGGAACTGAGGACAAAGACTAGCCAAGTATTTCATTATATTGTACCTGTTTAACCCCAAAAATAAAGCTAATGCTACTTTTAAAAATATACCATTTGTGGTAACTTGGAATTTTAAATGATTATATTATCTATTGTTTAAATCTGACACTACAAAATATATGAGTATAAAATTCAAGTCTTGGGCGGGCCACAGTGGCTCAATGGCAGAGTTCTCACCCACCATGCCGGAGACCTGGGTTTGATTCCCAGTGCCTGCCCATGCAAAAAAAAAAAAGTCTTTATTCTAGATCTTTAATGATTGTAAATTAGAATTATAGTTATGTAATTTTATACACTCCCATATTTGAAAGCAAAGTGACAACATCAGACAATGAACTAGCTTTATCAAAATAGCAAATGATACAAACCAAAGCTTAAACTTTACTTTATTATGAAGTTAAATTGAAAAGCATTATGCAAAATTACACAGACAAAATTATCTCACAAAAAGAAGAAACATATAAATGTATATGTTTAGTTAAAAGATTTAAAGACAAATTCCAAATGAACAATTGTTAGGTCTACTGGTAATATTATAGATACTCTTTTTCTTTTTGAATTTTCCCTCTTTGTGGCAATTTTCATGGACATACTTTTGTAATCATAAGTATCATCTACACTTTTTAATCCAAAGAATAAATATAAGGCCAATATTATGTTTGTTTCAATATGATATGCCAATAATGCCCTCATATGTGTCTGTGTGTATGTATATACACACACACACACATATATACATTTTTTTTAATAACACTGATATGTCCATTCAAGTAAGTTAACATTTTTGCATTGGTTTCATTTTGCTTAACTGGTTTGATGAAAATGTAAATTCACATGCCAGTGAATAAACTCACTGACCTATATGACCCTACTCTGATAAAAATAAAGCTTATAATTATTTTTCACAAACTAAAAGAGAAGGGGAGGACTATGCCTTGATCAACATTTGCATAAAATGCATGTGCTAGAAATCATGATGATAAAAAAATGGAATCTGATCTCAAACATTTCAGTAAATTACAATCTGCCCTCTAGGAAAACATGTCCTCCCAGCAATTTCAGTGGATGTGTACTTTCTGTTTTCATAATACAATGCAGGCAGATCATTATAAAAGTATATGCAACTGTATGAACTTTTAATATTTAATATTTTTTAAATATGAGAAGTTACTATCTAGCTTGTTTATAAGTTAATGGAACTTTAGAAATCAAATAGAAAAAAATATGGATTTCATTTTACTTCCCATAATTTAATTTAAAAAAAAGGTAAAACAGTGAAAAATCTGCAGGAGAAAAAATGGAATTAATACTGTCAAATTCTGCCCTGGCTTCACCTGATGCTACAGAACAAGCAAATGCCTAGCCCTGTTAATGAATCTTAGCTCAAAGGAATGGACAGTTTCCACAAAGTTTATATGTCATGGTTTTAAAAAACATAATTATCCATATTTAAAGTTTATTACAAAATCATAAAAAGAAGAATATAGGTTATAAGAATAGAAAAGAGGGCGGGCCACAGTGGCTCAGCAGGCAAGAATGGTTGCCTGCCATGCCAGAGGACCCGGGTTCGATTCCCCGTGCCTGCCCATGTTAAAAAGAAAAAAAAAAGAATAGGAAAGAAGAGTACAATATCATAACAGCTGGAATTATTGGGGCTGCAAGTTTCAAAAAAACCAACCCAAATTGGCTTAAGGAAAAGGAGAAATTATTGTTCATATAACTGAAAAGTTATATCATTCAATTGAGGCTGGATCCAGGAATCCATGTGACATCACCAGGACTGGTATCTCTCCCTCTCTGTCTTGAATCTGCTCATCTCCATTTTAAATTATGCATTACTCAAAGTTTTCAGTTCCACAAAGGTGATGGTGGAATTATACAGAGAATGTAGGTTTTAACAAACAAGTATGATTGCTGAATCATTGTATTGATATTTCTTTTAGTCTCCAGTATCTTCGAGCAGCTAGATGTAAAAGCCTAAAACTGTGGAATTGTAACCTATACCAAACTCTGCAATCTGTTCTACAACTAATTGTTGTGAGGTGCTTTGAAATTTATTTTTTCATATATATGTTATTTTTCACAAAAAAGAAAAAAAAGTCAGTTTGATGATAAACTTTTTTTTAAAAAAAGTAAATTAAACGGGTAAAATTTTTTTAAAAGTTTTCCTTTCCAAACAAAAGAAATCAACTATGGCTAGTTTAAGGAAAAAAAATAATTTATTAAAGAATTTTAGCTAGCTCACAGCATTTCTGGGAGAGCTTGAGAATCAGATTTGTAGACTTGTAGCCAAAACCACAACTCCAAATCATATAAAGAACTAGTCCACAAGAGATATTGCTGCCAGCAAAACTGGACTCAACACTTCTAATCCCAGGCATTGTATATAATCATTGCTATTGATACTTGTAGAATCATTGCTATTGATAGTTGTAGAAATGGGACATAGCTGCCCATTTCTGCTTTCCAGAATGGAGTCCTTCTTTGACTCACTGATTAAAAGTATGGCATAAGTGGGTCCGATTGGCAGTTTAGAATGCACTACTCTAGGACAAGAGAAACTGAGGAGGTAAGAATTCAGCTTTTATGCAGGTAGGTCGTCCATAAATTGGGGATTCTTCAACATAGGAAAGTTGTTCAGAGGTGTCTAAGAAGGATGACAAACACAAATCACATCTTATTTTTTCCCTCTGAGACACTGTATGCTGCCAAAATGGTTGCCAGCATCTCCAGAATTACAATCTCCAGGTTCAAAGTCTGCCAAAAAACAAAAAAAACAAAAACAAAAAAAAACACCTATGTTTCTCCCGCTAGACTTGGCAAAATACTCATTGTCTTTCATTGGCTCTGATTATGTTTTATGCCCAACTCTGAACCAATCACGTGGTAAGAGGAGGATGTGTTGTTCTGATTGGCCAGTACTGAATCACATGCTCACCCTTGGAGTTGAACGTGAAGTCGACTCTCTTTGAAGCATTTGAGGTGCTTGCTCTGAGAGTGAAGAGCATGTGGTCAGCAACAGGGAGATTACTAGATAATCTTCAAGAGTCCCTGCAAGATGTTTTTGAAAACCTACAACTGCTCTAACTAAAAAAAAAAAAAAAATTAAGCCCTTGTCCTTACTCAAACTCTAGGAATAACTTCTGAATTTTATCCGTACATCTAGGGCATCGACAAAATGAGAAACCGACTTTCAATCCCATTGATTTATTCATTTATTGAACAAATATTTATCAAGCAACTATTAAGAGCCAGGAACTGGTCTAACTTGGTATTCATCAGGGAACAAAGCAGAAAAAGTTCCTGCCTTCCTGGAGCACACATTCCAGCCAGGAAGTAAGCATGAAATGAAAAACTTTCGAAAACTCTGCAAGTACTCCTTTAACGAGATAGCCAAATCCAATATAGCTGGAATATCAAATCTAAAATAAGTATGTGCAAAAATTTCTAGGTCTGATTCCATAACATCTATTAAGATATTCTTGGGGTAGGTATTTAATCTAGGTTACTGCCACTCAAGGAGCTGGAGAGATTGCTCACAAATAACCAAAAGAATCAGTCTTAACAACCCATATAATTCTCCAGAGCTCATTGCAATTCTCAAACCCTAATACAAAAGAAAGAATCACTGTAGGTCCCTGATGTGAAATGCAAATTTATAAGACCCTCCCTCAGAGATTCTGGGCAGATCAAGTGGTTCGTATGTATCCAGAAAATAAAACTTTGAAGATCCTGCAAATCACTGCTCTCCTCTAAGATAACTAATTAACTATATTTAACTATATTAAGTGAGAAAGGTCAGAGTTGCCCTTTTGTCACACACTGTAACATTTCAACTAGCAATTCATTCGTTGCTGTGAAGCATAACAGAACTTTTTGTCAACTCCTGATGTTAATAAGAGAGAGGTGAATTTCCATTCCAACGTCTTTGAAAGGATGTTCTGGGAAAAGAGATTTAATTTGAAAAGTATGGAGTACCATGTTGACTACCAAAGTTGCTCCCTGTTTTATTTTGCATTTAATGATTTGATTTTAACTGCTTTTCAGAGATCTTAGTCCGGTAAATGCAATGACCGTGATGACTAAAATTGGCACAATAAATTGAACAGCCATCATACTGCATTGGAAACAAAACAAATAAGTACTCAAACAAAAATAGGTCTGGTGAGTATATATAAATGAAACAGACCATAACGGCTTGTTTAAGAAACATCTCAGTTAACCATTGGGGTTAATGTTGACATTTTCACAGGTTCTAGTCTTATTTCCATAATCAGATATAAGCCTGCTATGAAAAGGTCTGTGGCTCATATTTAATTGTGCTCTCTACAATTTCAACAACAGGGCCCTGATACTGATTAGCTCTGTGATTGATTTTAAGGATTTTGTTTATTTATTTATTTATTTTGGCATTGGCAGGCACCAGGAACAGAACCTGGGTCTTTGGTGTGGCAGACGAGAACTCTGCCACTGAGCCATCGTGGCCCACCCTGTGATTGATTTTAAAAGATAAATTTAACTTAGTGTATCCAAGACCACTTCCTGCCCCATCCACACTCATACACACACACACACACACAACTTTTAATGAATTCTATTCATCATAACAGTAAAAAATATACTTTAAAAATTCCACTATTTTGTCTCTACAAAGGCCAGAAAATGCTTACTTTAAATTATTGCACTCTTTTAAAAAGTAAGTTCATTGCTTTCTCATTTCAACAGTAATACATGTTCTTTATAGAAAATAAGGATAAGCAAAAAGACATAAAAATCACTCATAATTCTACCACAGAGAGATAATCATGCTAATCTTTTGTTTTATCTCCTTCCAATATTTTCTATGCTTTTATGTGTTGCTGTTCTTTTCTTTTTTTATGTACATGCTGTTTTGTAACTCTGTATCACAGTTTTTATTTATAAATTAATTTTCAATGACATCATATTATTCCATCATATGGCTAAACAAAAACTTACTTTAAAAATACCCCAGTTTTGGACTTTGAAGTTGTTTCAAATATTTCACTATTATAAATAAGATGCGTTTCGAAAGTCTGCCTATATCACCAGGTCTGTAGATGGAAATTACAGGCAGTGGGGAATAGGGATGGAATAGATATGTGAGCAACAGTTCTATCAAAGAGACCTCCTTCCTCTCTCCCCAGGCCCGGCACAGCTACAGACTTACTTTAAAAGAAGTTTTCTAAAAAATTTTAGATATTAATTATAAGACCTTGAAAGCTTCCTGTTCTTTACCTCTTCATCCCAGTTTGACTCACCTAATCATCCAGTTTCCCCTGACTCAACCTTACATTGAGTCCCCCGTTTTCAGAAACTGTTTTTTTCTCTTCACGTTAATGTTAAAAACACCTTGCTTCATAAAAAGACCTCTTCAAATAAATAAATAAATAAAATTTTAAAAAAATTAAAAAGGAACTCTTCAAAGCTTATGCAATCTGATAATCCGGCCGCATTTTAATTAAATGAAGAAAATACATAAGTGGACTGGTTATTATCATTTGAGTGTTGTCTTGAGAAGCTGGTGAAAGACCAGAATGAGCTTCTTAATGAGATTCTGGTTGTATGGTACAAGCTCTGTATTCAAGGCTTTTATCCTTTCTATTAGAGTTTAGACATGGCCCAGGAGGGAGGAGAGATATCCTGACAAAAAAAAAAAAAATGGATCTAGTGCACCAACATTTTTCAAGGATTTCTTTGACAGTTCTGCTTGTGATGTATTCTTAATTCTGGTTGACTGCCTAGACTAAACTGGAAAAATATAGTCACTTCTTGAGTGAAGAAGTTTTTATTTAGATAAATTGATTTTAAGATGTCCATGGTTTTTAGTAGACAAAAAGTTTTACACAATTGTGATCAGTACCACTGATGAATGAAAGATTTTGCATATAACAAGAAACACTTTACTTTTGTATAGTAAGGTTAAAAATGCTGTCTAAGATGGTAGAGCTGATTAAATGGAGGACTCCTTCCTCCCATCCCAAACACCTTGATTTGTTGGATTTGTTTATTAAAGTTTGGTAGCAAGGGCTAAAGAGAGATTAATTGTTCTGAATAAGAAAGAGACACCATTTTTTATGTCTAGGGTTCTAAAGGAGAAGGGACATAAGGAACAAAAAGAAGAGAAGAGAAAGAGGGACATGTAGGAGGATGGCAAGAAACAGATATTGCATCACAGAGAAATGAAGGAAATCTCTGGTGACAGGATAATCAGAAAGGACTTACTTTTTAAACTTCTTTATATTGTGTCTCCAGCACACATACAACATGTGCGAATCATTCCTGTACAGCTCAGTGAAAAAAGACAAGATGAATACCCATGTAACCACTACCTTTGTCAAGAAATAAAATATTGCCAACAGCACAGAAACTTCCTTGGGACTTCTTAATCAACTATATCTGCCCTTCGTCTCAGAAGTGACCATTATATATAGGACTATTTATTTTTGTTTGCTCCATTCATATTAATGGAAAGACACAGTATGTATCCTTTTGCGTCTGGCTTTTTTTTTATTAATATCATGCTTTTAAGATTTATCCACTCTAAATTTCCACTCTTCCACAAATAATGCTGCTATAAACATGCTTGTTCATTTCTCTCATAGTGCATGTGCATTGCATTTCTATTGTCTACATATAAACAAACAGAGTAGCTAGGTTATTAGTAGGGCAACCATCTGTCCTAGTTTTGTGGGGAAAGTCCCTCTTCATGCCTTTTATCCCAGTGTCCTAGCTGATACAGCATTTGTCCTAAAAATTTTACTTATTTATTTATTTGTTTGTTTGTTTAATTTCCACAAAGAATTATTATTATACCTTGCATTAAAATAAATCAGGGAGGGTTTAGTGGAACTTCACTTTGTACTGCCAGCTTCTGAGATGATTTCCTCCAGGACTGTGTGAGACATGTGTGATATACAGAGTTCTCACTTTAACATGTGGTTAAATCTGAAAGATAACCAATAACCCAATTTTCTTTTTTCCATCCCTTTTAAGACACAGTAAAACTAACATGCCCCTTTCAAAAACAGCATATTGGGTACTCAATCATGAAATAAGGTGTACTTGGGCACTAACAGCTAAAGAGAGCAAACTCCTTTCAGTGTTAGGAAAGGGTGAGAGAATTATTTGACAGGTTGCCCCATCCAGCCATTTGGTATTCGGGAACATTGTGCTGTGGCCATTGTATAGCCATGAGATGCATGAAGCAAATAAGCAGAATCCATAGGAAACACAAGGAATTGTACGTTCTTGTTGGATTTAAAATATTTATGGATATAGATGTCAAGCCATTTTGCTATACAGTGTTTCAAAAGTTTTTACTTTGGTCGTTTTGTAATTTATCATATGCTATAAATCCACAGCTATTTATATATTTTATTGTTGGTTAATAAACACATTTTCTCAAATATTTATTTTTATATCTTAGGAAAAAATACTTTTAAAAATGGTTTCTAATTAGAAGTATTTTATAAGTTTTCTAATATCCTAAGAATCAAGTTGTTAGCCAATAAATAAATATTTCAAGCCTTATATGATTATAATGACTTTTAGCTACCCCCCTTTTTTCTTTGAAAAATATTCTAGCTTGAAGAAAAATTTATTTTGTCATGTTAAGCATCTCTTCAAATGTAGGAAATAAAGCCACACTATTTTTCAAAGCGATTGTACCAGTGTATGCCAACACGAGAAGCACATGCAAGGAGTTCCAGTAGCTCTGCGTCCCCACTCCCCACGGTATTGTCAGTTTTTTTCAATTTTGGATTGATAGTTCATTGTGTTTTTTATTTGTTATTTTCAGATTACTAATTGGGTGAACATCTTTCATTTGTTTGTTTCCATTTGGATAGCTCTTTTGTAAATGCCTACTCAAGGCTACCACACATTTTTCTTTTGGGTTGTCATTATTTTCCTTATTTATTTCTAAGATTTCTTTATATATATTTTTAGACTGAGCCTTTTGCCAATATACGGATTATTAATATCTCCCATTTGCCTCAACTATATTGTTGTGTGGGAACTTTTATTGTTTTGCCTTTCACATTTAGATTTATAATCCATCTGGAATAGATTTTTGAATATAGTATATGGGTTAAGTATTATTTTAGTTTCTATGTGGATATCCAATTGAGGCATTATTTTTTGGAAAAGAAAAAGAAAACTGGCCTTTCCTTATAGTGCCATCTTTATTGTAAATCAAATGTCTATATATGTGGGAGTCTGTTTCTGGTTTCCATATTCATCCCATTGGTCTATTTGTCAATTTTGCACCAATAATGCACTGTCTTAATTTTGTAGTTTTACGTCTTTTTACCTTTTAAAGCAAGCCCTCCCTCCCTAGTTTTATTTATGAGTATCCATTCTGTAGCCTTAGCATCTCCATATGCATTATGGAACCACCTTTTCAATTTTACCAAAAATCCTTTCAGGAGCAATAACAATGTGGCAAATAACTGCAATATTAACTAAGTTCAATTACATGAGTTTATAATGGTACTCATTGGTTAGCTTTGGAGGGCATTAGGAAATCAACTCAATATTTTAAAAGCTTTATTTTTAAATAAAGGGAAACAATTAAGCATTTATCCTCCTTTCTCTACAAGATTGTATCTCAAAGTAACCAAAGAGTTGATGAGAGATAGTTTTTTATAGGTGTGTTGTGGCAAATAAATGAAGAAGAGTTAAAGAAACTGAATACCACCATTTTGTAACCTTTAAATAAGTAATGATTATCAAAGGCTTCTAACATTACAAAAAGAGCCATGACATATACCCTGATGGAAGTATACACCACCACTATGAAGTGTTCTTGAAAAAAGTCAAACCTGAATCTGATCAAGATTTTATCAATTTATAAGAAATGTAGAAGGCAGAAGGATACGTTAAACAAAACCCAGCAAAATCTGGGTTATAAAATTTCTAATGGATCAGTCTTCTCAACAAATAAATTGTGGGGGGTGGGGGATAACAAAAGAGGTTAAAGGAAACTTGTATATTAAAAGGGACTTAGGAGACATCTCTGTAGGGAGACAATTTTCCATGGGTCTATTGTGTTTCTGTATATCTTGGGAGCAGAGAAATTATTTGCTTTTTCATTCTAGACTATCTTTTCAAGGATGTTTTTCATTGAACAGATTTGGAAAAAGAGATAGTGTTTCCCTCCACAGCAGAGGACAAGTTTGTTTTCTGTCCAGTAAAATAGGGATAATGTCTCCCTTCATGGCAGAAGTTTGGCAGGTTTGCCTGCAGCCCATTATAAAAGATTGGAGTTTCCTGCACTTGGTGTCCTTCGGTGAGGAAAGTCCACTCAGGCCAGCATCCACCTGGCCATTCCACCCTGCCCATTGGAACTTAGGGTGCAAAAGAAAGCAATACTAACATGAACTTTATATTGATTGCTGTGCCATGAATAATAAAGTCCCTTGTCTCTGATTCAAAAGTTTGTGTTGCCTGCCAGAATCCTTACAACTGTGGGAAACTTAATAACTTGCAAGTAGGGTAATATCTCAGACCCTTCACAATTCTTAACAATATCAACCAACTGAAATGGAAGGACCTGATTTCCTGATTTGTATCCCATAGGAAAAATAATTAATGAGACATATAAGAAATTTGAACACATAGGATATGTGATTATATAAGGAAAAGCTGTTAATTTTTTAGGTGTGAAAATGCTATTGCAATTATGTTTAAAATGGTGTTTGCTTTAAAGATGTTTAATGTTGGCTACAGAGTCTCAGACAACCATTATCAGATTAAGGAAGTTCCCTTCCTTTCTCAGTTTACTAAATGCTTTAATTTTAAGTGTATTTTGAATTTAATCAAAAATGCTTTTTCTACGTCTGGTGAAATGATCATATCATTCTTCTCTTTTGACCTGTTATTGTGATGAATTATAGTGATTGATTTTCCAATGTTGAGCAACTTATATTTTTTAGTTAAATCCAAAGTAGTTCTGTTTATTATCAATTGTATATATCACTGGATTTGATTTGCTAATATTTTGTTTAGAAGTTTTCATCTGTGTTCATGAACGTGTTTGGCCTATGTTTTTCCTGTTCTTTAATATTCATGTCAGGCTTTGGTTTCTAAGCTATGATATCCTCATTAGATGAGATAGGGAATGTTTGCTCCATGTGTATTCCTTGGAAGAGATTTTGAGTGCTACTGACATTAATGAATTGCTTAAATTCACTTGTGAAGCATAGAACCTACATCTGCTTCGGGGGAAGGTTTCTGTCCAAATGGTCAAGTAGTTCTAGAAACAACAGTGACTACTGTTATACTACTGCTATAGATTCACAAACAAGCCAAAATGGATAAAAACAGTTTATTATTGAAGGCAGTCAGCATAAGCCCTGTTTTGCTTGCTAATGTTACTGGAATGCAACAGATAAGCAATGGAATGGCTTTTAGAAAGTGAACTTATTAAGTTATAAGTTCACAGTTCTAAGGCCATAAAAACATCCAAACTAAGGCATCCAGAAACAGATATCTTGACTCAAGAAAGGCCGATGGGTGCAGAACACCTCTGTCAGCTGGGAAGGCATATGGCAGGTGTCTGCTGGTCCTTTGGCTTCTAGTTTCAAACAGCTTCCCCAGGGGGGAGGGGGTGTTTTCTTTCTACATCTCCAAATATCTTTGTGTCAGCTCTGAGCTCTCTCCAAAATATTTCTCTGGAAAACTAATCGAGACACACCTTAAATGGGCAGCGTCATAGCTCCATCTAATCAAAAGGTCATGCCTACTACTGGATGGGAAACACCTCCATGGAAACAATATTAAATCAGGAGTAAAGAACATGGCTTTTCTGGGGCACACAATAGTTTCAAACCAGTACAAGCCCCTTGCCCCAAAGTACCAAGGGGGCATTGTTCAGTGGACATCGCATATGTAATAGTTGTGTCATAGCTTGTAGCAATACCATGGAGAATTGCCCGACAACAGTTTCTATTTACAGATCCAGTACTTTAATAGCCATAAGACTATTCAGATTTTCTTTCTTCTTGAGTTTGTCTTTGTATGTTGTATTCTTGAGAGACTTTGTCCACTTTATCCACATTTTCAAATCTATTTGCATAAAATTGTTCATCATATTCTCTTATGATGTCTACAAGATCTATGGTGATGTCTCCTCTTTTATTCTTCATGTTGGTTATTTATTCATCTCTCTTTTTCCTTAACCAATCTTTCTAAGGGTTTATTAATTTTACTGATCTTTTAAAAAATGTTTGGTTTTATATCTCCCTTTTATGTTTATTTTCAATTTCATTAATTCTGCTTTTATCACCATTTACTTTCTTTTCCTGTATCTGAGTTTTGTTTTTTGTCTTTGTCTTGTTTTGTTTCTTTGTTTTGTATGCTGTAGGGCAGAGGTCACATTTCATTCTTTTTCCATTTGAATATCCTGTTATTACAGTACCATTTGTTGAACTTCTGTTTGTTTTTATTTGTCTGCTTACTTGTTTATTTTAGAGAAGTGCATGGGCTGGGAATCGAAGCTGGGTCTTCCAAATGGCAGGTGAGAATTCTACCACTGAAACCCTTGCACCTCCCTGTCTTTGTCTTGTTTTGATTTTGCTATCCTTTTTCTAAATTGTTGAGATAAATTCTGAGATCATTAATTTTCAATCTTTCTAATTTTTAATATATGCATTTAAGCTGTAAATTTCTCTCTAAACAAGGCTGTAAATTTCTCTATAGACATGGCTGTAAAATTCTCTTTAAACATAGCTTTAGCTATATCCCACAAGTTTTGATATATAGTTTTTCCATTGTCATTCAGTTCAAAATAATTTCTGATTTCAACTGTGACTCATTCTCTGACCTATATATAATATCAAAATTACTTTCTTAATGGCCAAAGATTTGAGGTTATTTTAATTGAATCTAAAAAAAATAAGTGTGGGAACTTTAGCAATGTCCCCTTCCCCTACTTAGCAGGGCCTAGATTTAATTTTGGTGGGACAATGCTGCTCAGAATCTTTCTCTCAGTTGCTTCTCCAAGAATCAGCAGATCCACCTAGAGAAAGCAGCCCTAAATGCAGAGCTCATGTCTCTGGGTTCTCTTCTTCTCCCTGTTCATAGCCCCGCAATTCTTCACTTCTATTTAGCCCATCAATGCCTTCAAGCACCTTTCTTAAAAATATTTCTTTAAAAGAAAAAAAAATTTCTTCAAAATATTCTTTGTGGATGGGGTGATTCAAATTGACGATTCTGACATCTCCAGAAGTAGAAGTCCATCATGTGAAAAAAAAAGATGCTGTTAATACCTAATATGCAAATTTAAGTCATCTTTTATTTGGAGAATTATGTGATTCCTTCCCCTTCTCCTCATAATTTTTAATTTTTTTATTTTATAGTACAACATATATACAAAGCAAAGAAATAAAAAAGCAATGGTTTTCAAAGCACTCTTCAACAAGTGGTTACAGAACAGATCCCAGAGTTTGTCATGGGTTGCCATACGACCCTCTCATATTTTACCTTCTAGCTGCTCCAGAATACAGGAAGCTAGAGGGCTTAAATACATTTTTATCATCACATTTGACTTTTTTGTGAACAATACAATATTTACAAAAAAAGCTACAAATTTCAAAACACAGCACCACATTAGTTGTAGAACATATTTCAGACTTTGACATGGCTTACAATTTCACAATTTTAAGTTTTTACTTCTATCTGCTCTAAAGTACTGAAAACTAAAAGAAATATCAATTTAATAATTCTGCATTCATATTCATTTGTTAAGTCCTATCTTCTATGTATAATTCCACCATCACAGTTGATCTTTCCATAATTCCTTTTGGGGTTGTTTGAGCTATGGCAATTTTAATTTTTTTATGTTGGAAGGGTCTGTCATTAATATGGGGTAGGAAGATGAAACTATCTGATGTTCTGGAGAGGCTGGGCTAGGTTTCAGGACTTATCCGGACCAGGGACCCATCTGGAGGTTGTAGGTTTCTGGAAAGTTACTCTAGTGCCTGGAACCTTTGTGGAATCTTATATGTTGCCCTAGGTGTTCTTTAGGAGTGGCTGGAATGGTCCTGGTTGGGGGTTGGCAGGTTATGGTAGGTAGCAAGGTCTACCTGAAGCTTGCATAAGAGCAACCTCCCGAGTAGCCTCTTGACTCTATTTGAACTTTCTCTGCCACTGTTACTTTATCAATTATACTTCTTTTCTCCCTTTTGGTCAGGATGTAATTGTTGATCCCATGGTCCCAGGTCTAGATTCATCCCTTGGAGTCATCTCCCACATCTCCAAGGAGACTTTCATCCCTGGATGTCATGTCCCACATAGGGAGGAGGGCAATGATTTCACTTGCAGAGTTGGGCTTAGAGAGACTGAGGCCACATCTGAGCAACAGAACAGGTCCTCCAGAAGTAACCCTTAGGCATGCCTATAGGTAGTCTAAGCTTTCCTGCTACCTACATAAGCTTCACAAGAGTAAGGCCCATGATCAAGGGCATGGCCTATTGATTTGAGTATCCCTAAAATTTGACACAGTATCAGGGAATTCCCTGATGGTAAGGTTTGATAGTTCCGTATTCTTTTTCCCCTCCCTCGGGAGACTTTACCGATACTTTTTGATTATCTGCTTAATATACTCTAGGATGTTTCCAGGCATTATAATAATCTATACAGGATTAAAGAACATCTTTCTAATTCTGTGTGTCCTGTGTTTCAATTGTTCAAATGAGCTATACAAATAGGTTGAATTAGATTATGCACTACAAAAAAATTTCAGTTCCAGATCAAATAAACCTTTCTTCTATTGGTCTCCAAGAGTATGTGTGGTTCTAAAATATAGACACTGTCTTCCTTACCTTTATGTTCTGAATTACTTTAACCCCAACCTGTTTAATTTTTTTTTATTTTATAGTATAACATATATACAAAGCAAAGAAATAAAAAGGCAATCGTTCTTTGCTTTGTATTTTTATTCTTAACTCTAAATATCAGGTTATATATATAAAACAGTCTCTCAAAATCCAGAAAAAATAATCACCACTCTGGACTTAATGTTTCTGCTCTAAAGCTAACAATCTAGGCTCCTGTTTTCTTATAAGAATTTTCTAAAGATGACCATACCACTACTATTTTTTGGTTTCTGGCTTTTCTTTTTGTATCACCAAATATCCCACATGTTCATTTACATCATTGCATGCCTCACAACATTGTTCCTTTTTGTAGCAGTACAACCTTCGTTCATAAGTATACACCATTGTTCACCATTGTCCTTCTCTGTCAGTGCATCCTTCAGCCACCTGCATTCATCAGGCATCATATAGAGGGTCCAAAGTCCACACTCCATCAACATTCTCATTTTTAGATAATTTCATTGTTCCCAAGAGACAGAAAACCAATAAACACACCCTCGCCAAATAAGAAATCTAAACCTCCTCCTAACTCTTGTCCCTCACCCCATTATTTACCTCTGCTGTTGCTGTGGTAGTGCTGAACATAACCCATAACATGCAATAGCAGTTTTCCCCCTGTACCCTGGACTTAAACACTCTTTAGACAAGAATCATATCTTTGAAGTAATTCTTAGGAGAACTCATTCATATTTCTAGTGTGAGTCAATGGGACACATAGTTCTATACAACCCCTTTCAATCTTGTTCATCTTTAATATGGTAATATTACTTCTAGACCCACTAGGGAATCACCTTCACTCTTATCTATTCCTTTACATTGGAGGTCAAACTCATTAGCTAACGGTTCACCCTTCTCCAGCTTCTGTGTATCTCTAATCCCTATCTTCTGTATTATAAACCTCTGATTATACCTTTATGCTGGTCATAAAAGTGGAAACATACAGTATCTATTCTTGTATTTCTTTTTCTTGTCTAATTGCTCTGGCTAGAACTTCCAACATGATGTTAAATAACAGTGGTTATAGTGGACATCCTTGTCTTGTTCCTGATCTTAGGGGGAATGTTTTCAATTTTTCCCCATTGAGGATGATATTAGCTGTGGGTTTTTCATATATTCCCTCTATCATTTTAAGGAAGTTCCCTTGTATTCCTATCCTTTGAAGTGTTTTCAACAGGAAAGGATGTTGAATCTTGTCAAATGCCTTCTCTGCATCAATTGAAATGATCATGTGATTTTTCTGCTTTGATTTGTTGATATGGTGTATTATATTAATTGATTTCCTTATGTTGAACCATCCTTGCATACCTGGGATGAATCCTACTTGATCATGATGTATAATTCTTTTAATGTGTTGCTGGATTCGGTTTGCTAGAATTTTGTTGAGGATTTTTGCATCTATATTCATTAGAGAGATTGTTCTGTAGTTTTCTTTTTTTGTAATATCTTTGCCTGGTTTTGGTATGAGGGTGATGTTGGCTTCATAGAATGAATTAGGTAGCTTTCCCTCCACTTCAATTTTTTTGAAGAGTTTGAGCAGGGTTGGTACTAATTCTTTCTGGAATGTTTGGTAGAATTCACATGTGAAGCCGCCTGGCCCTGGACTTTTCTTTTTGGGAAGCTTTTGAATGACTGATTCAATTTCTTTACTTGTGATTGGTTTGTTGAGGTCATCTATTTCTTCTTGAGTCAAAGTTGGTTGTTCATGCCTTTCCAGGAACTTGTTCATTTCATCTACATTGTTGTATTTATTAGTGTAAAGTTGTTCATAGTATTCTGTTATTATCTCCTTTATTTCTGTGAGGTCAGTGGTTATGTCTCCTCTTCCATTTATGATCTTATTTATTTGCATCCTCTCTCTTCTTCTTTTTGTCAATCTTGCTAAGGGCCCATCAATCTTGTTGATTTTCTCATAGAACCAACTTCTGGTCTTATTGATTTTCTCTATTGTTTTCATGTTTTCAATTTCATTTATTTCTGCTCTAATCTTTGTTATTTCTTTCCTTTTGCTTGCTTTGGGGTTAGTTTGCTGTTCTTTCTCCAGTTCTTCCAAGTGGACAGTTAATTTCCGAATTTTTGCCCTTTCTTCTTTTTTGATATAGGCATTTAGGGCAATAAATTTCCCTCTTAGCACTGCCTTTGCTGCGTCCCATAGGTTTTGATATGCTGTGTTTTGATTTCCATTCGCCTCGAGATATTTACTAATTTCTCTTGTAATTTCGTCCTTGACCCACTCGTTGTTTAAGAGTGTGTTGTTGAGCCTCCACGTATTTGTGAATTTTCTGGCACTCTGCCTATTATTGATTTCCAACTTCATTCCTTTATGATCTGAAAAAGTGTTTTGTATGATTTCAATCTTTTTAAATTTGTTAAGACTTGCTTTGTGACCCAGTATATGGTCTATCTTTGAGAATGATCCATGAGCACTTGAGAACAAGGTGTATCCTGCTGTTGTGGGGTGTAATGTCCTATAAATGTCTGTTAAGTCTAGCTCATTTATTGTAATATTCAAATTCTCTGTTTCTTTATTGATCTTCTGTCTAGATGTTCTGTCCATTGATGAGAGTAGGGAATTGAAGTCTCCAACTATTATGGTAGATGTGTCTATTTCCCTTTTCAGTATTTGCAGTGTATTCCTCACGTATTTTGGGGCATTCTGGTTCAGTGCATAAATATTTATGATTGTTATGTCTTCATGTTGAATTGTTCCTTTTATTAGTATATAGTGTCCTTCTTTGTCTCTTTTAACTGTTTTACATTTGAAGTCTAATTTGTTGGATATTAGTGTAGCCACTCCTGCTCTTTTCTGGTTGTTATTTGCATGAAATATCTTTTCCCAATCTTTCACTTTCAACCTATGTTTATCTTTGGGTCTAAGATGTGTTTCCTGTAGACAGCATATAGAAGGGTCCTGTTTTTTAATCCATTCTGCCAGTCTATGCCTTTTGATTGGGGAATTCAGTCCATTAACATTTAGTGTTATTACTGTTTGGGTAATACTTTCCTCTACCATTTTGCCTTTTGTATTATATATATCATATCTAATTTTCCTTCTTCCTACACTCTTCTCCACACCTCTCTCTTCCATCTTTTCATGTCTGACTCTAGTACTCCCTTTAGTATTTCTTGCAGAGCTGGTCTCTTGGTCACAAATTTTCTCAGTGACTTTTTGTCTGAAAATGTTTTAATTTCTCCCTCATTTTTTAAGGACAATTTTGATGGATATAGAAGTCTTGGTTGGCAGTTTTTCTCTTTTAGTAATTTAAATATATCATCCCATTGTCTTCTTGCCTCCATGGTTTCTGCTGAGAAGTCTACACATAGGCTTATTGGGTTTCCCTTGTATTGGATGGATTGTCTTTCTCTTGCTGCTTTCAAGATCCTTTCTTTCTCTTTGACCTCTGACATTCTAACTAGTAAGTGTCTTGTAGAACACCTATTTGGATCTATTCTCTTTGGGGTGTGCTGCACTTCTTGGATCTGTAATTTTAGGTCTTTCATAAGAGTTGGGAAATTTTCAGTGATAATTTCTTCCATTAGTTTTTCTCCTCCTTTTCCCTTCTCTTCTCCTTCTGGGACACCCACAACATGTATATTTGTGCACTTCATATTATCATTCAATTCCCTGAGCCTCTGTTCAAATTTTTCCATTCTTTTCCCTATAGTTTCTGTTTCTTTTTGGATTTCAGATGTTCCATCCTCCAGTTCACTAATTCTAACCTCTGTCTCTTGAAATATACCATTGTAGGTTTCCATTGTTTTTTCAATCTCTTCAACTGTATCTTTCATTCCCATAAGTTCTGTGATTTGTTTTTTCAGACTTTCCATTTCTTCTTTTTGTTCATTCCTTGCCTTCTTCATGTCCTCCCTCAATTCATTGATTTGGTTCTTGAAGAGGTTTTCCACTTCTGTTCATATATTCAGAATTAGTTGTCTCAGCTCCTGTATCTCATTTGAACTATTGGTTTGTTCCTTTGATTGGGCCATATCTTCAATTTTCCTGGTGTGATTTGTTATTTTTTGCTGGCATCTGTACATTTAATTACCTTAATTAGTTTATTCTGGAGACTGCTTTCACTTATCTTACCTAGGGTTTTCTTGCTAGATGAGTTTGTTGTCTATCTGTTCATTGACCTTCAGTTCAGGTTTTTCTGGGCTTCTAGCTTAAGTTTTATTTAACAGAGGGTAAATTTTCAGTTCTTATTTTCTTGTTTCTTGTCCTGCTTGTAAGGTGCCTTTTCCCTCCCTACCCTTAGGAGGGTCTACATAGGTGTTACAGACTCCAGCCGGGTTTTCCCAGACTAAGCTGGCCTCCTTTCAGGGGGAAGGAATCACCTGCATCAGTTTTCCCTGAGTGTGAAACCCAGCAGGTTGAAAGACTTTCCTGTGAAGTCTCTGGGCTCTGTTTTTCTTATCCTGCCCAGTATGTGGTGCTTGTCTGTCTGCGAGTCCCACCAGCAAAATATGTTATGGCTCCTTTAACTTTGGAAGGCTCTCCCTGCTGGGGGCATGGTGGAGACAGAGGAAAGGTTGTAGGCTGGTTTTAATGGCTTCAAATTGCAAAGCCCTGGGATCTGAATTCCTTGAGAGAGGGACTCCACCTGAGTTGTGCCTCACCCTTCCCGAGGGGAAGGCCCAGGTGGCAGACTGCCCTGAAAGCAGCCTGCTTCTGCATTTGGGGCAGTTGCAGCCTGTGCAATCCTGGCACTGAGTCCAGAGGCAACCAAGCCTCCACAGAAACAGCCACAAAAGGCTCCATTTCATCCCCTTTCCTCTCTTTCAGTCCGCCCAACAGACTACCTCCACCCCGATCAGTTTCGCCTGAGCTGGGGGCCCACCCCTAGTAGTCAGAATTTGTCCATCAATGCCACCACCGGTGTTTGGTTGGACTCAGTCCCTGCTACTGTTGGAGACTCTTTCCTTTCCCTCCAGGAAGCCACCTGTGGGGGAGGGCCACCGGTCACCGGCCACTGCAGCTTGGGGAACTCGCCACTCTGAGACTCGCAGCCGGTCCGGAGACTCGCAGCCGGTCTGGCAAGCTGCCTGTGGGGGAGGGGCGCCGGTTGCCGGCCGCCGCGGCTTGGTGAACTCGCTTTTCCGAGACTCGCAGCCGGTCCGGGAAGCCGCCTGTGAGGGAGGGGTGCTGGCCGCCGGCCGCCGCGGCTTGGGGAAGCGCGCGCTGCTCGGGAAACTCACTGCTGTGGAGACTCGCAGCCGGTCCAGCTGGTCCAGACTGGGGTATGCTGTGTGTTTGGTCTCTGCCGTGGCTCCGGGAGCTGTTCTGTACTGTTTCTGGTCACTTAGTAGTTGCTCTGGAGGATGAACTAAAATGCGTGCACCTTACCAAGCCGTCATCTTGGCACCCCAGTATCTATCCTTTTGTGTCTGGCTAACTTCACTCAGCATTATGTCTTCAAAGCTCATCCATCTTGTCATGTGCTTCAGGACATCATTTTGTCTAACAGCTGCATAATATTCCATCATATGTACATACCACATTTTGTTGATCCACTCATCTGTTAATGGGCATTTGGTTTGTTTCCATCTTTTGGTGAATGTGAATAATGCTGCTATGAACATCAATGTGCAAATGTCTGTTTGTGTTGTTGCTTTCAGCTCTTCTGGGTATATACCAAGAAGTGCTATTGCTGGGTCATAGGGCAACTCTATATTTAGTTTCCTAGGGAACCACCAAAGAGTCTTTCATAGTGGCTGCACCATTATACATTCCCACCAGCAGTGCATAAGTGTCCCAATTTCTCTACATCCTCTCCAACATTTATAGTTTCCTGATTGTTTAATAGCAGCCATTCTTATAGGTGTGAGGTATTATCTCATTGTAGTCTTGATCTGCATTTCCCTTCTAGCAAGTGAAAATGAGCATCTCTTCATGTGCTTTTGAGCCATCTGTATTTGCTCTTCAGAAAAATGTCTATTTTTATCTTTAGCCTTTTTATAATTGGATTGTTTGTTCTTTCATTGTTGAGATTTCTTTGTATATACAGGAAATCAAACCTTTGTCTGATATGTGATTTCCAAATATATTCTCCCATGGGGTTGGCTGCCTCTTCACCTTTTTGACAAAGTCTTTTGAGGTGCCGAAGCATTTGATTTTGTGGAGTTCCCATTTACTTATTTTTTCTTTTGTTGCTTGTGCTTTTGGTGTAAAGTTTAGGAAGCTAACTCCTATTACTAGGTCTTGAAGATGCTTCCCTATACTTTCCTCTAGAAACTTTATGGTGTTCTTATATTTAGGTATTTGATCCACTTTGAGTTAATTTTTGTGTAGGGTATAAGATAGAGGTCCCCTTTCATTCTCTTGGCTATTGATACCCAGTTCTTACATGCCCAATTATTGAAAAAGCTGTGTTGTCCCAGTTCAGAGGATTTGGAGACCTTGTCAGAAATCATAGATTTGTTGGTCTATTTCTGCACTCTTGATTTGATTCTATTGGTCAATGTTTATGTTTTTGTGCCAGTACCATGCTGTTTTGACCACTATGGCTTTATAAGAGGTTTTAAAGTCAGCGAGTGTTAACCCTCCCACTTTGTTCCTCTTTTTTTTGGATGCTTTTAGCTCTTCAAGGTCTCTTTCCCTTCCAGATGAATTTGGTAGTTAGCTTTTCCAAATCTTCAAAGTAAGATGTTGGAATTTTGATTGGTACTGCATTGAAACTGTAGATCAACTTGGGGAGAATTAACATCTTAACTATATTTAACCTTCCTATCCATGAGCAGGGAATGTCTTTCCACCTATTAAGGTCTCCTTTGATTTCTTTTAGCAATGTTAAGTAAATTTTCTGTGTACAAGTCCTTTACATCCCTAGTTAAGTTCATTCCTAAGTATTTGATTCTTTTATTGTTATTTTGAACAGAATTTTTTCCTTAACTGACTCCTCAACTAGCTCATTGCTTGTGTATAGAAGTGCTACTGATTTTTGCATGTTAATTTTATATCCCACCACCTTGCTGAATTTGTTTATTAGCTCAAGTAACTTTGCTGCATATTTCTCAGGATCTTCCAAGTATAGTATCATGTCATCTGCAAATAATGAGAGTTTTTCTTCTTCCTTTCCAATTTGGGTGCCTGTATTTCTTTGTCCTACCTGATTGCTCTAGTTAGAACTTCTAGCACAATGTCTAATAATAGTGGTGACAGTGAGCATCCTTGGCTTGTACGTGATCTTAGGGGGAAGCTTTCAGTCTCTCTCCATTGAGTATGATGCTGGCTATTGGTTTTTCATATATTTCCTTTATCATACTGAGGTAGTTACCTTTGATTCCTATCTTTTGGAATGTTTTTATGAGAAATGGATTCTGAATTTTATCAAATGCTTTTTCAGCATCAATCGAGATGATCATGCGATTTTTCCTTTTTGGTTTGTTAATATGCTGTATTACATTAATTGAACCATCCTTGCATTCCTGGTATAAACCCCACTTGGTCTTGGTGTATAATTCTTTTAATGTGCTGTTGGATTCGATTTGCAATTTTTATTGAGAACTTTTGCATCTATGCTTATTAGGGAGATTGGCCTGTAATTTTCCTTTCTTATAGCATCTTCACCCGGTTTGGGTATTAAAATGATATTAGCTTCATAAAATGAGTTAAGTAGAGTTCCTTTTTCCTCAATTCTTTTTAAAAATTTGAACAAGATTGGTGTTAGTTCTTTCTGGAATGTTTGATAAAATTCCCCTGTCAAGCCATCTGGCCCTGGGCTTTTCTTTGTAGGAAGATTTTTGATGGCTGATTAAATCTCTTTACTTGTGATTGGCTTGTTGAGATCTTCTATTTCTTCCTGAGTCAGTGTAGCTGGTTTGTGTGTCTCCAGGAATTTGTCCATTTCATCTAAGTTGTCTAGTTTCTTCGCATACAGTTGTTCATAGTATTCTCTCATAATTTCTTTTATTTCTTCAGGGTCTGTGGTAATGCATTCCTTCTCATTTCTGATTTTGTTTATTTGCATCCTCTCTCTTTTTCTCTTTGTCAATCTTGCCAGTGACCCATCAATTTTATTGATATTCTCAAAGAAACAACTTTTGGTTTTATTGATTCTTTTTATTGTTCAATTGTTCTTTTGTTCTCCCATTCATTTATCTCTGCTTTAATCTTTCTTATTTTTCTTCTCATATTTTCTTTGGGGTTAGTTCTCTTTTTTCTCAAGTTCCTTCAGGTTTGCTGTTAAGTCTTTGATTTTTGCTCTTCCTTGTTTCTTAATACAGGCATTTAAGGCAATAAATTACCCCCTCAGCACAGCCCATAAGTTCTGATAAGTTGTATTCTCATTTTCTTTCATCTCCAGACAGCTACTGATTTCTCTAGCAATTTCTTCTTTCACCCACTTGTTGTTTAAGAGTGTGTTATTTAATCTCTGTATATTAGTGAATGTTCTTGTTCTTTGGTGGTTATTGAGATCCAGTTTCATCCCATGGTGATCAGAGAAAGTGCTTTGAATAATTTCTTATATTTTCAAATTGATGAAGACCTATTTCATGTCCAAGCATATGATCTATCCTGGAAAATGTTCCATTAGCACTAGAGGAGAATGTATAACCATGTGCTTTGGGGTGCAATGACCTATATATGTCTGCTAGGTGAAATTCATTTATCAAGTTATTTAACTTCTCTATATCCTTGTTGATCTTCTGTTTGGTTGTTCTATCTATAGAGAAGAGTGGTGTATTGAAGTCTCCTACTATTATTGTTGAAACATCTATCACTCCCTTCAGTTTTGCCAATGTCTGTCTCATGTACTTTGGAGCTCCTTGATTGGGAGCATAAATATTTATGATTGTTATATCTTCTTGGTGAATTGACCCTTTAAGTTGTATATAGTGTCCTTCTTTGTCTCTTATGATGTCTTTACATTTAAAGTCCATTTTGTCTGATATTAGTATAGCTACTCCTGCTTTCTTTTGGTTCCAACTTCCATGGAAAATCTTTTCCATCCTTTCACTTTCAATCTATTTATATCCTTGTGTCTCAGATGAGTCTCTTGTGAGCATGATATAGCTGGATTATGTTTCTTAATCCATTCTGCCCATCTGTATCTTTTAATTGGTAAGTTTAGTCCATTAACATTCAAAGTTATTACTGAAAAGGCACCATCTTTTCATTGATTCCACCATCTTATCTTTTTAATTTTATTTGTCAGATCTATATATTCTTTCCCCTCTTTCTTTGTATTCATTAAATTACCCTTACTGGTACTCTTCAGTTCTGTTCCCTCCTCCAGACCTCTTTCTCCTGTCTTTTTTTTTCAGCAGCATAACTCCTTTTAGTGTTTCTTGAAGGGTCAGTCTCTTGCTGACAAATTCTTTCAGGACTTCTTTGTCTGTGAAAACTTTAATCTCTTCCTCGATTTTGAAGGACAGTTTGGCTGGGTACAGAATTCTTGGCTGGAAGTCTTTCTCTTTCAGGATCCTGAATATATCATACCACTGCCTTCTCACCTCCAGGGTGCTAGTTAAGTAGTCTGAACTCAGTCTTATTTGATTTCCCTTGTATGTAGTACATTGTTTTTCTCTTGCTGCTTTCAGAATTTTCTGCCTCTTTTCAACATTTAACAGACTGATTAGTCTGTGCCTTAGGGAAGGCCTATTTGTATTTATTCTGTTTGGAGTTCTTTGGGCTTCTTTGACTTGTATATTTATGTCCTTTATGAGGATTGGGAAGTTTTCCCCCATTTTATCCTCAGCTACTCTTCCTAGACCTTTACTGCTCTCTTCTCCTTCTGGGACACCAGTGATTCTTATATTTGTGTGCTTTGCTTTGTCTACCATTTCCCTGAGTTCCCATTCAATATTTTGCATCTTTTTTGCCATTTCCTGTTTTGTCTTTGAAGTCAATTATCCTATCCTCTATATCACTTATTCCTTCTGTCTCTTCAGATCTGGTGTGGTGTGCCTCTAGTATGTTTCTCATTTGGTCAACAGAGTTTTTAATCTCTATGATTTCTGCTATTTTTCTATTTATTCTTTCAAATTCCTCCTTGTGTTCTTCTACTGCCTTCTTGATCTCCTTTATGTCATTTGCTAGCCCACTTATTTTATTAAGTATAGTTGTATGAATATCTTTGATTAGTTGTTCCAGTATCTATGTCTCCTCTGGTGTTTTAATTTGGTCATTAGGCAGGGCTATATCTGTCTGCATTGTGATATGCTTAGTGATCTTCTGCTGTCTTCACAGTATGTAAATATCTTGATTGATTTACTTTGGGAGTTGATTTCTTTCAGTAGTCTAAAGCCTTGTGTTTGTGGGATGGTTGTACAGCAAGGAGCAGGGCACAGGGTGGAGCACACAGTACAGTGATTTGTTTCAGGGCAGGTATGGGTGCAGGTTGGGGATGTTACACTGATGCCTGTGAGCTGCGGTGCCCAGTGGCCAGGGAGGATGTAGTTGTGTGGGTGCACTAATCTGAGGGGTACAACTCTGTTGTGCACTGGTCTAAGGTATGAGGCCCTTTGTATGCATGCATAAAGCTATGGCAGCAGTTCAGCCTTATGCCTTCTTGGATTGGGGGCAGATGTGACCCAGCTGTGCAGATTGGTACTTTCTCAGAGCTAGTAAGTGAGGCTGAGGGCTGTGAGCATATGCGGTTCTAGCACTGCTGTAAAGTGAGGTTCCCAGAGCTGAACTACATGATTGGCGACCCATGTGCATGCGTGGGCCTGGGAGTGCAGTAAAGGGATGCCCTGAGCTCAGGGAGGGAGGGGTGAGGTTGTGCAACACTAGGGCAGGGGGCAGGGGTAGTCTAGGTGTGGAGGTTAGTGCCTGCAACCCCTTATGCACTGGTAACAGTCTGCAGGGAACGGGAAGGGGGAGGTAGTCCTCAGGAGTGGTTCAGGAGAGGTGGATTGAGCTGTACTTGGGGTGGGGGTGTTGGCCGGTGTGTGCACTGGGGGCTGGTGGGGTGGGGTCACCTAGAATGTGGGGAATAGGAGAGGGTGATGGGGTTCAGGTGTGTGGGGTGTGGGGTGAGTTGCAGGTCACAGGGCTGCACTGGTAAGTGTAGTGCACTCAAAAACATGGCCTGGCTTACTTCCTAGTCCTGTGCTCCTATCTGTGCAGTCCTCTGGGCCCCACACCTCTGTGCCTCTGCACCAGGCACCAGCCTTCCGCCTTTCAGTTCCTCGGCCTCTGCAGCCAGGGCTGCTGCTTGTGGTGCAGAAGGCTCTCCTTGGTCAGCCACACTCCCAAATCATCACCTCAGTCGCCCTCTTGTCCCCTCTCCAGTCTTTCCATGGAGCAGGACTAATCTTGAGCCACTCTAGTCAGCCATCTTCCTGGAAGTCTCCCCTTCCCCCTATTTTTGTGGTAAAGTATGCTACTCACAAATGGTGTGGGAAGAGGTGTGGGTGTGGGTAATTGTGGAAGAAGGTAGTATAAACTGTCAAAGGGGCTAAATGTCACATCTGGAACACTGTACTGGAAAGCAGAAGCACGCATTGAGAAATCCAAGCTCAGGAAATGGAAGAGGCTGTGAAAATTCACAGAAATTTGGGGGTGAACTTTAAAAATCCTCAGGGCACTCTTTCTTAAAAATTGAAGGTTACAGAGACCTCTAGATGGCAATAGGGTTTCAAATACAAAGAATTATACTAGTGGCAGCCTATTCAGTTCATTATCTATTTTTTATCCATGCATTTCTTTGGTTCTTTCATTTAAAGTTTGGTAATTATACACGGTGCTGCAAGCTAAATCGCAAGAGCTAAGGCAGGGCAAGAGGTGACAGAGGAAATTGCTGGTTTTGCTGATGGAGAGGCAAAGGAGAATGTCTCAATCTGCTCTCCTCAGTTTTGATAGGCCAACTTATTTTAACATTTAATAAAGTCTTGTTATTGCTTGAGAAACACTTTATTATTAAAATTCCCGTGAGGAAAATAACTTTATTCTTGCTATTCTTATACATTCCAGCCTTAAATACTTTTTTCTTATTGAAACATTTTCATTACTCACCTTTTTTATACCATGAAGCTTCTCAGGAATGTAACTTATAGCAGAATAAACTGTAACATACACCAGTGCAGACTGCAGTGGAAGTAATGAGACTATCAGACTTCTTTAGAAATTCTCTGGAGCTGTACAAAAGATATGCATAATAAGCTTTAAAATATTTTAACACTTCTACCACAATAGTCAAACAGCCATAAGTAATATGTGATAACATTTGTTCAGAGAAATTTAAAAATGGCAGAAAAGTCCTTCAGAAAAAGAATAATACTTTCACAAAACTGAACAAGCCACAGAGAAGATGTCAATATAAACATACTCCCTCTTTCTTCTCCACGTACAAAATCATTCATTATTGTATTTATCTTTATAATAAGATGGTTCTACCAATATCATGTCTATCAGTAAAGATTTAATTCAGTTTTTGCCAAACTGTGTTCCAGGAATTGATGCTCTGTTAATAGGATTCTCATAAAAGTGTTTTCCATTCTAATCAGTTTGGGTAACTTTGCATAGTACAATTGCCTCCTGGAAATTCATAATGCACATATTAAAAGCTCTAAAGATTCTAAAAAGAAAGGTTTAAGTCAGCATTTAACAAAGTTATTCTGGCCACTGAATCATGGAATGCCTTCTAACATCTTACTAAATTGTTCAGCTTTAGTTAATTGTTTAAAAGTTAATTGTTTAACTTTTTGGGAAATGCTAAATTAATATCAGGAAATACTTCCTTTCTAAACCTGGAATGCATAAGAAGGTAGGAGACTCAGCACTATTTTCCAGAAGTTTTGAGTCTGACATTAATTCAGTGTATGTTCTCATGGCATTCTATCTCTCTCAGTATTTTTATTCCAAGGAAATCAGATGGAGAATGGACCATAGTATATGGCTAGCGGAAGTCCTGATTTTGCCACTAATAGTTGTAAAGCCTTGAGTAATTTAAAACCATTGAGTTTCTGTTACCTCTGTGGGGATAACATTTCAACTGAAATTGGAATTACAGACAGGAAGTCAATTAAAGATATTAGGGGTGAGAATTTCAGAAGAAGCAGCAGCCAAAGATTTTAAGTGTTTAGGGCAGTGGGGGTGAGGGAAAGCGTTACAAGGGCAGCTTGGAGAAGGAGGCAGAAACCAGAGCAAGTATGGCTTTGCAAACTAAGCCATTTGGATTTTATTTGAAGTACAATGAAAAACAACTGGGAGATTTCAAGCATGGAAGGGACAAGATCTGCCCACTCCAGTAATAGAGTGGTTGTAAACATCAAATAAGGTATCGAATATACATACACATCAGGGTTCTAGGACACACTCAGACCAGGTAATTTGAGGAAAATTTTTCAGAGACCATTTACCAAGAGCAAGTTTTAGGAAACCAACCAGAGATTGTGCAGTACTCATGGGCTAGTCATAGAAGGGAACCATTTCCAGATTCTTGTAAACTAACGTACCCAATTTTCCTATTTTGTACCTTCCAAATCCCCAATCAGCTGGCCAATCCATACTTTGACCTAACTCTGTTTCACATTTGGTGGACAAACAGATGACTGCCCAAAGTTCTGTCCACTGGGGGAGTTTTCTTTCATTGCTCTGAGTGAGGTTGTAATGCAATGGCTATCCATTTCTATCTGGTGCCAACATGCCATCCATTAACGAATCAGGTCCATTCTTTTTCCTCCTCCTTCAACTGATCATAAGGAATTTCCATGGGACTGTAAGTGTAATCGGAGGGAGAGGCAGGAAATCAGTAAAAGCAATTACCATGGAAATCTGGCCCATTTGCTCATATACTTTTTGTGCCCTGTGAATTTTCCTAACCCTGTTTTATAAATACGATTTTCATTTTACATTGAAATGGTATGTGCATTAAAGTTATGGTTCAAGAGATAAGATAACACCAAGTTCATAATAAGCAATTTGGATCATATAGTCACTTTAATTGTAAGATCAAGTGTTCAATCTTTATCAGGCCCAGGAGCAAAATAAAAAGGCATTTTTTGTAAGGAGAATAGCTGTTTCACTCCACAAACCAAAGAGTCTGCACGGTGAGCTGGAAGTGCCCTACAACTTCTCTGTCTGAAACAAATGCTTAATACCCTTGGGTCTATTAGTTCATGAGCACAAAGCAACCCATATTGAAGACCCTTTTCTTACTTTTCTTGCTCCAAGCTGCACTCAAAACTTGCAGCCCTTTGAGACTGTAATATAAAAGTACACAGAAAGCAGAATGGAGTATTGCTTATAAGGATGCATATGAACTTCACTCTGGATGCATCTAGCCAGCAGGGTATGGAGCCAACCCACCCACTTACAGGCAAGCCCTTAGTGTAGCAAAAGAAATGCACTAAGAATTTAAATGTTTAATTTTTTTCTTTTTTTGTACATGGTCAGGCACCGGGAAGCAAACCCTGGTTTCTGGCGTGGCAGGTGAGAATTCTGCCACTGAGCCACCATGGCCCACCCAATGTTTAATTTTTTAATTGACCTTTTTCGTTATTAAAAGCTGCTTGTTTCAGCAGTGATATTGTATCTAGAAAAAAGCACACAGAAAGCAGAAGTCTAATCATCCCAACAGTAAGTGCAAACCTGTGGATGATGGTCCAGGAGTGACCTCTGGAGAATGAGCTTTTAACAAAAGGGCTGGCCTTTATTATCCTCTATAAGCATATTGATCTTGCTTTCACAATGCTTCCTTTAAAGTCTTTTCAAAAGGGTCTTAACTGCCTTGTGAACATATCTTTAAATATTGTTTGAAAGGCACTACTTTTTGGAAAATAAATTCAAAGTAAAGATTGCTGTCCTACCCTCCAATGCTGCTGATAGAAAATCAATAAAATTTTATTTTAACAAGAACTAAAGCTAAACTTCTTTGGCATGTTTTCACAAGGAGCATTTAAAAAATCACCCTTTCCATAAAAATAGTGCTGCTCTCTCCATTGGTTTTTTTGTTGTTGTTGCATTTTTTTCTCCATTGGTTTTTATTAAGTGCAGACTTCTCAACACATTTATAGTAGTAAAATAATTTGCCAAGGTCTGTGGCTACCTACATTATTCTAGCCCCAGCACAAAGAAAGTATTCTCTGTTTGCCTTTTCCCAGTTGTATAATGGCTAAAAAACTATCAGGAGAAATTTTTTTTCAGCCTAGAGTTGAAAGTTATTCTTATGCTGGATTTTTTTTTAACACACCAGACTTTTTTTTTTTTTTTACAAATTTAATGGTTCGTCTCTGGTTAGCGAAGTGCTAGTTAGCAAAGCACTTTATTTAATTAAATAGATGTTACACGTGAAATCTGTCCATCCACACTCTCTTCTCAAAGGTGGAAATGATACAACTCCCTGGAGAGTTTTTCTTGTTCCAGATCACTGGATACTGCATAAGCATATTTTTTAAATGCCGTATTGCCCAAAAATTATCCTGTAAAGTGTATTTTTTAAATTGCACTGCAAGATATTCATGGGAATCCAAGAACATTAAGTCATGGCCACATATTATTCAAGAAACACACCTTCCATTAAACATGAAGACCTGGCACCAGCATTATTATGTGGTACACGCTGGGTGGTCAAAAAGTTTGAAAGGAAAAAGTGAGGTTGGAAATGCTGGAAATGCTTCTGTAAACACAGAAATTTTCTCATTTACTCCCATTCGTTTTCAGTTTTCCATTTGTGGTCTAATGATGAGGTAAGAGGATCTGAATATATCATTCACCAAACTGACAGGTGAAGGTTTTTCCATCAACATAAGCTCATACATCACTCTGCAGGAACTCACATCACTTTCTAGTTCTATGATATTCAAAAATTTTTAAAAAAAGAAATGCTTTTTAAACACTTTACACTGGTGACTTCTGTAGATTGCTAATGTTCAAGAAACCTAGAAAGTGTTCTCTGAAGTATTTGCCAGCAATCTAAAAGTCCAGTTCTGAACACCTCAAAGAAGATTGGTTTTCTTAGCTTTTGCACCTTTTGCAAGGATTCAATAGCCCAGGCTTGTACTCTGGGACACTAAATTGTCTCAAGGTATAGAGAATGTGATTTCTCCCAAAATCCACGTAAGTCAATGTTTAAAAATTATTTTTCTTTCTTTCAGCTAAAAATAGGCCCTTAATGTTATAAGAAGAAAAGTACAACTCAAAACCCCACGATGGAATTCTGAGAAGACGACAGAGTAAAAAGCTCTAAGAATCAGTGTCTCCACCAGAACAACTATTAAACAGGTAGGTACTTTCTGAATCAACTATTTTTATACTTCAGAGTCCAGTAGAACACTGTGCAGCATCAAAGAAAGAGCAGAAGGAAAAGGCTGGTAAATCATGGTAAATCACCCAGCAGTTACTGTAGCCCACCCCTCACTCTTGTGGCAGGCAGTAGTGGAGTCCAGCCCTTAATGTTGCTTGCTGATGCTAGAAGGAGGGCATAAAAATCCACTTCCATATGACGGGGGTTAGAAAGGTGGGCACTGTTCAAAGGCAGATCACTGTTTTTAATTAGCTACATTGGAACAGCAGGGGTCCTATACTGAAGGCCGCAATTGTTCCAACCCACCCAGGACAAAGACAGTGGAGGTGATTTAAAGACAGCATACTGCCTCAAAGCTTCAGGGGACAGTTGAATGGCTGCATTTGCTAGGCAGGTGCCAAGTCAAGAAAGTGCAGCTTTGGAGAGCTATAAAACAGACTCCTGATGCTCCCCTTGGCCTTTCCCTTAACTCCTCTGCAGGAAAGTTTGGAACCAGCTGATACTCTCATTGTGCGCCCCTGGCCTTGTTCCAGCTGGAAACGATTGACTTGGGAAACTTCCCAGGCTTGCCCCCCTCCCACAATGTCTTACAGGAAAAAGCAGCTTAAGCAGGGAAAGCAGTGTAGGAACAATTAAGGTGTGTGACCTGGGACAAAGACTTACCTGCTCTTACTTCTGCAGTGGAGAACCCAGGAGAGGGAGGAGTGTTTCCTGTTAAGGAGGGGGCATTCAAACTTCTGTAACAGGGGGGGAGTTTCTAAGGGCACGAGAAAGCACAAGCCCAAGACAAAACACAGGCCTAGAAAAGACAGGGAGCACCCTGTACTTTACATTCACCTTGTATTCCACATTCTTGATAGGAAGGCTGGACTCTGAAGGAGAGCACCAGCCAATGCAAAACCAATTTGTAAAGATGGTGAAAGGTCTTAGGTTTACTTGCTTAGGTTTACTTGGTTTTGTTAGGTCCTGACACCCAAGAAAATTTCTGTCATCTTAGCTGGATATAAACTCAAGAAAAAGATATTCAAGGAATAAATCACAGGATTAACATGTTAAAATATTAAAATATACACTGCGCAAAAATGATTACAAGAAAAGCAAAGATATGGGAAATAATGGCCCATCCTAAAGAACAGGATAAAAATTCAAAAACATCAATGAAGAAGACTAGTCTGTGGACATACTGGACAAACACTTTAAAAATGATATTTAATATATTCTGGGAGATGAAAGTAAATACTGAGAAAGAACTAAAATATATCAGGAAAATAGTCAATATGCTCAAGGAGATAAAGGAAAATACAGAGAAAAACCAAATATATCAGAAAAACAATGAGTGAACAATGAGACTCTAAATAAAGAGATAGATATTTTAACAAAAAACCAAACAGAACTACTGGAGTTGAAGACCACAATAACTGAAACGAAAAATTTCCAACAGCAGCTTGCGGCTGGCCAAAGAAAGAACCAGTGAACTCAAAGAAAAGACTATTGAAATGAGTTAGGCTGAAGAGCAGAAACAAAAAAAAGAATTATAAGAAGCGAAAAGAGCCTAAGAGACCCCTGGGACACCATCAAGCATACGTATATATGCATTATGTGTGTCACAAAAGGAGAAGAAAGAGAAAAGGGAACAGAAGTAATATTCAAAGAAATAGTGACAGAAAATATCCCAAACTTAGCAAAAGACATGAATATACACATCCAAGACTTTCCAAGAAAACCAAATAGAATAAACTAAAAGAAAATTACACCCTGTGATATACTGCTCAAACCATCAAATGCAAAGGACAAGAAGATTTCTGAAAGCTGCAAGAAAAAAAACAATGAGTTATGTATAAGGGAGTCCCAATCATATTAGAGACATATTTCTCATAAGAAACCATGGAGGCAAGAAGGCAGTGGGTTGAAATACTTAAAGTGATGAAATAAAACAATTGCCAATGAAGAATTTTATACCTGCCAAAATTTTCTTTCAAAAATGAATGAGAGGGTGGGCCACGGTGGCTCAGCAGGCAGAGTTCTCACCTGCCATGTGGGAAACCTGGGTTTGTTTCCCGGTGTCTGCCCATGCAAAAAAAGAAAAGAGAAAAAATGAATGAGAGATTAAGACATTCCCAAATAAACAAAATCTGAGAAATTTCATCATCCCTAGACCTGTATTCAAGCAATGCCAAAGGGAGTTCTTCAGACTAAGGAAAGACACTATTCAGTGTTTCAAAGTAGCATAAAGAAATAAATGCCTCCAGTAAAGGTACATTTGGGTAATAATAAGTAGTACTATTGTATTGTATTATTTGGTTCATAACTCCACTTCTTACTTCCTGTAGGTGGTAAAACATAAATCATAAAAAGAAATAATAGATCCTTGGTTTTGAACATACAATGTACAAAACTATAATCTGTAACAAGTACAACAAAAAAAAGTGGATGGAGGGGTATAGGAACATTGTATGTTTATTCTATGGAAGTTCAGTTGGTATCAAATAAAATATGATTGTTATTTTGAGGATATTACATTTTAACCTCATGGTAGCATGGGAACATATATGAAAACTATACCTGGATAGTAATGTCAAGGGGCTCAATATGGTACAATAGAAAAATCAAATAAAAAAATAAGGAAGAAGTGAGGGACAAAAAAGTACAGCACTTATAGAGTATAAATAGGACAATGACAAAAGAAAGTCCTACATTATCAATAGTTAATATAAATGTAAATGGAATAAACTCTCTAGTCAAAAGGCAGAGACTGGCAGAATGGATAAAAAAATAATAATAATAAAAAAAAATATGACCCAGCTATATGCTGTTTACAAGAGACGCACCTTAAATTTGAAGACAAGTAGATTGAAAGTGAAAGAATGGGAAATATATATCATGCAAGTTTTAACCAAAAGAGAGCTGGAGTAGCTATACTAATGTCAGATAAACTAGACCTTAAGTCAAAATGTTGTGAGGGACAAAGGCAATCACTATATATTGATAAAGGGGTCAATTCAACAAGCAGACATAATAATTATATAAATATATACGCACCTAACAACAGAGCCCCAAGATATATGAAGCAAATGTTGAGAGATTTGAAGGGACAAATTGATGGGTCTCCATTAATAGTGGAAGATATTAATGCATCAATTTCAATAATGCACAGAACATCTAGACAGAAGATCAATATGGAAATAGAAGACTTGAACACTGCCCTAAACCAACTTGACCCACTAGGCATATATAGAACACTTCACCAAACAACAACAGAAAGCACATTCTTCTTGAGTGCATATGGATCATTCTCCAGGATAAACCATACATTACATCATAAAACAAGTCTCAATAAGTTAAAAAAAATTGAAATCAGATAATAAATCTACTCTGCCCATAACAGAATAAAGCTAAAAATCAATAACAAAGAAAGGAATGGAAAATTTACAAATATGTAGAAATTTAACAACATACTCTTAAGCAACACAAAGGTTAAAGAAGAAATCACATAGGAAATTAGGAAATCTCTTCAGGCAAATAAAAATGAAAATGTAACATGCCAAAACTTGTGGAATGCAACAAAGGTAGCATTGAAAGGGAAATTTATAGCATCAAATTCTTACATTAAAAAAAGAACTAGAGAAAAAGAACAAACTAAGCCCAAAGCAAGCAGAAGGAAGGAAATAAAAAAGAAGGTAAATGAAACAGAGAATGAAAAAAGAGACTCAACAAAACCAAACTTGTTTTTCTTTGAAAAGATAAAACTGACAAACCTTTAGCTAGACTGATTAAAAGAAAAAAAGAATGGGGACTCAAGTAACATCAGAATTAAAAAGAGGGACGGGCGGGCCACAGTGGCTCAGCAGGTAAGAATGCTTGCCTGCCAAGCCCGAGGACCTGGGTTCGATTCCCAGTGCCTGCCCATGTAAAAAAAAAAAAAAAAAGAGGGACATTACTATCAACTACACCGATATAAAAAGGACTATAAGAGAATACTATGAACAACTGTATACCAACAAATTAGATAACTTAGAGAAATGGACATATTTCAAGAAACCCACAAACTACCTGCACTGACACAAGAAGAAATAGATTTCAACAAACCAAAAACTAGTAACAAGATTGAATTAATAATCAAAAACCTCCTAATAAAGAAAAGCCCAGAACCAGATGACTTCACAAGACTTTTACCATTCTAAGAAAACTTGGCACCAAAATCCTGCTCAAACTCTTCCAAAAAACTGAAGAGGAGAGAGCACTCCCTATTCATTATATGAGGCCAACATCACCCTTATAATAAAACCAGATAAAGATAACACAAGAAAAGAAAACTACAAAGCAACATCTCCTACTTGTATAGATATATACATATATAATAAATACTAACAAACCAAATCCAAAAGAACAGTAAAAGAATTTTACATCATGCTGAAGTGGGATTCAACCAAGATATGTAAGGGTGATTCAACATAAGAAAATCAATAAATGTAATATACCACACTAAAGAATGAAGGTGGAAAAAAATGTTATCATCTCAATTTATACAGAAAAGGCATTTGACAAAATCCACCATTCCCTCTAGATAAAAACACTTAGAAATCTGGGAATAGAAGGAAAGTTCCTGAACATGATTAAGGGGAATCTTTGAAAACACACAAATAACATCATGCTCAATGGTGAAATACTGACAGCTTTCCCTCTAAGATCAGGAATAAGACAACGATGACCTCTGTTACTACTATTATTCAAAATTCAATTAAGCAAGAAAAAATAATTATCCAAATTGGAAAGGGAGAAGTAAAACTTTCCTTATCTGCAGATGACATGATCTTATATACAGAAAATCTGGAAAAAAATCCATACACACAAAAAAAAATCTACTGGAATTAATAAATGAAATCAGCAAAGTGGCAGAGTACAGTATTATCATGGTCAGGTTCATGTGTCAACTTGGTCAGTGGTGGTTTCTGGTCATCTAGTCAGGCAAGTGCTGGCTGGCTGTTGCTATGAGGACGTTTCATTGACTTAAATCATGATTACATCAGCCGCATCCAAGCTGATTGCATTTGTAATCAACTAAGGGGAATGTCTTCTGCAATGAGTGGTGCTTAATGTAATGAGAGGAAGGCTTTTAAGGAGGATCCAGAAGAGACAGTGATTCTTCATACTTCAGCCAGTGAGCCTTTCCTGTGAGTTCTTCCACACCCTTCACTGGAGTCACCAGCTTCATGGTCTACTCTATGGATTTGGACTCTTCCATCCCCACAGTTGTCCAGACAGCCTCTCCTGAAATTTTGTTGTGGACTTTGTCGGAGTTACCAGCTTGCAGCCTGCTCTACAGACCTTGAACTCCACATTTCCATGGTAACGTGAGACACTTTTATAAATTTTATATTTATGGATATCGCTTGCTGATTCTGTTTCTCTAGAGAACCCTAGCTAATATCAACATCCAAAAAATTAGTAGTATGTCTATGCACTAGTAATTAACAATCAGAAGGAAAAATCAGGGGAAAAAATCACTTACGATAGCAACAAAAAGAATTGAATATCTGAGAATCATCCTTATAAAGATTGTAAAGGACTGTACAAAGGAAACTATAAAGCATTACTAAAAGAATCAAGGAATGTCTAAATACAGAGAAGGGCATTTCGTGATCATGAAACAGAATTTTAATTGTTTTTTAAGATGTCAATTCTACCCAAAGCAGTTAACAGATCCAATAGAATTCCAATCAAAATTCTAGCAGACTTTTGCACGAAAGTGGAAAAGCTGATCATCAAATTAATATGAAAGGGCAAAATGTCCCAGATAGCCAAAACCATCTTGAAAAAGAAGACTGAAGTTGGAGGGCCCACACTTCCCAATCTTAAAACTTATTACAAAATCACCATAATCAAAGCTGCATGATACTAGCTCAAGGACAGATATATAGACCATATGAATCAAATTGAGAGTTCAGAATTCAGTCCCCACATTTATGGTCAACTGATTTTTGACGAGAGGATAAAGACCACTCAACTGGGAAATAATAGTCTCTTCAACAAATGATGGTGGGAAAACTGTATCTCCAAATGCAAAAGAATGAAGGTGGATGCCTACCTCACACCATATACAAAAATCAACTCAAAATGGAGCAAAGACCTAAATATAAGAGCCAGAATTACAAAACCCTTAGAAGAAAACATAAAGAGGCTTCTTCAGGATCTTGTGTTAGGCAATGTTTTCTTAGACTTTATACCCAAAGCACAAGCAAGAAAACAAAAAATAGGTAAGTGGGATCTCATCAAAATAAAAAACTTTTGTTGCTTAATGGACTTTATTATGAAAGTGAAATGAGAACTGATACAATAGGAAAAAAATATTTGGAAACCACATATCCAATAAGGGTTTACTATCCAGAACATATAAAGAAATCCTTCAAAACCACAATCAGATACTTTCCCACACTCACTCAAAAATGACTACAACTTAAAAAACAAAATTGTAAGTGTTCAAAAGGGTGTGGAGAAATAGGAACACTCATTTACTGCTGGTGGGACTGTAAAAAGGTGCAGCCACTGTCAAAGAGTTTGGTGATTCCTCAGAAAGTCAGGTTTGGAATTGCCATATGATCCCACAATCCCACTTCTAGGTATATACTTTAAAAAATTAAAAGCAGCAACTTGAGCAGATATTTGCACACTGATGTTCATAATGTCATTATTCACAATTGTCAAAAGATGGAAGCAACCTAAGTGTCCATCACTGAGGAATTGATAAACTAACTGTGGTATATACCTACAAAAAATATTATTCAACTATAAAAAAGGAATAAAGTTCTTGTACAAACAACAACATGGATGAGCCTTGAAGACATCATATTTAGTGAAATGAGCCATACTTAGAAGGACAAATAGTGTATGAACTCATTAATATGAAATAAATTAGAATAAGAAAAACGCAGAGCCAGAATCTAGAATGTAGGTTACTAGTGGATGCAGTGGAGATAAAGAATACGGAGTTAATGTTTAAAATGTAGAGTGTTTCCACGTGAAACAATGGAAATATTTTGGTAATCAGTGGTGGTGTGGTTACTGGAGCTCCCTTCCACAGTCTCACCATCTCATCACAAGAAGGAATTCAAAGATGAGACAACAGGTATAAACAAGTGAGAAAAGTTTATTGAAGAGAAAGTAAGTACAAGCTCAAGGGGTGAGAATGGGCTTGCTCAAGGGAGAGATGCACAGCATGTTGTTTAGCACATGGGTTTTTATTAAGTCAAACAAAGGAAGGTAGGTTTGAACTATTGGTGAATTGTGATGGTTAGTAAACATATAGATTAAGGATTGTAAATGCAATATTGCAATGGGCTGTATATGCATTCAAATTAAGCATTGTCAATTAGTCTATCAAGCCTCTGAATTAATTGGGAAACTGTTTCGCTCCCCCTGCACTGGGGCCTTGAGGTGCCTCAGGGTCTGCAAAATGTTTTCCTACATCTAACTTGCCTCCTTTATGGTAGCACAACATTGTAAATATAACAGCACTGAAATATATATTTGAATGTGATTTAAAGGGGAAATTTTACTTGTATACATAGTACTAGAATAATTTTTTTTTAAAAATCCATGGAACTGCACACCACAAACAGTGAACCCTAAGTCAAACCATGAACTTTAATTAATAGTACAATTTTAAAAAGTGCTATCATCAATTGTAACAAATTTCCACACCAGTGCAAGATGTTGGTATGTATATGGGAATCTTACATTTCATGCATGATTTTTCTGTAAGCCCACAAATTTTCTAGTAAAAAGAAACACTCAATGGAAAGTGTTAATAGAATAGCTTTTGAATCTGCTACCAATAAAGCAGCTGTGTGAACTGATGTAAAATATGACTGGTTAGGGCTTTGACATGATTGCTTTAATTAAATATTATCCAAAGTGATCCTTGAATTGTGAAAAATATTAGATTCAGCACCAGCAGCATCACCCCTGATTTGTTCACCAAGAAATGAGATCCTTAGAGTTTACTTTGATGCTAAAAACCTTTAGTAGATGGATATAAGATCCTTTTTCTTTTAGTATTTATCTTCTCTGAAGCATATTTGCTAACAAATGCAGTAAGTTGCAGGTTATTGGACAATCCTTCCTCAGCAGCAGAATAAGGCTTTGCCAATGGTGATGGTTGAACAGTTTTTGTGGGGCTATTAACCAGGGGATCTGGAAGGGGGATTCTGGATAATACACTACTGCATCCACTACAGGCTTCTATCCTTTTATTTATCTTGTCACTCATTTAAAACATGTATTGAATCATCTCTTCTGTTTCTTTGTTATATATTTTATTATCTCAAATTTGGAGGGTGTTAATTCTTTTCTTTGTTGGATCTCTTGACTACATGTGGTTCATTTCCTCAGACGATTTGTAAATTTTTGTTGTGATCTAATTTTGGACAACTATTGGTACTCCTGAAAAAGGCCTAGGGAGATGATTTGCCTTGTCCAACATTTACTGTTCTGTATATAAGTTCCTTCTTGGCCTCTGGTTACACAGGTTTTTCCTTTCTTTCTTTTTTCAAGTATAACTTTGTTTTATTGTTATCATTGTTATATTTTATCCAGTTAATATGCCTATTAGCTCAGCTCACCATATTAACATAAATATATGACCCACACAAATACAAATATTTTCAGATAGTTTTTTTCAATCATGTTAGACATTGTTCTATATTTATTTCAAAAATTGAAAGCAGAGAAAAATATACAATATGATTCTGAAGTGATAAGAATTTAGTTAAAATACAATTTTGAAAATAATCCAAGATATTACCAGTGAGCTGTAGAATAACACCCTTGCACATGACTCCTTCCACATTTATCTTGATGATACACATTGACATTGCATCATCTACAGGTTTAGCAATTGCGTCCTGGGACATTTTTGTGGTTGAAATTTCTCCTTTGACTATTTTTTTTTAGCAAGCTAATATTGCCAAAGTTTTTCTCGTCAGAAGAAAATCACACATCTTGCACTGTAGCAAAATGATGAAATATGTCAAAATGGATGTATTAGTCAGGGTTCTCTAGAGAAATAGAACCAACAGGAAAAATCTGTAAATATGAGATTTATAAAAGTGTCTCATGAAACCATTGGAATGCAAGAGTCCAAAATCCATAGGGAAGGCTGTGAGGCTGGCAACTCTAATGAAGGGTCTCAACGAATGCCACAGGGGTGGCTTGCTGGCTGAAGAAAACTGAAAATTCTCTCTTCTTTCCTAAAAGTCTCCAACTGATTGAATCAAAGCCAACTAATTGGATTCTCTTGTTTGTGGAGGATGCATCCTTAGTTGATTATAGGTGTGATCAGTCATAGATGAAATCAACTGACTGATGATTTAATAAACCAGCCTTCTGATTTATCAACCAGCCATTATATATCTTTGCAGTAATGGTTAGGGCAGTGCTTGCCTAACCAAACAACTCGGCACCATCACCTAACCAAGTTGACACCTGAACTGAACCATCACAATGAACATAGCCTTGTTACTCTCAAAAAATAAAATTTTCAGTGTGAAACTTTTCAAACCTTATTAATCTTAATTTTTCTTTCATCAAATCAATTTCATTGAAACCCATGACTAAATTTTACATTCATTAGAGTTTTAAAAAAAATTATTGTCTCTTCATGCATGACTTATCAAGTTGCTCTTGAGGAACCTGTTCTTTGTTTGTGTTTTTTTTTTAAACCTAGCTGCCATCTCTACTTGCAAGCAAGATACCTCTCTCATACTTCCAAGCAGGACTGGGACCCAGTGCAGAATGAAAATACAGATTCCCTTGGTTTTAGTTTCCCAGATGCTAAAGCAAATATAATGTAATGGGTTGGCTTAAACAACAGGAATTTATTGGCTTACAGTTTTGAAGCTAAGAGAAGTCCAAAATCAAGCATCAGCAAGGTGACATTTTCTCCCTGAAAACTGTGGGGTTCTGAAGCTGACACTGGAGATTCCTGGCCCTTGTCTTTGCAGTCAGACAACAACGCACATGGTGATGTCTTCTCCTTTCTCTTCCAGGTTCCATTGACTTATAGCTTCTCCTGCTCCCTGTAGCTTTTCTTTCTTTATGACTTCCACTCTGCTTTTAAAAGCCTACATTTATCCAGATTAAAGCCCAATCTCATTCAGTTGGGCTACACCGTAACTGAAATAGCATTTTGAAGAGTTCTTACTTACAATGGGTCCATACCCACCAGAGCACCAACGAAGACCAAGATCGTGTTCAAACTTCAGGATACAATTCAATCAACATCACCTTGTTCAAAGATTACCAAGAAATTCAAGACAGTGAAAGCAGAGCCTCAACCCAAGTGTGGTACCTTTGTGAGCACAGAGCCCTGAGTGACTGCACCAGTGTTCCACTCCTGCCTGCCAGTCACCTCTTCCAGCCTAAACCCAGCACATAAGAAGCTTGGAGCAGTCTGACTTCATCCAGCTATCTCCCTAATTTACCACACTTTCCCTTTTCACAGTATATACCTTAACCAAAGTATGCTTTTCTCACTCTATTATCTCCCCTCAACATCAAGCATCAGTTTTCTGATAAAATACTTTATTCAGAGACAAAACAACCCACAAGAGTCACGTCTGCTGCTTTTCAAGGATCTGTGGTCTAAACTGTCATCCTCAACCCATATCTAACTGTCCAAGGCCACCCTCCCTGATCTGCATTTGGTCTGTGCAGACTAGCTCTTGCTAAAAAGCAGGCTATATTAATTGGGGAGCAGATCACTATCCCATTAAGGAAACAGTTAGTTTAGAAGATATTCCAATAGCAAAGACAAACACAGATATAGACAGTAAGGGGAAAGATAAAGGAAGTAAGAATGTAAATACAAGAAATACTCCTCTTCCTGTCACTACACAGTGTTTTTCTCGTGACCACTTATTGTATACCTTTTGAGTTAGAATCGTGTTTAGACTCAGGAGGAGGTAACTTAAAGAAAAGAGTCTCACACAGGCAGAATGATAGTATGGTGGGTAAAGAGTGAGACATACTAGTTTTTCTGGAGTGATCAGGAAAGCCCTCTTGAAGAGGTGACATCTGGAAGATATGTGAGTGAGGTGAAGGAGCTAGCTATATAAATATCTAGGGACTATGCCGAGAAAAATGAATCACAGAATCAAAGTTGCTGTAGCAAGATTAGGCAGGGCATGTTGGAGAAATAGCAAAGAAGTAAGTTTGACTGGAGTGAAGTGAGTTAGAGGAGAGTGTGATAAGAAAGGTGATATGGGGGCAGATCATGTAGTGACTTAAAGGCAAAAGAAGAAATTCAATATTATAATGTGTGTGTGAGGTTAAATTGTCAGGAATACAGTTTAAAGCATAACGCTTAAGCAGAATTCTGTGTGTGTGTGTGTGTGTGTGTGTGTGTGTTAACTTTAATCAACACCCTAGAGGCAATTAGTTAATATTTATAATAATCTGAACAGTAATTCACACTGCAGGAGTTTAAAACTTCAGAGAACTCATGTAATCAGGAGTCCACATTCCAGAGTTGTTTTCAGCAAATGCTTTAAATATCATCATCTAAATCACCACCAAAGAGTTTATAAAGTAGCATTAGGGATACTAGAAATCATCTTTCACTGGTGTGATTAACATATTTAATAAATACAGTTCACTAGAAAATCTGTATAAGCACCACTCCCCTTGCATGAGTAAAGTATAAGAATCCAGCAAGCCCAACAGTCTAACATCTATAGGGCAGGGCTCTTGAACTGGGCTACCATCAGGTCCTGTGTCTCCCCAGTCCCCCACTGTCATGCATTCATGCAGTCTTGTACAGAATTCAGTCTGTGACTTGCTTTCATTGTAGCATACCACTTGAATATGAAGCTATGGGGAAGAAGACACATGAACCCTCATCCATCCCTAAGCAAAAGTGGTAAAAATTTGTAGACACCTGAGAAGGATTTCAAGCAGGCTGGTGATATGCTCAGACTTGTACTTTAAATTTTTCTTTAGTTTAACAGTTGTTAGTTTTTGAAAACTTTAAAATTTCCAGTACTAGTTAGCATAGGGAGTTCAAACCTCTCCATGTAATAGATATGTAATAAATATTTATCCCCTCCTGAAGAAAAAAGTTAGCCAAGAACAGTATCAAACACAGTAATTATATTTTGATATATGGGTGACTTGGGTGTTAAACATAGGCCCCTTCTTTTGAGAGCCCTACCCTCTTTTGAAACTAAAAACATTTCATATTTTAGTGTTTTTCTGTAAGCAAACAAGATTTGTGTAGCATGTAGTTATTTATTCTGTTTTCTTCACACTTTACGGAGAATGCTTTCCTGTCGTTAGGAAGGTATAAGGGGTAAAGCCAGAATGTTCCATTACTATTTCTGAAAAAGAAATTATTACTGTTAAAACAATAACACTCATTTTTGCATGCATGAAATCTCTAGGTTATGAATTTTGGAACAGCTCAAGTGGGTAGTTCTGGTTAGGGGTCTCTCATGTAATTTCAAAGAGAGGCCGGAGCTTATATAATGGAAACTGGGTCAGTTAAGTGATAGCCAGGCATCTCTCCTTCTCCCTCTCCTTCTCCCTGTGTACTCCTCTCTTCAGTTAGTTTCAGAATCTCTTTATGAGGTGTGCTAGTTTGAATCTGTCATGTACCCTAGAAAAGACCATGTTCTTTTAGTCCGTTCTTGTGGGTGCAGATCTATTGAGGTGGGACCATTTGTTTAGGTTGTTTCCATGGGGATGTGACACACCCCATTGAAGGTGGGTCTTAATCCCTTTGCTGGAGTTCTTCATGAGAGGATAAAAGGCAGATGAAACTCAGAGAGCTCAGAGAAACTAAGGAATGAAAACAGAGTTTGCCCCCAGAGAAGCTAAGAGAGGACCCACAGATGCACAGAGAGAAAGAAATGCCTAGAGACATTTGGAGAGATCCATTGAAACCAGAACCCAGGAGACAAAGACCAGCAGACATTGCCATGTCCAGAGAATGCCTGGATGCCAGCAATCTTTCCTCAGAGAGGGTATCTTGCTCTTGATGCCCTAATTTGGAATTTTCGTGGTCTTAGGACTACATTTGTAACCTAATAAATCCCCACTGTTAAAAGCCAATCCATTTCTGGTATATTGCATTTTGGCAGCTTTAACAAACCAAAACATATGGTCTATTTGCTAGCTAATTTGGTCTTCCTTACAGTATGGCATCCTCAGGCAGATGGATTGATTACATGGCAAATGACTTCTTTGAGAGAAAGTGTTACAAGAGAAGATGACAGACATATGCAGAATTTTTTATGACCTAATCTCGTAAATCACATAGAATCACTTCCATCATGCTTTCTGGTAATGGGAGTCACAGAGGACCCCTGGCTTTGGGGAGAGAGAACTTTGACTCCTCCTTTGATTAAAAGCAAGTTCATATGAAACCCAGAAAAGACAGGTTGAGCCTACTTAAAATTAGGCCTAAGAGTCATCCCTACAAGAACCTCTTTTGTTGCTCAGATGTGGCCTCTCTCTCTCTCAGCCAACACAACCAGCAAATTCACTTCCCTCCCCCTGTCTACATGGGGCATGACTCCCAGAGGTGTGGACCTTCCTGGCAATGTGGGACAGAAATCCTGGAATGAACTGAGACTCAGCATCAAGGGATTGAGAAAACTCCTAGAATGAACTGAGACTAAGCATGAGGGGACTGAGAAAACCTTCTCGAACAAAGGAGGACGAGTGAAATGAGACAAATAAGTATCAATGGCTAAGAGAGTCCAAACAGAGTCGAGAGGTTATTCTTATGCCTTAAATAGATATCACCTTGTTAGTCAAAATGTAGTGGAGAGACTGGAGGGAAGTGCCTGAAAATGTAGAGCTGTGTTCCAGTAGCCATGTTTCTTGAAGATGATTGTATAAAGATACAGCTTTCCCAACATGACTATGTGGTTGTGAAAACTTTGTGTCTGATGCTCCTTTTATCTACCTTATCAATAGACAAGTAATACATATGGAATAAAGATGAATAATAGGGGGAACAAATGTTAAAATAAATTTAGAGTGAAATGCTGGTGATCGGTGAGGGGGAAGAGTGGGGGTATGGTATGTATGAATTTTTTTCTGTTTTCTTTTTATTTCTTTTTCTGAATAGATGCAAATGTTCCAAGAAATTACCATAATGATTAATATGCAATTATGTGATGATATTTTGAATTACTGATTATATATGTGGAACGGAATGATGAAAAATTATGAATGTTAGCATTTGTTTGGTGTTTTTTGGTATTTTAAAAAAAATAATTAAAAAATTTTAAAAAAAAGAGAGAGAGCTATTACTCCCAGTGTTGAGAGAAAAAAAGGATGAGGTTGCAGTTATCAGGAAGTTCATGGTTTGAGGAGGAGCCCTGAAGAGTTAAAACTCAGACTTGTGAGGATGAGGTGCTGTGCCGCTGGTGCTGGTATCTTGGGAACTCAGAGCATTTATCTCCCAGAGCTGGAGTATCACAGCTGCTGCCTGATATCTCTGGGGATATCAATGAGGCTGGTTCTAGGAGTGTCAAAAGACATCTGGGAACTAGAACCAATGCTGCCAGTGAGAAGATCATTCCTGGGATCACACCGACAGGAACAACAAGCAAAACAGAAGCAAGTCCTTTTTCTTCTTTTGCCTTCTAGTCTTCATCTACTGGCCTCTATTGGCAAAACCTAACAGGAAGCCAGCAGGCAAATAAGAAGTTAATATGTACAAAGCTCTTCAAATCAATAGGTAAATGGCCAAAAAACAAGTAGAAAAATAAGCAAAGGACTTGACAAGCATTTCTGTAAAGAAATATGAAGGACCACTAACCATGCAAAATGCTAGCCTCAATGGCAAACAGATAAATGCAATTTAAAATAATACATCATTTTACACTCACCAAAATGTTAAAAATTAAATTATCTGACACCAAAAAATGTTGGCAAGGACATAGACCAATGGGAACTCTTATACTCTGTTGGCAGGAGCATACATTGGTATAACCTCTCTGGAAAACAATTTGGCATTATTTAGTTTAGCCGGTCATACATATACCTTAATTGTTCTCCTGGGTCTATTCCCTATAAACTCTTATAGATATGCCCCAGGATACAAATGCATAGATGTTTAAAATTTTTCTCTTGAAAATATCAACAAATAAATAAATAACCCCCCCCCCAAAAAAAGCAAATCTAGGTCACATTGTGGGAAATCCACTGTTTTAGTTCGCTAAGGCTGTCAGAACGCAATACGCCAGAGATGGATTGACTTTTCTAAAGGAGATATATTTAGTTACAAATTTACTGTTCCTCAGAGGAAAGGCAGTTGGCTTTCTGTTACATGGAAAGTCACATGGCAATGTCTGCTGGCCTTCTCTCCTGGCTTCTGGGTTCCAATAGCTTTCCCTGGGGCATGTCCCTTCTGCATCTCCAAATGTCTAGTTCTGGGTTGCATTGTGCTGTGCTGTGCTGTGCTGTGCTGAGCCTCTTCTCTCTTCTGACCTCTTCACTCATTGTGGGAAGCACTCCCCTTAGCCAATTACAAATGTAATCAGCCATAGATGAATTTCACAGGCTGATGATTTAAGTCCACAGCAACAGAACAACTGGGAACCATCACTGGACCAAGTTGACACTGAATCTAGCTATCACATGTCCGCCCCTTGTCAACTTGGCAACTATACACACCACCCTAAACCATACCTAATCTCTATACAGAAAACAATAACAGACATATTTTTTCACCTAACAATAATCATCTGTCTTGTGTACATGCACTAAATCTTTCCATACGCAAAATACACAAATCATTTCAGTAACAATACAGATACAATACCAACTCAAAGTAGTACAAAATCTCACCAAAGTCAGCTACAGGCATGGACTGTCCCAAAGCAAAATTCTCTCTAGCTGTGGGCTTGTGAACTTAGAGTGAGTTATTTGCTTCCAATATACAAAGAAGGAACAGGCATAGGATAAATGATTCCATTGCCATAGGGAAAAACAGGAAGGAAACGGGTCACCAGACCTAAACAATTCTGAAAACCTGCAGAGAAAACTCAATTAGATTTCAAAGTCTAAGAGTCATTCATCCTCAGGGCTTTAGAAAGCAGCAGGCTCACCCTTTCCAATGACCTTTGGAGCAGCCTTGTTCTCCAAAGATGAGAGAACTGTGATGAGAATTGCAACATTGGGGAATATTAGGGAGGCCACTTTTTATTGGCCCCACCCTCCTCAAGTATCTGGTGCATTCAGACTCTCTACTGTCTACAGGGCACCAATTCACCCCTTCAGAACAATGGGATGGCAGCGAGGCTCTCCATTCCCAGGGAATGTGCTCTACCCTCTCCAGGACCTCGGGTACCAGAACTCTCCCTGAACACAGAGGTGGGAGGTCCACCCTCTGCCTCCAGGCAAACTAACACCCTCCACATGCATTGGTGTATCCACTCTTCGGGTTAAATGTTTCTTGGCTTCAGATCTTAGTTTCCATGGTTCTGCCTCTGAAGCGATTCTTCCTTCAATCTGTCCCTTTTCTGTCCCTTTTAGTCCAGACTGGCAGTGGTTTCGCTTATACAGGTCTGAGAAAAAAATTGTTGACTTGTGTTATAGTTTGCTAGCTGCTGGAATGCAACACACCAGAGATGGATTGGCTTTCAATTAAAGGGGATTTATTTAGTTAATGTATAGTTCATCAGAGAAAAGGCAGTCAACTTTCGACTGAGTTTCTTTCCTACATGAGAAGGCACAGGGCGGTCTCTGCTGGCCTTCTCTCCAGGCCTCTGAGTTCCAACAACTTTCCCTGGGGTGATTTCTTTCTGCATCTTCAAAGGCCTGGGCTGAGCTGCAAGTGCTGAGGTGAGCTATGCTGAGCTGCTTGGGCTGTGCCACGTTGAGCTCTCATTTAAACACCAGCCAATTAAATCGAACATCATTTGTTGCAGCAGCCATGCCTCCTAGGCAACTGCAGATGTAATCAGCAACAGATGAGGTTCACATGCCACTGGCTCATGTCCACAGCAATAGAACTAGGTACCTTCACCTGGCCAAGTTGACACCCAGTGTTTGAAGCCATCAGATAATAGGACTTTCCACAAATCCTTTCTGGATAACTCCATCTCCAGTCCTGGCTTGTCATATAATGGTTGACTGGTTCCACGTTTGGTTAAATCCTCATATGGGGCACAATTCTCTGGTGTTTCACTTTCTGGAAGCCAGAATTTTCTAGATCATCAAGTTCTCATTTGTTTGAACCCAAAAATTTAGTCTTCAGCCTATCCCTTTCTGGTCACAATTTGCAAGTTACAAGAAGAAATCAGGCTGCATCCTCCACATTTAGCTTGGAAATTTCCCAAGCCAAGTATCCCAGATCATCACATTCAAACTCTCCCTGCCATAGAGGCAGAATCTATTTTGCCAAACTTTCTGCCACTTCGAGACAAGGGTGACCCTCCTTCCACCCTGCAATGGAAATATCCTTAGAGTCCATATTTCTGCCAATAGTCTCTTTCAAGCAATTTAGGTTTTCTCTATCCATCTCCTCACAATTCTCCCAGAATCCTCCCCTTATCCACTTAAAAAGTCATTCCAACATGTTTGGTATTTGCAAATGTAGCAGCACCCCATTTCTGGTACCAAAATCTGTTTTAGTTTACTGTGTTTAATTTGCCAGAATGCAGTACACCAGAGATGGATTGGCTTTTATAAAGGGTATTTATCTAGTTACAAATTTGCTGTTCCTTGGAGGAAAGGCAGCTGGTTTTCTCTATCACATGGGAAGGCACATGGTGACATCTGCTGGCCTTCTCTCCTGGCTTCTGGGTTCCAGTGTTTTTTCCCTGGGTGTGTTCTTTCTGCATCTCCAAACATCTGGATCTGAGCTGCATTGTACTGGGCTGTGCTGAGTACCTTCTTTCTTCTGACTGCTCCTTTTAAGCCTTACTCATTGAGGAAGGTACTCCTCTTGGCTGACACAAATATAATCAGCCATAGATGAATTTCATATGTGGATAATTTAAGTCCACAGCAACAGAACAACTGGGCACCATCACCTGGCCAAGTTGATACCTGAACCCATAAGCTAGCACCCCACCCCACCCCCAGTGCCCTGAGCACTATAATTAGGAATGGTTTCCCCCTAACTTCATTGGGAGCAAGACCTTGACCAAGACGTTTAACCTCTTATCTATTTGTAAAATGTTTAATAACAGCCACCTTGCGGGAATATCATGAAGATCAAAGACAGCATAGACCAAATATTCAATAAAGATTTCTTGAGTGTATGAGTGTTGTGAGTCATCTTAAATTGAAAAAGAAGTTCCGAAAAGAGCAGAAATGAAAAAGGGGCTGTCAGGATGTCAGAGATTAGGTAATAATAGAGATGGAGAATCATGTACACTCTTTTAGCTTATTAATAAAAGATAACAGTTAAGGATTGGATAATCTTGTGTTTAAAAAAATGTCCTAAAACTGACTTATTACCATCTGACAAGCTATTTCCCTTCTCTCTGAATTAGAGCTTTTACAGGTTCCTATTGTAACTCAAATGAGGAAACTCAAGAGACGATCCATGAGGGTGTAGAAGGAAATATCAACTTTCTTAGCCAATTCTCACCCTTACTATCATCCGGAGGGAGTTTTGTAGGACAAGGAAAATAAATCATCATATTTTTCCTTCCTATACTCAAAGACTGATGGTGAAAGTTGTCCTACTAAGAAATTTGGTTATAAGAAAAACTGTCATTTCAAAACTTTTGCCTGAGCAAAATGTATTGCTGAAAAGTGAAGTCCTAAAGTAAAAAAATTTTGTTTTGAGCATACAGATAAGTATTTGTTGCAAAAAAAAGTCACTCTGCTTTATAAACACAACTGAAATTTGAAGATTAGAGTTGGTGATTGAACAAAAGAAGAGAAAGCACTTGGGAGACGACAGGCAAAGGGCAGGAAAGAAAGTGAGTACACAAGAGAAGGCAGCAAACCTAAGGATGAAAAGCCAGTGAGAAATAATGGCTGCATAGTCAAGGGAGCTGTGGGACCATGATGACTTTTATTTAATTTTAACTTTTGGCTTGTGTCAGTAATATTGAAATGCCACTATGTAACTCCAAAACTTCAGTAATAGTCTCCTATATTTGTATATATTTATTGCATATAAACAAAGGAATCAGGCCACTGTCCAGAGAGGGACAAAGTGATTTAGAAAAAGGATAGAAGCAAGAAGAAATGTAAAAATTAAATATGAACAGATACAGATAGAGCGAGAAGAGATGCTAGAAATTTGAGAATTCTAAGCAGCTGCTTCTGGGATCCCTGGTGGAACTGGATGACACTAAGTGTCCTGTGAGAAGGTTGGTTTCTGCCCATAAGGACCCAGGGGACTTCTGAGTGCCTGGAATGTGAATGTTGAATAGATACATAGAAATGAAAATATTTAGTAGATCGCTATCATTTAGCATATTACTTTACAGTGACTCTCGCATTTATGCAAGATAATTAAATGGACTCACTGTAATTAAGTCTAAATTCTTTCTGAAGAGGCTCAGAGAAGTGGACAGTTAATACTGTCCAGATGTGTTTACTACATCTATACTCCTAAATTTAACAGAAGGTCATCTGCATTAGACTAGTATCTCAATACCCTTCTTTGCCTTGTAACATATAATCAATAATGAAGACCCTGGTACATTAATTTGAAAGATATTGGGAAGGATGAAAAATGAGCCGAAAACTTCCTTCTTAGGCATTTTAAATACTCTAGTGCCTCTAAATTGCTCATAATTGGCTTACCTAACATGCAAAGTAAATTATTATGGAACAGGACCATCTATTTTAGTATTTTACTTTTTTTCAATCAGCTAAAGAAGGATTTCTATGCAGCAAGAATGAAAGTTTCAGCTATAATGACCAGTTTTTAAAGAATGAATTTTAAAAATAATATTATTGCCTTTGCCTCTAGTAATCACTAGATTACAACTGACTTTGGGGCCCAAATACTGAATTTTTAAAAATTATCACCTTTTTCAGTTTTGATTAAGTTTCTCAGTATAATTCACAATTTCTCAAGATTAGGATTTGGATTATGCCATTTTTGTCAATTCAGCAAAATGTACAAAGTGCTATGATGAGGGTTTCCTCTTCCTAAACTATGCTTATGGACAGGGAAGAAGCAAGGTTCTCCCACAGATAAGTTGTCATTATCCATCCGTCATAGTAGACCTTCCTAGATTTCTTTTTTTACTACTTAAACAGGAAGTTAAAGAGACAACTGCTTTCTTCATAGACCTAACTTTACAGATTTTGAAAAAAAAAGAAAAAAAACCTGCGTAAAGCAAAACTAAAAATAACTGCCTGAGCTTGTCTTCTTTAGCTCCTGATACCTTCCTCTTTAGCTCCAAGATACTGCCTTCCAAATCAGACGTTACATCAGGAAGCAAACTATGTTGACTGTATTTTACAAATTAACATGCATTCCATCGTTTTCTAAAATAGGCAAAAAACATTTTTAAAACAGCTGAATTTGAATATAAATATTTTGATAGCTAATACTACTATTATACTATTTCAATGAATTATTTTAATACATTTACTATTACATATATATTATATTACATATATGTCAATTTTTTTGACAATCAGTCTTCCTATTAGAACTAAAACTCCTTGAAGGCAGGGGCTTTATTTGATTCGCTATGAAATTTGTTAACTAAATGACTGAATTCCTGGGAGTTATCAGCACATACTTATATATCATATTTCTTTTGTCCTATAAAATAATTAAATTAATTGCATTATAATAGTAAGTTACAAAATAAAAATTTCTGCCACTTCATGCCTATAAACCTTAACAGAATTAATTTAAAAAAATTTAAACTACTTTGGTAGTACTTTACTTACTTATTGCTCTTCTCTCTCTTTGCATTTCTATTGTTTTAAATACAAAGGCAAAAAAGTAGAAGAAATCGTTAAAAAGCTACTTGGCAAGATCATAATTCTGTCAAGGTGCTCGGATGACAAAAGGATGTATTTTTTTAAAGTAAGTGAATATCTTGGATTTTATGTATTTTTTAAATGGAAATGTGTTCATAAACTTTCATGTGTGTTATGAACATGTGAAAAAATTTTAATAGAGTTACTATAGCTAAGATATTTAAAATGGAGTCAGGAGGTTGTTTAGGAGGTTACTGTTATGCACGTCTCAGCCAAATATCACGAATTGCCAAAGTATGCATAGTCTCAAATAACAAGTGTTTCTCAAATGCTGAGAACATCTGGACACCATAAACAAACCACAAGATATAGAAATTAGTGAATTATCTAATATGAGGGATATTTGGAGCACCCCAAATACCCATCTACCATGAACAATTTATGTAATCTTTTCCTTTAAAAACCCTCACCCGGAAGCCCCAAGACAGGACACAATTTTGGCTGCTCTCTGAATCTATGCTCCCCAAATTGTAATTCGAAGACTCCAGATAAATGCCTTTATTTCTTTGCAGCTCAGTTTGTTATTTCTCAATCCACAAATATTACAAAAGTAGAAATATCTTTATATGTCAATTACATTTTGAAATTTAAGCTTTCCTGTGGTCGGCGATTAAATATAGAACATTTTCCGTATCTTCTGCTTTGGACAACATTTGCAAAATGATAAATGTAAATCTATTGTAAATCTATAATCAAGCAAGCTATTCCAAGAAATAGTTATTTCCTTTTAAAACATTTTGATCAATGAAATTAGATACAATATTTAAGTTCTCTTTTGCTATGGAACATTCAAACTGGTCAGCATTCAGTTCCTCAGTACACATCCCAGGTTTTTCTTCTCTTGGGTTTTTGTACATGTTGTTCCCTCACTCTGAAACATTCTTTTCCCTGCTCTTACAGGGAGTTCCTGCTCATTCTTTAGGTTTCAGCTAATATATCATCTCCCTTGTTTGTAATTACTGAATCTGTTTACTTGGATTTGTTTTCCTTTTATTTTTATCCTTTCCTCCCTGATGTCACCCAACTCTCTGAAGAAGAACAAATATTAATTACCATGAGAAGGAGCATATTTAAAGTTATATGGTAGTTTAGAGGAGATACTTCTTTTGGGATCTCTGGGAAAGCTTTGTAGGTCCTGTTCCCTCCCAGCACAACAGAAGAGTTGTCGTCCTTCTCATCAAGGACGTTTCATATAACAATTTTGAGCGTTCAGGAGGAAAGGATGAGTTGCCCATTTGAGTCTCGCTTCCTCTCCTCTATCAGCTTTGTGCTATTGCTGCCCTTTTATGAAACCCTTTCATTGTGTTCACTGTGTTCAGTTTTCCCTCCCCCCGCTCATAAAGTAGTGAATTCACTGAAAGGTTGTGATTAATTGCATTTACCTTAACGCAACCCCTCTGAGTGTTTGCAACATGACCAGACGTCATATGGCTGGAGTGAGAGCAATGATGTGGTATCAGTTCTGATGACTATATCTTTTATGTTTTGTTTTCATCTTTTTGTCCTTGACATTTTTATTTTAGGCTGCAAAAACAAAAACAAGCAAAGGAACAAACAATAACAAAAATTTGAAATAAGCTTGTCAAATGATGTAAATTCATCCTTTCCAGGGAAGAAGGTAGACCATCCTGCTTCACTGCTGCTTCCACTCTGCTACACTTTGTTCCTTCTTGGAATTTAATCTGAGTCATTTTCCTCATCTCCTTTTTTTCCACTTCCTCATCTGTTTTTTACCTTCATCATCATCATCATCATCAATCATCTTCAATATCTTCTCCAGTAAAGTGTAACACGGATCTTGGGATTATAAAAAAATCAAATAACTGGTCACATAAAAAGTGACCAATTTCAAAGTTTGCAGCAGGATGGCTTCAGTAGCCTGCATCTAGTTCACCACTATTAGGATCTGTAGGAAGAGCAAAAAAAAATTAAATAGAGGTCATTGGAAACCATTTTAGTCACAGCATGAATGCTCCCGTGTCCCTTGCGTTTCTGCTGCTTCTTAATGATTTTCGGAATGACATTCTTTTCTTTTATCCAATCTTTCTGACACCCGGTGCAACCCATAATTTCTGATTCATCAAAAGAAAAGGAATCAGAATCATCTGGTTATGACCTCATCCTATATGTCTTTGTCAACCCTTCATTTGTGAAATACTCCTTAGATTCAAAGTGAAATACTAAGAGAAAACTCAACAACTGACTAGCGCCTGAGAACTTCACTTTAATATCCTTAAGTGCTTCAGAATAAGTTTATCATGTTCCTGAATCATATCACTGATAAGCCAATATCCTTTAAAACAATCAATCAAAATTCAGGAATTCCTTTGGGATGTTCTTTACCTTTATCCTTTTACTCACCTTCAATCTTGACCTTTTCTTTCAGCTCCTCCAAAATTTCATCTTCCTCATTTAGTTTCCATTTGCATTCTTCTTCCATAGGTTCATAAATTTCATTAATGATCCCAAATCGCTTATCAAATAAGGCTAATAGAGAAAACAATGCACTTTCTTTCAAGATCATGAACTTCCTCATAGAACTTGGCTTCTATCTGTGCACGTTCAACCTGAAAGATTTTTTAAGGTTTTGATGACTACCCTAGGCAAGCTTTCAATGTATCCTGTTGGTGTTTCTACCATACCATCAAGTCTTTCTCGAAGGGCTGCAAGAATCTGAGGATTTTGTATCATTTGAACAGTCACCTGAAGCACTTTGATTTTTGTTTCTTCAGCAGTTTCTTCTTCTACTTCTACATCATCCAAATCTTGATCAAGTTCAGACTGTTCTTTGTTGTCAATGTCTGTCAGGGTGTGAGAACTCCAAATATCAGCAGCTAGTATGGGGAGCCAGGTGGCCAGAGCTGCACAGGCAATGACTCAGGGCAGCTGCAGCAGCAGCAGGAGCAATGGAATCATCTTTAATAAATAAATGTTCTGTGCTGCACAGTGCACAATTGATTAGGTTGGGGCATTAAATACGCCAGTGGTCAGAATTGCTTCCAAATTCTATGGCAGCAGGGTTGGTCAAAACAAAGCCTATGCTTGTAAATAAAGTACTACATGTAGTTCAGTGGATTCACTATGAAGGAGAAATAAAGGAAAACACATCCTGATCAATACTTATTAACTCAAAATTCCAATATTTATTATGGATTGAACCATGTCTCCACAAAGACATGTTCAAGTCCTAAGCCCCAGCTCTGTAAATGAACTCATTTTTAAAAAGGATCTTTGAACATCATATTAGTTAAGATGAAGCCAAACTCAATTGAGGTGGGCATTATTCCAATGTGACTAAAGTCCTTATAAACAGAGGAAATTTGGACACAGTAGGAGGAAACAGACAGGGAGAATGATGGTCGTTAGCTAGAGATGAAGATTGAGGTATAGATGGCCAGCGAGCCACCACCAGAATGCCATAGACTTCGAAAGGACGAGCCTACCAATACATTGATTTTGGACTTCTAGCTTCCAAAGCTGTGAGACAACAAATTCCTATTGCTTAAACCAACCAGTCTATGACATTTGTTATAGAAGCCCTGACAAGCTAAGACAGCATGCTTTCTATCTTTCCCTTGAGGACTCATGTGACTAAGATCCCCCCACTGGCTTGCAAGCTTATTGCTCCAGCCCAATGATCCAGGTGAGTTTAGAAAGCCAACTTATTTGAGTCAACGAGTGTTCACTTTGCTCTGGGGACTGGGGGTATATCATCATAAGTCCCCTGAAAGTATATACATGGTAATTTCCACTTAACTAAACTTGAACACATTATAAATAGTGCAATTCAATCTTTTTCAATTAAGTCTTTTGTTTCCAGCGTTCTAATGTGGGAGCTCTACATGGACGCTTCCAGTCATCAAGTCAGAGCTTGTTATAAAATTTTTATCCCAACAAAGAGAGTGACAAAGTGGATGTCCACTCAAAAGCGCAGCTGGCAGCCTTTATTGCTGAATTGATACTTTTTGATATGAACTGGGAACACCATCTATCAGAAGCAAGGAAAGAAGTACAGAAGGAAAGATTGAAGAAAGAAAGTAAGGCAGAGAAACAACAAAAGAAACAAAGATAGTTTCTGTCGATTAGTTTCTATCTAAACTATTTAATAAGATTTCATTTGTACTTCTCATGGAAAAAATGAGTTGCCCTATTAGGACATGTGCTTATTTCCTTATACAGCTCATTATTTTCCATCTGGAAAAAAAATTGTCATGGTTTGCCGTATCCCAACTAACATCATTCCTGTTAACCCTAAAGAACACCTCAGGTTCTAACTGAGACTCTACAAAAGTTCCACGTACTAAGCTTACTTTCCCAAAACCTATAACCTCCCCAGCATTCCTAGGCCAAATAAGTTCTGAAACCCAAAGGGACCAACTTTTCCAAGAATACCAACTAATTCCATCCCCCTATTCTATATTGTTGATATACCTTTTCAGCATGAAAAAGTTAGAATGGGTATAGCCTAAAGACCTCAGAGGAGAAGGAGGAGTTATAACAGAGAAGATAGGATTCAACAAATGAGTACGACTGCTGAACCACTGTAATGATATTTCTTTTAGCTTCCAGTGTTTTGAAGCAGCTAGAAGGGAAAACTTTAAAATGTAGAATGGTAACCCATACCAAACTTTGAAATCTGTTCTGTAACTACTTGTTAATTTGTACTTTGCAAATTATTGAATTTTTTTTCGTATATATGTTATATTGCACAATAAAAAATGTTTTCTCTTAAAGTCATTTGATTTCAGCAAGCTAAACACTCTCAGGAAATAGAATGAACACAAGCTGAATATTAACTGCAGTGTCAAATCTAATATTTTCCAATATATTGTTTTCCATCAAGTGTAGTAACTATTTCTTTGCAGATCTCCAAGCCCAGTTATTCTGCTTACTTTGCTGTTATCCAGTCACATTTCTCTTTATCATGTATGTCCAGAATATGCCTAAAAGAAGAATTTAACTTTTAAATGTTTTACTTTTGCTGCCCATTTGTCAAATTTCCCAGCTGTCATTATGTTTTCTTTCTTCTCCTTTTCTTATAAGATCAAACAACTTATAAAATAACATAATTTCTGATACCTAATGTGGTGAAAACTTTATGCAATATCTAAAATGCATTTCCAATGCTTTGAATTTAATGCCAGCTCTAGAATAACAGGTAACATTTCTGAGAGATAACAATATTTAACGCATGCTGAGTGCTTACTAAGTTCCAGGTACTGGCCTAAGCTTGGTGTGTATGAACATGTTTCACTCTCACAAAAGCACTCTGAAGTAGGTGCTATGTCTGCCCCTATTATACCAAAGAGACCCAGAGAGGTTAAATAACTTGCTCAAGGTGATTCAGTTAGGAAGTGACCTAAGCAATATTTGAACTGAAGCAGTCTGACTGCTAAACCTTTGCTCTGAACAGTGATGCTATACCTACAACAGTAACAGTCTGAGACATTCAAAAAAGGCCTTGTCTTCTTTACATTCAATGCCAGAAAGCAGAGAGCGGGTCTACAATTTATAAAATATTAATTCAAGGTTTGATCTTGCTTAACAGGTCAGCTAACAAAGCTCTTAGTAGTAAGTAAATATTCTAGAGTAAGGCATTTTACACTTAAATAAACCAAGGCCTGTGCAATGGCCTCCTTCCCTCCATCAGCTTTGTGCTTTTGCTGCCCATTTGCCAAGGTCACTGCTTTCATTGTGAAATATTTTCCTCTCCTGGTCTCGTAAACAAAGAGTTCACTGAGAGGATGTGATCATTAACATTTACAATTTAGAAAGCAAACACTATTTCCAACATTTACTATGGTTTATGATTTCATGCCAATATCCATAATATGTTAACAAACTTTTGGGTATGAATAATACTTCTGAGCAAATAGATATTTTTACTCTCCTTTCAATCAGTCAATACCCTACTCAAAAAGGATAGTTATATTATCTGATTCCTCTTCCTGTTTTCTTTCCCTTATGTCCAAGTATCATTTCTCTTTATTCTCTTTCCCTCACACATCCACTTGCAGAATTAGTGATCTAGAAATGATAGTGCCTCCCTTCCTTAAGAAAAGTAAATTATCTGTATTCACTAAGACAATAGAGAAAAAGTTGGTCTGAGACAAAGTACCCAATGGAGAAAGTGGTGGTATTAGAGGAACAGTTGTTGACTTTTTAAAAAAATTCCCTGAAGAGGATGTCACGAAGAGAGGAATTTGGATGACTGATTTCCTGATATTCTAAAAATTCCTATGCTCCCTGTATCAAAGTCCAACCGAGACTTTCAAGTCCATGCAACAAGGAAAACACAAGCAACAGGTACATCAGAAGTACTCCTGGATGCAAAGAGGGAGAAGTAGAAACACACCGACTTCTCTCTTCTTCCTGACCACCTAGCCTCTGTCGGTGCCATCTGATGACTGGAACTAACCAAAGACTAGACGGCATAGCGTCTTGGAAAATGCAGTGTATAGGGCCGTCCCTTCTGACTGAGAGCTGAGCAAGAGGGATGGGAGAAATAGATGTGAAAGCAACAGGCCCTGGACAGCATACTTTCATTCTCCCTTCCATACTTTCCCCATCAGAAAGCTGTTACTCAATCTAAAACTCTGGAATTTCAGAATTCATGCAGTAACGAGTCAGCTATTCAATGATGTTAACTTCATGGAGATAAGCTTCAAGGAACAAAGGGTTTAAAACTGCAAAAGAAAATCTACTAAATCAAAGTGCAAAGGACCCTGACAGAAATTCTCCACGCTCGGGGAAATTTATTGAAATTAAATTACAGACTATTTCCTTATTGAGTTTTGCTTTTCTGCCTTCCCGGAATATAGTCGGTCATAAAGCCAATTTTAGCAAATTTATACTGATAAATCACATTCTGCCAAATTATATTATTTCTTTGTACTTCCACAGAGGTATCCAATGCCTATTTCAGGAAAGTAGAAAAGATGCAGAGAACTCAGAAAACAATAATGTAATGTTCAAGCTCTTTAAAAAAATACTTTTAAGCTTCTCAATTTTCAAAAATATCTTTTCTTGAGCATCCATTACAGTTTACTTATTATTTTAAAACTCCTAGGATATTTAAAAAAACAACAACACTAAAGTTTGGCTCTGCAAGTGAAACTGTTGCTCTATATGGGACATGACATCTAGGGATGAAAGCCTCCCTGGCACCATGGGAGGTGACTCTCAAGGATGAGTCTGGCCCTGGCACCAGGGGATCAACAATGCCATCCTGACAAAAAGGAGGGAAAGAAGTGTAACAAATAAGGTATCAGTGACTGAGAGAGTCAAATAGAGTCGCAAAGCTACTGTGGAGGTCACTGTAATGTAAGCTTCAGTTAAACGTTACTACTATCATAACTTGCCAAACCCCAACCGAAACCATTCTTGCCAATTCTAAAGAATACCTAGGGCAATATATAAGATCTACAAGGGTTCCACGCACTAGGGTAACTTTCCAGAAACCAACAACCTGCGGATGGGCCCCTGGATCAAGGATAAATCCTGAAATGCAGAAGGGCCAGCCTTTCCAGAACATCAACTAGTTGCCTCCCACTATCTCATATTATCAACAGCCCCTTCCAACATGAAAGAGTTAAAATGGCCATAGCCCAAATACTCCTAAAGAGTAAGCAAAGATCAAAGGTGATGGTGGAGTTATACAGAGAAGTTCGGCTTTAACAAATGCGTATGAGTGCTGAATCACTGTGTTGGTATTTCGTTTAGTCTCCAGTACCTCAGAGCAGCTAGAAATAAAAACCTAAAATTGTGGAATTGTAATCCATACTGAACTCTGAAATCTGTTCTACAAATAATTGTTGCAATGTACTTTGAAATCTATTATTTTTTTGTACATATATTATTTTTCACAAAAAAGAAAAAAAAGAAGGAAGAGTGTGATAGAGAAGATAGGACTTAACACATGAATATGACTGCTGAATCAATATATTGATATTTCCTTTGTTCTCCAGTGCCTTGGAGCAGCTAGAAGAAAAAATGAAAAATCGTGGAACTGTAACCTATACCAAACTTCAAAATCTGTTCTATAACTACTTGTTAAAATGTACTTGGAAATTTATTGCTTTTTTGTACATATGTTATTTTTCACAATAAAAAATTTAAGAAAAAACAAAACACTGATGTTTGGGAGTTAAGAAATATTCACAAAAATTTGGTCTGTTTTTACCAGGTTTGGCATAGTCTTACTTTGATCACCTCCCAAAAGTCTACAACAAGTGCCAACAACAAAGGCTTTGAGTTTCTTGAGAGCAAGAATGTAAACTTGATTTTGTATTTCCAATACCTGGCAATTCCGGTACCTCAAACATAGCAGGAATTCATAAATGTTGGTTGAATGGATTCATCCTTGGATCAAAAAGGCAAGAAAAGAATGAGGATCTTGGGTTATCATAGAACAATTAAATAGAGACCGATCTTTGTAGAATTTATTATGTAATCCTTGTGTTCAAGAACTGGCATTGCTTAAAAAATATATAGGGCATATGTTAAATTTGAATTTTGGATAAGCAATGAAAAAATTTAAGTTGTGTCCAATATAATATTTGAGACAAACCTATACAAAAAAATTGTTTGATGTTTATCTGAAATTCAAATTTAACTGGGCGTCATATGTTTCTACTTGCTAAATCTGGAAGCCCTAGCATAGGATTAAATACAAACTTCTGTTTTATCACGGTTTTTTTAAAAAATGGCTTAATAACCAGACCCACTCAGTAGAAATGGTCCCCAGTGAAGTTAGCCAGGCATCAGCAGAGAAACGAACATTTCCATTCTTATAATCTTTTAAAAATGTTAGTAATTTATCTGAATGAAATAATTTAGCTTAGAAATAAACAAAAATCAAATAAATGAATAGGAAAGACAAATCTTGGACGGTCTGGCAAAATTCATTTTGTGTCCTAATCCTGCAATTATGTGACTACATGGCATTGAAAAGTCATTTATCTTCTATAGGTATATAAAATTATCATAATTTCTTTCTCATGGCATTGAGAAGAAAGCAAAGAGCTAAATATGACTGTGAAAGTTTCTTACCCACTCCTTTCTCTCTTCCCTCCATAGAAGTCATCATTGCCAACAATTTGATCTGTGTCATTCCCATCATTTATATGTATTTGTATACACATATATATGTATATGTGCACATGTTTTTCCTTTACATAAATGGAATCATATCTTGCATATCATGCTGACTTGTATTTTCATTTAAGTGTCTTGGAGGCCTAAAAGCACTTTTATGTATTTAATTTTACTAAATAGGTATACACACATTGTGGCAGACAGATTCTATGATGACCTCTCTAACCCCCAACTCCTAGTATTCATACCCTTGTAGAATTCCCTCCCTTTGAGTGTGGGATGACCTAGCAACTTGCTTCTAATGAGCAGAATACAGCAATGGTGATGGGATGTTACTTTGCAATTAGGTTACATAAAATTGTGACTTCCATCTTGCTGACAGACTGCTCTTATTGTCTTCTTGGCTCACACATTTTGATGAAGCAAGTTATCATGTTGGAGAGGAATCAGGGGAGGCCTCAGGCCAACAGCCAAGTAGGAACTCAGTTCAGCATCCCTCAATAAATTGACTCCTGCCGACAACTATGTGAACTTGGAAATGGGTCCTTCCCCAGTTGAGCCTTCAGATGAGACCCAGCCCCAGTCAGTACTTTAATTCCAGCTTTGTGAGAGACCCTGACACAGAAGACCAGGCTAAGGCATGCCTGGATTCCTTACCCACAGAAACTCTGAGATGATGCATGTGTCTTGTTTCACATCATTGAGTTTGTGATAATTTTCTACTCAGTAATAGATAACTAACGGATGAATTCAACAAAGTGACAGGATACAAGGTGAATATGCAGATATCAATTGTGCTCCTATACATTGTAATGGACACTCCTAAAAGGGGAAATTAAGAAAACAACCCCATTTACAATCATTTAGCATCTAAAAAAATAAAATACCTAGGAATAAATTTAACTAAGGATACAAAAGATTTTTTCACTGAAAGCTACAAAACTGAAAGAAATTAAAGAAGCCTAAATAAAAGCCGCCCCATGTTCATGTATTGGGAAACTTAATATAAGATGACAGGTTACCCAAAGTGATCTACAGATTCAGTGCAATTTCTATCAAATCCCAGCAGCCTTTTTTGCAGGGATGGAAAAAATTATCCTCAAATTTTTATGTAACTACAAGGGGCCTTGAAAAGCCAAAACAATATAGACAAAGAAGAACAAAGTTGGAGAACTCACACTTTCTGATTTTAAACGTTTTGTGTAACTACTATAATCAAAACAGTAAGTTACTGGCATAAAGATAGACAAATAGACCAAAGGAACATAATTAAAAGTCCAGAAGTGGACCTGCACATCTATGGTCAATTGATTTTTGAAAAATATTTTTATTAGAAAATCTTCACATACATACAGTCCATACATGGTATATAATCAATGGCTCAAAATATCATTATATAGCTGTGTGTTCATCACCATGATCTTTTCAGAACATCTGCATCACTCCAGAAAAACAGAAAAAAGAAAAAAATCGTATTTCCCAAACCCTTACCCTTCGCTGTCATTGTATAATCAATTGATTTTTGACAAGGATGTTAAGTACATAGAATGGGAAAAGAATAGACTCTTCAACCAAATGGTGCCGGGAAAACTGGATATCCACATGTAAAAGAATGAATTGAAAACCCTAACTCATACCATATAAAAAATAAACTCAAAATGGACCAGGAGCCTAAATATAAGAATGAAAACTATAAAACTCTTAGAAGATAACATGGGGCAAATGTTCATGACCTGGGATTCAACAATGGATTCTTAGATATGATACCAAAAGCACAAGCAATGAAAGAAACAACAGATAACTTTGACTTCATCGAAATTTAAAACTTTTGTGCATCAAAGGAAATTATCAACAAAGTAAAAAGACAACTTTTAGAACGACAGGAAATAGTTGCAAACTGTGTATCAGATAAAGACTTAAGATACAGAACACAAAAAAAATGTATACAATGCAGCAACAAAAAAGACAAGCAGTCCAACTTTAAAACAAATGAAAGGGGTGGGCCATGGTGGCTCAGCAGGCAGAGTTCTTGCCTGCTATGCCAGAGACCCGGGTTCATTTCCTGGTGCCTGCCTATACCAAAACAAACAAGCAAAAAAAAATAGACAAAGGACCTGGGGATGTAAAATAGTGCAGCCACAGAGAAAATCTATATGATAGTTCCTCAAAAAGAATGTAGAAGATATTACATGTGGAATTACCATATAACCCAACACTTCCATGTCTAGTATAAACCCAAAAGAAAGTGAAAATAGGTCTTAAACAGATACTTGTACACTAATGTTTATAACAGTATCATTCACAATGGCCAAAAGGTGGAAACAACCCCTATTCCTCAACAGATGAGGAGATAAACAAAATGTGGTATACACACATGAAAGAATATAATTCAGCCAGAAGAAAGAATGAGGTTCTAAGACAAGCAGCAATGTGAAAACTTTGAAAACATTTTGCTCAATGAAAGAAGTCAGTCAGGTCTGATACTGTTGTGTACCCCAGAAAAGCCAGGTTCTTCAATCCTGATTTAATATTGCTGAGTTGGTATTTTTCATTATTTCCATGGAGATGTGGCCCACCCAATTATGGGTGGGGCCTTTGATTAGATGACTTCCATGAAGATGTGCCTCCACCCATTCGAGGTGGGGTTGCTTACTACAGTCCTTTAAGAGGGAACCATTTTGGAAAAAGTTTTAGAGCCCAAGCAGCTAGAGACCTTTGGTGATGCAGAAGGAAAACACCCCCAGGAAAGTCCTTTGAACTGAGAGAAAGCTAGCAGAGGTTACCATGTGCCTTCCCAGCGAACAGAGTTATTCTGGACCCATGAACCTTTTTTGAGCCAAGGTATCTTTCCCTAGATGCCTTAGTTTGGACATTTTTATAGCCTTAGAACTGTAAACTTGCAACTTATTAAATTCCCTTTTTAGAAACCATTCCTCAGAGAGAAACAAGTGCTAGAGAAAATGTGGAGAAAGAGATGTATCTATTCCCTGTCAGTAGGGAAAATGAAAGCTGCAGCCCCTTGGAGGGCAGTGTGGTGGTTCCACAGGAGGCTAGGGGTGGGTTTGCCATATGATCCTGAAACCCCATTGTATATACCTGGAGTAACTGAGTGTGGGGACACGAATGAATATTTGCACACTGGCGTTTATGGCAGCAGTGTTCCCTTAGGTGGCCTAAGGGTACAACCACTGAGGAATGGAAGGGAGAACTACGATGCATACATAGTTCATTACAATGGACTACTGAGCAGCTGCAAAAAGGGATGAAGTTTTTTTAGGCATTCAACTAGGTAAATGAAACTTAAGGACTCTATGTTGAATGAAATGTCAGGAACAAAAAGACAAATATTATCATGCCTCAATCATATGGATGGACTATAATATAAAAACTTGGTGAACTAAAGTCAAGAGCATGGGTTATCAGGTTGGGGCCTATTATAAAGGGTCCTAGATTGTAAGTTCTTACAGCAGTCACATATATTCAGGAGATATAACTGTTAATACTAAATATCGAGATACTGAGCTGTTTGTATATAGCATAGTCATTCCCAGAAACTTTGGGTATTTATGTGACACCTGAGACTCAAATCTCTGAGGCTGTGAAAGTCAGCAGTACCTCATACCAGAACTGTTTAAAAAGTTGAAAAGTGATCAGACTTCAAGTGGAGATATGAATGAAACTGATCTGAATAGGAATAAGGAATATCAGAATACAGGGTAAAGGGTGATATCATCCAAATTTTGAAACTTCAACTTTTGTGTGAGTCTAAAGGGAGAGATGTTTATTAGGTGAAAAATTTATATTTTCGGTAGTGCATTTCCTAATTTAACTTGTATGGTCAGTTTAATTGAACACCATAAGAACATGGAATCTTGATAGGGCATGAGATCTTGTTGGTTTGTCCAGGTTAATGTGATGTCCTGATAAACCCCACAGTAATCTGGGCAGTGAACAAAGAAGTATTTGCCAAGTCCCCTTTGGAGAATGGGGAGAAAGGAGGAAATATTCAACTTCCCCATTTGGAGTATTTCTGATATTCTTGCAAGCATGGGGACAACAAAATCAATAGACCGAGCCCTCGATCTTGGGTTCACCCCTATGAAACTTATTCCTGCAAAGGACAGGCTAAACCTACTTAAAATTAGACCTAACAGTCACCCCCAGAGAACCTCTTTTGCTGCTCAGATGTAGCCTCTATTTCTAAGCCAACTCAGCAGGTGAACTCACTGCCCTCCCTGCTATGTGGGACATGACTCTCAGGAGTGTAAATTTCCTTGGCAAACATGGGACAGAAATCTTGGGATAAGCCTGGATGTGGAATCATGGGATTGAGAAAGCCTTCTTGACCAAATGTGGGAAGAGAGAAATGAGACAAAATAAAGTTTCTGTCGCTGAGAGATTTCAAACAGAGTAGAGAGGTTATCCTGGAGATTTTATAATGCATAATTCTTATGCATTATAAAGATACCTCTTTTTAGTTTATGGTGTATTGGAGTGGCTGGAGGGAAGTACATGAAATGCTGTGTTCCAGTAGCCTTGATGCTTGAAGACAATTGTATAAAGACATAATGTTCACAATGTGTCTGATGCTCCTTTTATCCAAGGTATGGACAGATGAGCAAAAAGATATGGATGGAAAGTAAATAATAGGGGTAACAAAGGGTAAAATAAATTGGGTAGGTGGTAATACTAGTGGCCAATGAGAAGGAGGGGTAAGGGGTATGGTATGCATGTTTTTTTCTTTTTCCTTTTTATTTCTTTTCCTGGAGTGATGCAAATGTTCTAAAAAATGACCATGGTCATGACCACACAACTATGTGATGACATTGTGAGCCACTGATTGTATACCGTGTATGGTATGTATGTGTGGGAAGGTTTCTCATTAAAACATTTTTAATTAAAAGCCATTCCATATCTGATATATTGCATTCCAACAGCTTTAACAAACTAAAGCATCACCTAAGGACAAATGTACAATATCATAAAAAAAAAATAGAAACAGCAAGTTCCCAGAGATAGAATGCCTATTACAGGTTACCAGGGGGATAGGAGGAGAAGGCAAGAGTGAGTGATTAAAAAAATTTTTAGAAAACAAATTTTTGTTTTTAAAAAGTTAACTAGTGCACACACAATACAAAATTCAAAGGCTATAAAAGTTATTATTGTGAAAATTTAAGTCTGTGTCCTCTTCCTGTGTTTAGCTAATTAGATCTCTCCCCCAGAGACAAGCTCTGTTACAAACATCAATTCAGAAAGTTGATCTGAAAACACTTTAAATGTTTAAAGGACAACATAAATTAAAGGACACTAACATTCCCAACTTTACAAATAGTACTAAGATCTTTGAGTTAGTGGAAGACGAGAACAGGGATAATTATAGAATTAACTCACAAGGGACTGCAAGGAGAAGGCAGAACAAGTGGCAGATTAATGTCAGATAACACATGTAAGTAGGATTATTTACACCTGGCAGAAATTCCAAATACATTTATTAGATTTTGTTCTACGAGCTGTTGCTTATGACCAGGAAGGGATTCAAAGATCGTTAAATACTTATCCCTAATTTCACATTGATTCAGTGTCCTATACTGACTATAATATAGGATATCATCAGAATTAATAAAAACAGAACAGAAAGAACTGTATTGCATGAGTCAAAGTTAGGTCCATGCATCTGACACAGCATGTGGAATATAGTCTATCACACCTCAAAAGTGACTTGTAGCTATAAATGTAAGGCCAGGACTAGAATGAGGGATTCATATGATTGAGTTAAACAATAAACTAAAATCAGAAAGATATTTCATCTAGAACAGGAGTAAGCAAACTCTATCTGAAAACGACATGATAGTAAATATTTTAGGCTTTGCCAGCTAAATGGTGTCTGTAGCAACTCCTCAATTCTGCCATTATAGCACAAAAGCAGCCATAGATAATACACTAATGCATGGGCATGGCTGTGTTCCAATAAAATTTTATTTACAAAATAAAGCTGAGGTTGGATTTGGTCCAAGGGCTTGCTGATATCTGATTTAGAAAGATAAAGGTGAAGGATGGATAAACTGAAATCTTTCAGTTTATCATCTGATTAAAAGCTGAAAGGGTTTTGAAAAACCCAGATGCCAAAAAGAAATCCCCCTAGCTCATAAGATCAACTCCAGTACTGCCTTCAGAATACTCTGATTTGACTATTATTGAGGCCCTCCTTTTTGACTTTGAACCAAAAGCTTGTGCTCTAATCTTTGGCCTTCATGATTTCCTGTCCTTCTAGAACCTGAGGTGTCTTAGAGCTAAAAAGGATCCACAAGCCAAGAGCCACCTCTACTTTTCTCAAAGTCCTAACTTACTGTCCTTCTTCCAGCTGCTTGGGAGATTCTAGTACTGGGATCATGGTTTCTAGATTAAGACATCCTGCCTTTAATAGAACTCTCCTCTTCAACTTTTGTAATTCCAACCACCTTTTTTTTTCAAAGATGCTTTTTTATTTAGCCAAACAGAAGCATACAGTGCATATTTTACAATTATACCAATTAAAATTAGTGTTTTTAAGCATCTGATACTTAGTTACATTATTTCAAAGCAATTAAGACAATTTATAAGCCAATATAATAGAATTGAAATTTTGTAATTTTTAGCTGCTCAATTTACCCCAACACATAATTGGTATTAATTTCTTAGTTTTCCTTCCCCCAGATTCCCTCAGCTATTTATTATGTACTTTTACGTTTCAGGAATTTTTGTAAAAACTCTCAAATATTTTATGTGACAAAGTTTCATGCAGACATCCATGTCTTAACTGATTTTGTTTCCTGGTGTAATCCTCCTGCTCGACTGGCTAATACTTGGACTAGAAGATAAAACTGCAAGAAATGAATCAGTTGTCCAATTTTTCAAAAATACTATGAAAGTAAAATAAGTTTTAGAAAAGCAGATTTGCTCTCTGTAGGATTATTATCGTTCTCAAAAAGGAAAAAAATGAAACAACTTTTATTAATTTACATCTGCCCAAAATTATGAGATTTAAATGAAAGTCTGTCACCCTTATCCTTTTAAGTTCAGAGAAACATTATCTCCTGTAAGATACAAACTTGAATTCTTAACTTATCAGGCTTAATGAGACAAAACATATGCCTGAAATATCTTTAGACGCACAATTTTTATTGTGTAGAAACCAGCTCAGAATAAACAAAAATAAAAGTGAAACCCAGTCTGAGATGCTTTGGCACTGCCTAAAAGCAGGAAAAGTCCACTTGCCTGACCCCAGCTTCCACTTCCTCCCCAACCCAGACAAGTGGGTGGACTCTGCTGATATATATGCCACCCATAACCTATTTTGCTACTTCACTAAAAACTCTGGTTAACCTCCTGATCAAGCTATGATCCACAGACCAAAAGACCACCATGAGTCGGGAAAGGTCAATGAAATACACAGGAAAGGGTCAAAACTCCAACTCCCAACCATAAACAGTTTCTAGCATAAATTATTGTTTCCTGTAATTATGGTTGCCTCCATATTAGGAACTATGGTAGAGTATTTTAAAATTCTTTGAGTTTCCTAGAATTTACTCCACACAATATTTGATCTAGTGAGAGGCAACTAAAATTAGTCAGTAAATACATTCCTCACAGTGAACAGAAGTCAATAAACCTGCAGAGAACATAACTCAAATATAACTGGATATGATCGATTTTAACTTTATCTCTACCTGCCCTTGTCTACTCCTTGGGGAGCAGGCTAAAAAGCAAAAAGATACCAAAAGACAAGTAGCCAAATTAAAAAGGAAAAGCAAATGATGCCTTATAGAAAGTTCATAAGTTGCAAGATCATTTCATTAATTATTAGGAGGTAACTGTATTCTCTCTCTTCTGAGAGGCGAGCTAACAACAATAATTAATGGAGTTGTGGCACAGTCAAGAGAAAAGTCAGGTTCCCTGCACTCTCCACTAAACCTGTACCTATACCAAAGCTGGCCCTTTATGGGTAGAAGTGGGGGGAACAAAAACAGGGTCAAGAGAATACTGCTCTCCCAATCACTTGTAATACCACTAAAACCATCTCTCTATGGAACTGAATGAGTCACTTTCTAATTGTCTAAAATACCTCGAGTTTTAACATTTTAATAATCTCTATCAATTGGATACACCATTCACTTGGACTTATTCAGGGCTTTAGGAATGAGGAAGCAAGAATGAAAAGAAAATCATACCTAACTTTTTACATTCAGGCACCATAAAATCCAGTCTCGTGAGCCCTATGATCTGGACAGCTGGTGCTAGATTTCAAAAATTATGTATTGAGCATTATTATGTGTAAGTGATTACATTAGTAAAGGTAACACCAGCTATTGTAACAGGTAATCCCTGTACACCAGGGATTTAATATGTTAGAAACATATTTCTTGCTCAGATAATATCTATATGCCTGGGGTCCTGGTCAGTAGCCAGGTCAAGTTACTTCCCCCTTGGGACTGTGCCCTCCTAAAATGCCTCAGAGTCCTCTCCATTCAGCCAAAGTTTGCAGAAGAATACTATGGAGAAGGTACACTAAACTCTCAGACCCTTCAGCCTGGAAGTGAAACGCATCACTTAAGTTCCCATTTATTGGCAGGAATGAGTCACGTGACCACACCTAGACACAAGGGAGGCTGGGAAACGTAGTTTCAGCTGGCAGGTGCTTCCTAGAAACTACTCTGAAGAAAAATCTCTGGTGTACAGCCAGCCATATCTGCCACAATTATTATGTTAGTACTAGAATGAAATCAAATGCAGTAAGACTTGAGGCTAACTATGGAATGCATCTTTGTCTATGTATACGTACTTAATTGTGATAAGCAAACAACTCAAAGTTTAGAGAATCATGAAAACATTTAAGGTCACTAAATGTTAAGTATAAAGTTGATGGTATTCACTCACAATCACTAAACATGTTTTTTTACTGATGATTCATAGCAGTTTGGAATTAGCAGACATATACTGACATTCTATCATGGTGCATTGACATTTGCTGAATGGTATATGAAGAGATTAATTTTTTCATTTTGATTAGATTTGAACCTGTTAAAGGCAATATTATTCGCCTTCTTTACAAAATTTCTCATCAACATCATTGTAACTTATAGTTTTTGTTGCATGTTTCTTTGGTTTGGGATGCTCATAATTTTGATTCGCATCTTAGAAGTTAGTCTCGAAACATCAGTTCTCCATCTGCATTGCATCTCAGCATCCTCTGGGAAACCTTTCATGACCCCAACAGGTAGAACTAACCGTTCTTCTAACCCTGTAAATATATACTCAAATTATTTTCATGAAGAAACATGAAGTCAGTATATAAAAATGATTGATATAATTTCTTCTTCTTCTTCTTCTTCTAATATAATTAGAATTAGGCTTCTAATATAATTATCTGAAAACTGGGGTTGTAACACTGAGTTCGTATAGCAGTTAGGAATATTAGACATAATGTATACTTTAAAATCTAGTATGTTGTAGGTATTCCATTACTGTTATTTTTGTCATGGCTATTAATTTTTTCATCTCTCCTTTTAACATGCAAAGGCAAGAGTTCTGGGCTTGCTTTTTTGTTCCCACAGAAAAAGTCAATGTTGAAGACCATAAATATTTCAAGGAAATATTTCTTTGGGAAAACTAAGCATTATAAATCACATTAAAAATGAAATCAGTGAAAAGAGGACAGAATTTAGTAGCAAACTTTGATTCTTAGTAACTCTTGAATTAATAGGTTGTCACTGACTGACATCCACAAATGCTTGGAAATGAAGAGGATGTGAGTACGGGAAAAAAAATCTAAAAACATCTCTAGATTATGGAGAAGCTTGATATGCCAGATCTGTTTGGCAATGACACTGCCCCTTAAAACCACAAGCAGGCATCTTCCAGGAAAGAAACAAAACAACCTCTTCTGTTGGTTTCTCTTTACTCTCCCACTCTTGGTGTAATGGAATCTGAAAGAAATTAATGTGAATCATATTAAGAAAACACCTCTGGAAAACCCCTAAGGTGCTAAGGGGAAAACATTCTCAGACCATTAAAAAATTGACGTCTTACAGAAGTATTTAGGGAGTGTTTTCCTTCCTTTAAGAAAAATTAAATTTTATGTTCACTTATATTATTATGAGAGTGCTCATCAATAATTTATATCTATGATTTAAAGGATAACCAAAAACACATCACTTTTACTGGAAAACATCTTAAGACTCTTCAATTTTCACTCTCTACTTCTCTATGAGAGGTGCTTAGGTGTCAAAATTTTTCCTTTGTTGTTTGTAATTTAAACTTCTCTTACAATCTTGATATAGTCATCACTGTCTCTACAACTGCTTGCTTTTCTGTTGTAATGTCAATATTTTTATTACTCATCAATTTTTAGGAGAAACATAAAACCACAGAATTTTAGAGCTGAAGTTGACCTTAAAAATAACTCAAATTAGCTCTGGTGAATAACCTGGACCCCGGACAAGTTAAGGAACTTCCCAAAACTCCATAAAAAGAAGGGAGGCAGGAAGTAGAGAACAGCCTGGCTCTTCCAATTCTGCAATGGCATTTAAAAACGTGTATATAAAATGATTCTAAGAACTGAGCAGTATGTAGCTGCCGCTCCTTGCGGTTCATACTGAATGCAAGTATCACAGATAGCACACGGAGGATTAAGCATTGCTAATGCTTTCCCCAAACATAGAGTAAATGCCCAGAAGAAAACTGTGGCTAGAAACCTGAATAAGACCCAGTTCCTACTGGGAGGAAGTTTCCTTCTTAGTGTGAGGAGACAGACACTTAAGGGCAATAAAGCGTCATAGGTGCCACGCTAGTTCATAGTCAGGATGCATTTTACATGAGAATTTATATACAGTTTATAATAGATTTATTAATTCATTGAATAAATATTTGTTAGCACATCAACTGCAGAGAGATGAGCATATCATAGAACTTTCACTTTTGAGGAAATCAAACTTTAAAGAAGGAATCAAACTTTAAATGAAAGTTATTTTAAATAATATTTTTAAAACATAAATAATATATCATAAAATAGGGACACTGATGCTAGTTATTTCTTAATAAGAATTAACAAAACAAGACAAAAAAACTTCAACCAGGTGGGTCACGGTGGCTCAGAGGCAGAGTTCTTGCCTGCCATGCTGGAGACCCGAGTTCATTTCCCGGTGCCTCCCCATGTGAAAAACAAACAACAGCATTCAAAGGGAGGCAAAAAGTTGAAACAAAATTAGCTTTAAAGATTATATATGTAGGGCAGGCCACGGTGGCTCAACAGGTAAGAGTGCTTGCCTGCCATGCCCGAGGACTCGGGTTCGATTCCCGATGCCTGCCCATGTAAAAAAAAAAAAAAAAGATTATATATGTAGAACAGAATGATTGCATGTTAATGTTTCAGTTCATTTGTTGTTAAGTTTTTTTTAATTAGTAAATAAATAAATTTAAAAAAAAACTTCAGCCAGTGTGGCTATAAAAATATTGGAATTATTTGCTGCTTTGTTTCCAGTTCTTGTCCACTTTCCTCTGATTTCCATCTTCTGTTCTGCAAGAAAATGGTCACTTTTTCATACTAACCTTATATTGTGATGGATTCTTATCTTCTTCTGAAAACTACTTCACTACCATATTTTCAATAAGAATTCTCATAAATGGAATTCAAAGAAGGCTTGTCTCCTCTCAAATACGATCTGCAAAATGCCTATTGCTGATTGCTTATTGCTGAGAAATACACATATCTGCACCCACACAGTCCTACAGCTGCTAGACTTTTATTTGTACCTCTGCAGCTTTCTACCTCCCTCTCTGGGTCCTTTTTATTACAGACTCCTATTGTTCCCCGTGTTGCTGCAGGGATTCTGTGCCAAAATTCTATGCCAATGTAATTGATGTTAGGTGGGAACAGAGTTTTTCTGTTTGTGCTCAATCCCAGAAGACACATCTCCTCAACCCCAATGTAGGCATAGGGCCTCTACCATCTGCCTTCTCTGTCCATAGCCTCCCTGAATTTATTGTTTAATCACACCTCCTAACCTCAGTAGTTGCATGGGATCATATTCTTTAGTTAGTTTTCCTGAATAAATGGGCTCCATTGGGCTAAGGATGGTGCCATTTTAAGAAAAGAAAATAGTTAATGATCTATATCCACTCTAAGAGTCTATAAATTAAAGAGTGTGGAATGCCCGCAGAGATGGTGGTAATAATTTAATAAAGAAATTCTACAAGATTCTTGAGCACTGGTAAATATTAAACATCAGCATATGAGATATATATATACTATGGATTCAATCACAGTGCCCATACAAGAATTAGTTCTTATGGATGAAGGGCTGAGTGCTTAATCACTGATAATATACTGAGTGTAAAATTTACTCTATAACAATTCCATGGATCCAAAGAGAAAATGTTATAATTTGCTTTAAGTAAAACTAATGTTTACCAAAACCCTGCTTTTCAGGAGCTAGATTTTGTTGTCTAGGTCATTGAGCCACAGGATAAAGGGCATTATGGTGTGTCTTTTTTATTTGTAATTACTGAAATATTCAAATTTCATGCCAGAACCTAATTCATCCTTACCAAGACTACAAATGATGAATATTGTGCTGGACTTCTGATTATACTTAGTTCTAATTCCCAAGTTTGCTAGGACAGATTAGTGATGTTCTCAAGATAAGCATTTGAATTAGATTCATTGTCTGAATCTGAACATTCAGGGCAAAAAAATAATTATTTGCAGAGCTGAAAAAATTGAAATAGATGGCAATACCTTACTACATAAAGTGTAATTAGGCTAGTCAAAGTAAGTTTGAAGCCAGTAAAGTTATCCACCTAAAATGGACATCTAGGTACTTAATGTTTCCTATTAAAATGGGAATCTTCATGTAATGAGGAAAAAATATATAATGTTGTTTATATGTTTCCATGTATCCCCTTAATATTTTAAGATAATGAACCACTCTTTGCATTCTGGTGTAACAAGAAAACTTTTTCCTTTCCACGTAGCAAAAGATTTACAAGGAATTCAGGCATTTTGACCTTTCGATTCTAACAACCACTAGTCTAATCAAGTATGGAAATAGTGTGGAAATACTACAGAGCAAGTGTCTCTGACTTAGTTCATTTAATGTGTTAATTCTGACAGTTGGAAAATCTTACTCACAAAAGACTAAGTGTCAGCAGGTTTGATTACAAAACCCAAGAAACATGAGCCTCTTGCAGTCAGAATGACACAAGTATCCATTTAATACTTTACAGAAGAGCCTTTTCAACTCTGCAGCATCCCAGACGTATTCTTTAAACATGCATTCATAAGGCTTTATTCTGAGTGAGAATAACGTTTTGAGTGAATGTGGGAAGTGGGAAAGGAGACAACAGCATCAACCTGGAGTTGCTGAAGGCAAGACCAGAGCAGAACAAAAATGTTTTGGTTTTCTTGGTCGCTGTATTCCCAGTTACCGCATGGTGGGTCATTGTTGGGAAATATTTCCTCACCTGGCATTCAAGAAAGGGAGGACTCACAGCTGTTTTATAGTTTTGTCTTAAATAGTAGTGGATGTTCTATTCTGCCGGAATAAGAAAACTGATAGAGCCAGATTGTGGTCTGAGATTCTTTTCCGAAACACTGCCATCGTGTGGCACGTTGGAGCCATTATGACCAGAAAAGTCCTGGAAAGGGTCATATGGTTCATCTCAAGATGGTTGAGTTCCAACAAAATCTATTCCTATAACTCAACTCCCTAAGTTCATATTAAATCATTCCCGTGGGCACAAAATAAACTATAGTGAGTCCTGTGGGGACAGCTAGTTGTTTTTAGAATCTGTGGACTTGCCCCCGCTAAACTGACAACATGACAAACATCCCGTGGGTAATGTGTTTAAGAAAAAAAGTTGTTGAAGACAGAAACAAGGCAACTGTTTTGCAATTTTATATCCATGTGCGTTTATATTTCAGAGAGGCACAATCTGAATTATTAAAATGTGCGCATATAACCCACAAATCAACAATACCAATTCATTTTGAATACATCCAATTTAAAAGAGACCCAGTTTCCCTCATGAAATGTTCATAAAATCTAGTTACTGTTTTTACTAACATAGCAGGAAATTGTTTAAATCTAGATTTATTTTAAAAGCAATATTTGGCAAATAGGAGCTGACACTTAAGAACTTATAATAAATAGCACCATTTATCTTTTAATCTCACTTTCATCTGCAATGATTACAATGAAAGTGTGAGGTAAATGAATAGTAAAAACAAATTTCACAACTGGGAAAGGTAGGTAAAAAGATTAAGTTAATGTCAAGACAATATGAAATATTTAAAACGAGCTCAGAGCTCTACTATCCCTGATTTCTGCTCCATTATTCAAGCATCATCTGTAATTTTCTTTAAATACCTTTACGTATCCAGTAAAACTTTTTAAGTATAGAGATATTTGGGTTTTTTTTTCCTTTTCTAAGCAACCAACCATAGATGCATATATAAAAAGATGATATAGAAATCTAATCAACCTTTCAGTGGTGGGCAAATTACCCTATTTCCAGACACAACTTAAAGACCTAATAACTAATAACAAACTTCTAATAATCTACTCCATCTAAAGATATTACAAATCATGACTAACTCTTTTCTAAAAATTACAGTAATAGTTAACACTCACACAGGGCTTAATATAAACCACACATTTGCATATACGTGCCAAGCACTTGCATATAATTTCTGTCTGGCATTGATACTTTTAATTTTTCAATCATTTAAGCTTCTCAAAATCCTTATAAGCTAAGTAATAGTATGTCCATTTTACAGATGAGGAGACAGGCAAAGGTAGGTCAAGTATTTTGCCCAAGATTCCTCCACAGCTAACTAGAGGCAGGACGGGATTCAAAGCCCACTCCCTTGCTCCTGAACCAGCCCTCTTCAAGCATTCACCCTGTTTTCAGTCTTAAACTGCTTTACTACAGCAACATCTAGAGTAAATAATGATTCTTCTATTTTATATATAGCAAGTTATCAGATTCATCACCTCCTAACAGCTCACGCATCCTCATCAGTGCAACAAAAATCTGTGTCCTTGAAACATGACTGTAAATCCGACTTAACGGGCATGAACATAAATTTTTAATATCACTAATGCCATTTGTCTAAGTCAATGAGCTGCTGCATCTTTGAATACAAAACTAAGCTTTAGTAGTTTAGTATGGAGGGAGGCTAACTGAACTCTTCATATGCTGTACAGCAATATCTTTTCAGCTCTTCAGTATGTCTAATCATGGAGACAAATTTGGCTGTTACTTAAACGGAAAGAAACAAAAAAATACATACTATTTCATTTCATTTAAGGTTGATATATATTAATATTTTTCTATTAATTCAGAAACTATGCGTAAAATCTTGATGATGGTTACTCCCTCACCCCTTTTTATGGGATCCCCTACGTGTACTTCCATAATGATTAATGCCAACCTCAGAAATGAAAAAGCTGGTTAATGATATTGTTCATAAGTAACATTTTAACTGTAGAGGAATCTGTGCTTGTTTCTTGTTTGTTTTGTTTTGTTAAGCCACAAAACCAGAAGGGAAGTGTGGGAGCTTGTGGGCTGGGCAGTGGCAAAAAAACCTCATGACACATCTCTCCGCCTCCCTGAGCTGGTGGAGAATGTCTGGAGCAGCATTTAAATTCGGGGAGGTTCTGGTCGTCAGCAGCAGACAGAGGAGGCAGGAGAGCACAGACTCATCCAGACTGAACTCTTCTCTGACGCGTTGCAGCCTTCTCAGCCAGACACCCACCGAGGTAAGCCTGCAGGCTGCATCACTTTGCAGTACTGTAAAACATTCTGTTTAATTGCATGGGGGAAATTCAAGTAGCAAGGAAAATAGTTTAATCAGGCTGCTGCAAGACAGACAAATTATTCTAGTCATTGGAATAAGTATGCCCGATACAGTGCAGATCTCCTGGAGGAAAGGTGACCAACTATTTTTGAAAACCGGTCAAAAATAAAACAAAAATACTTCTACCAGGTCCTCAGAAAGAACTGAAACCTCTGCTTCAAATAGGAAAACAAACCCCAAGAAGCTAAATTCTGTGCCCTTTGGAATTATTATACCTGTATCATTTTAATGGATAGATGGTTGTAGAAGCATTTAAAAGGAAAAGGACATTTAGTACTAATGTCACACAATTTAATACTAATTTTATTATTTCATTTAGTCCAATTTCAAGGGGAAGAGTGCCTTTCTGAATGTTTTACATCTGTATTTTCCTGTTAATTTTTCACAAAGACACTTATATGATACTATGGAGACTCATTATTACGAAATAGAAAAGCTGTTGACTGTTCTCAATGTTTTCTTTTTAATTTCAAATTTCTAGAATGTCCTACTTAAGTAACTAACTTTAAAGATAAGTTCAGTTCACCTAAATAGCACCTTTTCAGCAATTTAAGTTAAAAACTACATTTGAAATGCATGCTGGAAAACTGGTACAATCTTTGGAATTCTCAATTTAAAAGTTAAGTGAATATAAACTTGTGAAATCCCTCTCTCCCTTGCTGAATAGTGAGAGATGGAGAAGAGAGGTAACATTATAAATATTAACTCAAAATGCCATAGCATTAAAAAGAAACGGTTTTGCTAAGAAGTGATTATTTTGAAATGTGATAGCATAAATAAGTATCATTGATTTAACCTACAAAGATGTCATATGCTCCTCACAAAATATTTTGCAGGAAAAATCACCACCATGAGAATTGCAGTGATTTGCTTTTGCCTCCTAGGCATCACCTATGCCCTTCCAGTGAGTATAGCTCAATCTGAAGGAAATTCTTGAAAATGAAAGAATTATGCAGTTCCATGTGCTAGAAACATTTTATCATCCTCATCGTTCTTCTTTTTATTTCTGTTTCAAGGTCAAACACAAGGTTGATTCTGTCAGCTCTGAGGAAAAATATGTACGTACCTTTTAAGTTTATCATTTAGTTTATCTATGCAATTACTGTAAGAGGTTTTATAAACATATTTGTTCCAATTTTACTTATTATCAAAATCAAGACTGTTAATTTGTTAAGTATTTATTGCCTGCTTGCTATGAATCTAGAGCAGTACTAATTTTTAATTAGTACATTTATAATTTTTAATAAATGTATGATCTTAAAACCAAACTAAATTTTCAATGTAGCAAAAAAATGTTCTACGGCCATTATCACTTCTGTAAAATGAGTTCCATGAAATTGCATGACTGTTTTCTTCCCACGAGTCAACATAATGTTCTAGAAGGAGAAAATTCCATTCTTTGCATTACTTAGTGGAAGGCTAAATTAAAAATTCTTCTCAGATATTGGTCAAGACTTGTTGTAAGGCCATAGTGCTCACAATATCTCCTAAGATATTTGCTAAGAAGCCCATTGTCAAAAGAAAGTCTGTTTTATGCTGTTGGTATCAGTGGTGCTTGCCAGCTGACTTTGGATCACATTTTCCTAGTCAAACACAAGACCAAATCAAATTCTCTATTATACTGATTTGACCAGCACCCTAGATGTACCTGCCCCTCTGCAATATGTGAAACTGTGCCAGCCAAACAACAAACAGGCATTGTCCCAAGAGTTTAGACAAAAAGCCACACAAAGTACACTTCCAGAAGAACAGAATAAAGGCCAGTACAGAGTTGCCTGGGATCACTGCAATTAAATTACTTGGTAAAGATATTCAGAGAAGCATTGCTGTGTGTCTGCATGTGCACCTGCGTTTGTGCTGAGCATGGGTGCATGTGTGTGTCTGTTTTCCGATTGATTTGAGAAGACAAGTGTTGACTCGCAATAATAAACCAGGAAAAAAATAGCATTTCCAGAGAAGATGAGGTCGTATTATTTGCTGCAAGAATTAGTGCCTTTTTAATAGAATAAAATATGGCAAGGATGTATTTTTAAAAGGTACATAAAAACATGACAGTATAAGTTACTAAATAATATTTAGAAAATAATTGAATAAGCTCGTCTCAACCTTTCAGAATTCCAGAAATTTAGAACTAATAGGAATTATGGAGAAATCTATAAGGATATACTTATACTTTACAAGGTAAAGATAAAAATGATTACTGGGTTGGTCAGTCCATTTTGCTTTTGTATTACTTTTTAAAAATTATAAATGTAATTTATAAATACCTTCTCTCTGAGTATGTATCATCTCTGAGCTTGAGTCATCAAAAAAAATAAAAAATATAAAGGGAAACTCTGAGCTCATCTACTCCAGTGGTTTGCACATCTATTAATTGGAGCCAGTCATATCAGAAAACCAAAATGCCATTGATTGGTGCCTTTCCCATACATATTCCCTCAAGTGTCTGATAAAGGGACTCTGCGGGACCCCCAAGGCTGTTATTCTCAAATGATATGAAACAATCTGCTCTGGGTGATACAGCCTATCAGATGACACTTACTCATAACAATTCCCACTCCTCTTCACTACCATATTACAATTGTGTTCCAGATAAATAATTTGGCTAAAGAAAATGTTATTTGATTTACATCTTTGGCAACTTAGAAAAATAGAATTTTCTGTAATTTCACTTTTCTATATCTGCACTGTCAGATAAAAGATAGCTACTAGACATGTAGCTACTGAGTACTGAAAATTGTGACTGGTGCAACTGATGAACTGGATATTTAATTTTTATTAATTTAAATTTGAATAGCCACATGCAGCTAGTGGATACCATATTAAAAAGCAAAACCTTAAAGATTTCTCCTTGTTCTATGAAGAGGAATCAATGATGATCAACATTAATTAAGAGCATTTCTGCTCTAGCTGTGCTTTATCTATGCAGAGAACTCAGCTAGCAAACATAGAATGGAAAAGCACAGTGTTAAGAGCCAGTTTGCCTGGGTTTAAACCCAGCCTCAGCTACTTACTACCACTTGGCCTCATTATGGTTAAGTTTCCTGATCTGTAAAATGAGGGGGAAAAAAATGATGTCTGAATCATAGTGAGTTGAAAGGATTAAATGAAGTAATATTTGTAAAGCACTTTGAAAGAGTGTCTGTTTCATAGTAAATGCCGTATAAAAGTTGGTCAAATGAATCTGCAAGAAAAAAATCAATTATAAAAGGGTTACCTAAGATTCTGATTGATTATATGCATGCATATTGTTTATCCATCCAAGATTGGTAAAGCATAGTTATGTTTATAGCTTATCAGTTAAAAATACCTATATCTTTCTTAAATATTGACAGATATTCTATTTTTTTTTTTTTTAGCTTTACAACAAAAACCCAGATCCTATGGCCACATGGCTAAAGCCTGACCCATCTCAGAAGCAGACTCTCTTAGCACTGCAGGTATTTTTAAACTTCCTGCAATTAAGCAAAACTATAGCTACCAAACAGACGATTTGGACTGAGTAAATGAGTCCATTATTTCATCCCTGTGCTTATGACAGATTGATCCACCATGTTGGCTCTTTCCAACTGAAAGCCATTCACCAATCAGCCTGAAAAATAAGACTTGAGTTGAATTGAAAAGCTAACTTTTGAATCAATAATTTAAACGTGTGTGATGTATACTAATATCTGCCCTCTTGTCTTTCCTGCTCAGCAAGCCATATCCTCTGAAGAAACTGACAACTTTAAACAAGAGGTGAGTTCTCCTTGTCAATAGGGGGTCTACCATGCCTTGGAGAGATGATAGAAGCCGTTCTTTCTTCTAATGACATTGTCTTCATTTTCTTCTGTTGAGATTCCATTTGCAAATTCTCCAGCAAATTGCCTGTCTAAAACTTGCTCAGGAAGAAAATATGTATTTACTAAATGTCAGGAATGCCAGGTTTCTGCATGTACATTTAATTTTGCAGGAAGTATTTACTCATGCTCGTTATTTGAAATATTAAGCCACAAAATTTATTAAAGGTGTTTTGTAGATGTCTTATCTAATATCTGTTAGGCATCTAAACAATAGTTACCAAAGCCAAGATTTTGCCTTAAAGAATGTGTCTGTTCCAAATATAATGGTTTATTTGATTACTATTCTTTTCATTAAGATGGTTAATATATTTGCTGAGCAAAGAAATAAATTAAATTTGCTTTCATTAAAATTCTATTTGAATAGGCAAAGAATCCCTAATTAGGAAAGTTCAACAATCCAGCATATTGCCAATTTGGAGTTCAATAAACATTAACTGGTTGATTCAAGTAACAGAATTGAGATGTAATTTATACATATATTCATAATAGAGTTTGCTTTTGATTATCCATGCAAATAGAGAAAGATTTTAGGTTTGGGTACATATATTAAAATATGGATGCTCCGATAGTCTGAGAATTCCCAACATTTCAAAGAGAAAAATCACCTTCACAATTATGTATTTTATCTACTGCATTATTGAATTTGGTCAATTAAATAATGTCTAGCATGTACAAGGAAAAAGAGTATTATCAATATGAACGCTATACTCAATTTGTTTCCCTTGATATTTTTAAAAATAATTTATTGATGGAAAAGCAAGGAAAATACTTCAGAATATTATTCCATTTATCCTTCTGGGTGACGTTAAAAAATAAATTGTAGGATGGTCACTTTAGCTCTTAAAAGCCATTGAGTGACTTATCGTAAAGGCAGGCATTTTGAAACTAACTGAAAGAACAAGAGTAAAAGACTAATGCAGTGTGAAAGCCAAGGGAAAATGAAAAGCTATGCACTAATTTTTCTGGCCATCTTGACGTTTAGACCCTCCCAAGTGCGTCCAATGAAAGCCAGGACCACACAGACGAGGAAGATGGCAGCGATGATAGAGACCACACGGACAGCCGGGACTCCACCGACTCAGACGACTCGAATGAAGCTGACCCCACGGAGGACCCGGACCATTCCAACGAGTCTCACCATTCTGATGAATCTGATGAATCTGATGAGAGAGTCACTGATCTTCCTACTGAAGTCCCAACAACTCCAGTTTTCCCCACAAGAGACGTTTATGATGGCCGAGGTGATAATGTGGCTTATGGGCTGAACTCAAAATCTAAAAACCTCTACAGACATAAAAACCAGGTAAATCCCTTAATAGATGCATTGGATGGTTCTGGCGAGATCTCAAGTTCCAGGAAACTAGAGTCTGTGTATTCATTCATTCAGCAAACAAGCATTGACTTCTAATCTATTTTATGACCCTTGAATACAAAACTATTTTCCACTTGCCTTTTTTTATGTTTAAGTCCACATAATTTTCTATTTTTCTAAATCCTGGCTCTAAAGTAATTATTTTACTCACTTTCAGAATATCATGGCCACATTTTGAAGTTAAATACCTAAGAGGAATTGTAAATATTTCCAAGCCCATGCACCACCACCCCCAGAAAAAAAGGAATTGTAGGGTTGTGAATTACATGGAAAGATCTGAATTTGACACATGGTTTCACCATTTATTATTTTTTGGTTGAAAATGAATTTTATTTCTTGTGGTCAAAGCTCGATAAGAGTTTTTGGGTTTATAAGATTTTGTAAAAAAAAAAAAAGCTTTGGTATCAAATAATATACCAAAACACATCTAGAATTTGTTTTTTCTGTTATAATGACAAAATTACTTGCTTTTTTTCATTTTCCCATCAATTTTAATTACAAAAATGGAATGTATTATGATACACCACCTACTATCCACTTGATGTTTTCATTTTCAGCTCACTTTCCCTTTATGTAAAACAGGACCTACCTCATCATTTCCATCACATACTACTTGATCATTATAAACAGTGATCACTATCTATATAATTGACAGACTTGTTAAACTAAAGACATGTGAAGGCTTGGAAAATTACAAAGTATCTTACAGTATTATTTTTTTACTTTAACCAATATTTAGACAAGTTTCAGTGTAAGTTGGTTTAAAGATTGGAAAGCAGGAAAGAATTACAATGTCTCATGCATTTAATTCATTTAAATCTTCTTCCCCTTATGCTGTCATCTAGTTTCCTGATGCCACAGAGGAGGAACTCACCTCCCATTTGGAAAGTGGAGACTTAGACGATGCACACAAGGCCATCCCTGTCGCCAGGCGCCTGAGCAGGTCTTCTGACTGGGCTAGCCACGGAAAGGACAGTCATGAAACCAGACAGCTGGATGACCACAGCATGGAAATCCACAGCCATGAGCAGTCCAATGAACATAAGCTGAAGGCAAGCCATGAGAGCAAGGAGCGTTCTGATGTCATTGACAGTCAGGAAAATTCCAAAGTCAGTCGTGAATTCAACAGCCAAGAAGTTCATAGCCACGAAGACAAACTAGTCCTAGACTCCAAGAGCAAGGAAGCAGATAAACACCTAAAATTTCATACTTCCCATGAATTAGATAGTGTATCTTCTGAGGTCAATTAAAAGAAGAAAAAATGTATCATTTCTCACTTGCTTTGACTAAAAAGAAAAAATATATAGCATAGTGCGGTGGAAGAAAATATGAAATGCTTATTCCTTAGCCTAGTAGGTGAATGTACCGTGTATGCGAATCATGAAATAGATAATGTTTTTGATTATTAGTTTACTTTGTGGCTTAATGTTAACACCCTTGTGAACTGGTCTTCAGAGCTTGGTCTATGTTCTTTCCATACAAGAAATGTAAACTATCACTGCATTTTAATGTTTGTTATTCTTTTATGAATAGGCATTTATGTAAAAGCAAGCAAAATACTTTTACACACTTAAAGAATATTATGTCACTATAATCTTGTTTTTTAAATTAGTGTATATTTTGTTTTGATTATTTTTGTTTGATGAATAAATCTTATATCTTGGATGTAATGAGAATTTGATGATGTTAATCGCTCTTCTTATTGGATTTCCCACATTTATTCAGTAATTAATAAAATGTAACCATTAATGAATGACTAGACTTAATAGACAGCAATCTAGGGTTGGGAGTTCAATTGTACAGTTTCTGGCTTTTCTAAATATAAGAGCCAAAAGTCCTAAAGCAATAAAAAATATTTGACTAAATAAAAATTAGCCTTTCTACTATCTTGTCCCTAACCTCATGCTCAGAGATCCAATGTGGTATTTCTGCCAGTTGGCAAACATGTCTGTACCAATGACAGATACAAGAGGTGGGGAATAACCACAAGATAGGTCTGTAGACTGACTGGGCCCACTGTGAGCCATCCTGGGGTTTAGATTCCATCTATCATCTGACCATTGCAAGTCCCCTTTGATTGGTGGAATTCAGTTGCAATTTGGGTCCCCAGCAATTCGTGTCCATTTGGAACTCTAATCCTCATATAATCTGGGCATATTTGTAGTCACACTAGTAAATAGGCACAGGTGCCTTTCAAGAAGACTTGGAAGAGTATTTCCAATATGAACTTGCAGCAGTGATACAGAGTTCTTCCACAAAGGAATCCAGCCTCCCTTTCATTACCTGTCTCTGAATCTTTGAGTTGACTTAGGCCTGGAAACTCAGGGAAAAGCCTTACCTCTTTATTGTAGAGACTCAAGTCAGGTGTTTGGCCCCCAGACCTAAATTTTTTTTACTATTTATAGATCTTATTTCATTTATAGAAACACCATGAGCCACTGTCAAAGATCCTGGGGATCCAAGGCATTCTGATTATCAGGGTTTCCCTGCAGCCCTTTACAGTAAACACATCCACTTGGTCTTAGTCAGTTCAGTGCCAACACTTGGCCACTGCTCTTCAAGGGTATCCTCATCCTCACTGCAATCAGTGAGCTGCTCTGAACAGCGACATCCCCAAACCTTCATACCTGACCTACAAAGGAGAGCAAACACAACTTTCAACTATGCAGTTGCTCTCTTCTCTAATATATTTCTCCTTGCCTTAATAAAAGGAGTGTCTCATGGGTCTTCTGACTGAACATTGATGGGGTGTGGACAGATCACATAATCCACCTCAATATTGCTCTCTCCCTAGACATTTGGAGTTTCCCCCTCCACATTATGTCAGGGAAACTTAAACACCTTAACCTCATTCAACATTGCCCACCACTGAGTCCAAGCTTTTGTTAGTCAGCCACATAGGCTGTTGGATCCACCTACTGCTGCACAAGCTAACACATGAAATCCAGAATCTCAAGTACACACACCCTAATCAATTAATTCAGCCCAATCTTGTGTTATATTTCACCTTCCCTGGGCTAACACCCTGATAATCCTCTCCCACGTATGTTCTCCAGCTTTCTGCTGATATATGGTCACAAAATTTTGCAATTACTTTGTTGTATAAACTATGTCCCCCTGTACCATAGCATGCACCTTTTCCCTAGTTACGTACCTAGAGACAACAGGGGTAGTCATGGTAGGTCTGGAGGAGAATGAACATCCTCTTTCAATGCACCTGCCCCAAGTGAAGTTATCGCAGGCTTTGCAAGAGAAGGAAAGCTAGTCTCCTTGGGCATTGGACAGCAAGCCCCTTCACTTAGCAAGGAGTGCCAAGCAGGACTTCAGCGTTCAAGGTTGTCAGTTTTATCCCCAACAACATGTCCCCTTTCCAAGTTTCAGAGTCCCATTCTTTCCCAAACAATGCCCTAAATTTTGCATGAAGAACTTGGTGAGACCGTGCATTCAACAGTCATTTCAATTCAGCAACCCACACAATTAAATTTTGCGTTTGATTTTAAGCAATATAAGTCTTGCCAGAAAAAAAGAAGCTCTTTTAGGTTTGTCATGGAAGTTCTCTGGTTCTCAGACTGTGACTTGAACTGAGAGTTAAGAAACCTGAGTTGTTTTCTTTCAGGAAGCACTTCAGCACACTCTAGAGACTCAGTTGCATATCACAATCCCTGTAGTCATCACAGTCACGTTCAGTGGCCGCTTGGGCTCCCAATGTCCTTACTTAGTGTGGCACTGATGACAACCACCCACAAGCAGTATGTGAATGACTCCTTGTGATGTTGCTACATGCCATGGATTACTAGCTTCTCATTTCCCATTGGCATTGGGCTCAGCACTGTACTCAAACACAAGGATGTGATCACATTAATCCTGAAATCCTATCTTTAAAGGTCTACCTCTTCAGACTAATCCCTATACCACTTCTCTATCAGTCTGGATTCAGTTAGAAGACTGAAACTGAACCAGTAATTTAAATGGAAAAAATAAATAAATAGAAGTAATTATTAACTATTAACAGGGGATTAAATAGAGGGAATAAAAGAGAACTTTAACAGATACCCAAGGACTGAGGAAGAGTACCTAAATGGAGTAAACTTGGAAAGGAAGCCCTCTCCCCAAAGCTAAGATTCAGACCTCATTGGAGAGGCGCAGCTGCAACCTAGGGCATGGCAGGAAAGTTTGCTCCATTGTCCTTGGCCAGAGCTGCTCCACAACTGGTGTGCTGAAGCTGGCTAGCAGGAAATTTCCTGTGGGCATGCCAGCAGACCAAGGCTGGCAAGCAGGAAGCTGTGGGCCAGTACTGTAGAGCAGGAAGCTGCGTATCAGGGGCTCAGCAAAACTTGCTGTACAGTGAGTGCCAGTGGATATTCTGCAAACAAATCACTGACAGCTGCACCACAAAAGTAAGAACCAAGGACACACAATGGGACCAGAAGAAGCCCCTTCCTTCTTCAGTTTCCCTCCACTGCCCTCTACTGACAAAGCTTGCTATGTGCCAGCTGGCAAAAGAAGCCTGTTTACAAGATCCAACTCCAAGGGCAAAGATAATGGATTTGGAGCAGAGAGGCAGTAAATTGATAGCTGGCACAGGTTCTTTGGAAAATAGCTGATTCAGGCCTGTTCTTAGACAAGAAGAGTACAAAATGAGCCTGGGACATCATTTTATGACAGAATGCAAGTAAGCACTCAAAGGCAAAACAGGGTCATATCCAAGGAACCAAAGAGCTGGCTCAAAGGGGCTTCCATTAGCTAAAATTGGGCAATGAAAAGAAAAATGGCAATATTAAATGGTAGCAAATTGAATGTTTTTAACTCCATTAGTATATAGTGACGTTACAAGAGAATAAAAGAAAAAAACCTCTTTTTTTATTTATTACTAATAATAAATGCAAAAAAATGATAAAATTAGGAACTCTTCATTTTGCAACCGCAACGTTCTAATTGACTCATAAAATGATTATTAATGATTAACACAATCAATGTTAAAATCATTGCACAAAAGGTTAGTGGAAACAGGATATGCATCCAGTCTCAGAATATTACTCCACAGATTACTTACTGGGTCCAAAGAGAAGAAGGTGCTTTTAAATAGAAAGATTTAGTGGTCAACATTTTCACCCAGTAATTAAACTTCATTGTTCCATAAAACCTCAACTTCTTTAAATAAACAAAAAAAATGTTAAGCAGAAATAAAAAACGTAGAATTTTTTTAAAAAAAAAAGAACAATGCAGCATTACCTATGGAATATTTTTTTGTAGAAAAATGGCTAGAACAATCAATTCATGAGAAAATAAACAAATATAGAATTTGGAATAAACTAGTCTAAGCTTTCCAAATTGTATAGTTCCAGGTAAATTTGAATTACCGATTAATCAAAAATCATCTTTTAGTATATCACAAGTTTATCTGAAATTAACATTTAACTGAGCATCCTGCATGTGTTGCTAAATCTGGCAATCCTACAAGAAACTCAAAGTCATGAGAGAAAAAGGGAGGAGGGGATACTATTCTATATTAAAAGGTCAAAGGGGCCTGGATTGAAAAAAAAATCACCACAAAGCTATAAAAGATATTTGGGGAACAACTGTGTCAATTTCAGTGTATTAGATGATATTGTAGAATTGCTAAATTTTCTTAGTTGTGATCATTGCACTATGCTTACAAAAGCAAATGTCATTTTTAAGCGCTGTATAATGAAATATTTAAGTGTCATGATGTTTATATTTTTCAATGGTTCAGAAAAAAAGATATACAGAGAGAGAGAGCTAAGGTGACAAATTATTATTTTCCAACTTTTATCAAGGCTTTAAAATGTTTAAAAAATTTGGAGCAGGAAGAAAGTGCAGGCAGAATAGAAAAACATAGAATAACTGACATCCATAAAATAATGCCCCCCTCTCTCTCCAGCCAACACAACGAGCAGTCTCATCACCCTCCCCCTCTCTACGTGGGACATGACTCCCAGGGGTGCGGACCTTCCTGGCAACGTGGGACAGAGATCTTAGAATGAGCTGAGACTCAGCATCAAGGGATTGAGAAAAACCCAAAATGAGCTGAGACTTAGCATCAAGGGATTGAGAAAACCTTCTCGACCAAAAGGGGGAAGAGGGAAATGAGACAAAGTGTCAGTGGCTGAGAGATTCCAAACAGAGTGGAGAGGTTATCCTGGAGGTTATTCTTAGGCATCAAGTAGATATCATCTTGTTATTCAAGATGTAATGGAGAGGCTGGAGGGAACTGCCTGAAAATGTAGAGCTGTGTTCCAGTAGCCATGTTTCTTGAGAATGATTGAATAATGATACAGCTGTCACAATGTGACTGTGTGATTGTGAAAACCTTGTGTCTGATGCTCCTTTCATTTACCTTGTCAACAAAGGAGTAGAACGTAGGGAATAAAAATAAATAATATGGGGAACAAATGCTAAAATAAATTTAGTTTGAAATGCTAGTGATCAATGAAAGCGAGGGGTAAGGGGTATGATAGGTATAATCTTTTTTTTTTTTCTTTTTCTTTCCTGTGTTTGTTTTATTTCTTTTTCTATTGTCTTTTTATTTTTTTTCTGAATTAATGCAAATGTTCTAAGAAATGATGAGTATGCAACTAAGTGATGATATTGTGAATTACTAATTGTGTATGGTGATGTTTTATTTTGTTTCTTAATTTTTTAATTAATAAATAAATTTAAAAATAATAATAATAATAATAATAATGCCCTATACAATGACATAACAGTCCCAGGGTAATTCCTTCATTGCTCACCTCTAATAAAATCAAGGAAAAAGATATTAATAAATTTCTAGAAATTAATAAAAATTTTTAAACCAATACATATCACATATGTATCCACTAATAACCCTGTTGACACTCACTTTGATTCAGGCCTCAGACTGAGAATTTTTACTTCTCTCTACCATGTCAGTGACATGACCTAACCAGAATTCAAAGTCTTTTCTTTTTCTGGTCCTGGGCATGGCCGTTTCCTCTCTTCCATCCCCAAGTTTCCAAGTTTTTAGTAACAGTGCCTCCAGAGACTGTATGATTACAATTATAACAGTAAAAGCCAAGGGTCCACTGGATTAAGTCTTGCCTGTGGAGCAGAGGCCATTAACTATAACGAAAACTTCTGATATTGATCTCTACAAAGCAACCAATAAGACTAAAAACCTGTTAATGGGGTTGAGGAAAAAAAACTTTCTTCTTCACAGTTTCATAAATCATTTTTTAATACTTTCTCAATTTAGTGAACTCACATATTGAAGCCTAATTATGTTCTCTGTTTGAAATACCCAGTCCCAAAAAATGTACCCTACAGAAGATTGTACATTCAACTTCAGTATATTTTCCTTGCAGTTTCTTTGACTTATCTATTTTATTCCAAGTACCATAATGTCTAAAAACTCCAATATGATTATCCAAAGTACTGTGGGATATTGCATATTAGGTACAAAATTCCCAATAACATATCTCATAAAGTTTAAACAAATAAATCACAGAAACCTACATGACTAAATCTATCCATCTGGTTGTGTTGAAAACTAGTATAGGTAATCAACCAAAAAAAGACAAAAGATCAGTTTCCTCCCAGGATCTACCAAAAGAATGTGGGGCTGGCTTAAACAGCGATCCAAAAGTAGAGTCTTGAAGGTGTTTTTAGTATTGGCAACATCATTCACAGCATATCAGGGTTATATTTTGACATTCTTATTTAGTTACTATTGAGCAAAAGTACAAAAATCTTGCATGAAAGTGATACAACCAACTACATGAAGGTGAGAAGAAAGGGTGAGATAGGCTTGGCCCTAAGTGTAGCTCCAGTAGCTGACTCTCCCCTGTAATCATCTTCCTCCTTATTCCAGATACAGGTAGATGAAGGGGAGGAAATTAAGTGTTGACACTAACACATTCTTTAAGGAAGTCACCCATTCTTCAGGCTCAAAACATCTGAGGATAGGCCGTGCTGAATACAGCGGTTTCTACTAGGTTGTATCTCCAGGACCCCTAAGAGAGAGGATTTTGCCAATTCCTGTGAAAAAAATACAGTGAGCAAGCATAGGAGTAATCTCAGCTTGGACAATGTTCAAAAATGTTTTGTAGAAATGCACAAAATTATTGTTGTGATTATTCTTGATCATAGCTTTAACTCCTCTCATTTTGCCCATTAAAGTGAATCTGAAATTTATTTGTTCCCTTCCCATAACCACTTCCATCCCCTTCCTAGGTGGAAGGATTCATATTTTCTGTGAAAGAAACTAAATGATTAGATAGGTAGATAGAAGATTATTAGATAGATGATGACTGATAGATAGAATAGATAGAATAGGTGATGGGTGAATTAGATCAGGAGATACATAGATAAATAGATAAAAAAGATAGGTGGTAGTTTAGGATAGTGTCTTAGTTTCCTGTCTGCTAGAGCAAATACCATTGACAGCGTTGCCTTAATGACAGGAATTTGTTGGCTCACCCTTTCACACACTAGGAGGCTTGCTTCTCCTGAGGTTAGTATCTTCTGGTTGGCCAGCAATCTCTGGGGATCTTTGGCTTTGCTATCACGTGATAATACACAGGACAGTGTCTTCTCCTTTCTGCTTCTCAAGTTCCACAGACTTCCAGATTTTAGCCACTCACTGTGGCTTCTCCCTCTCTGTCTGACTCCATGTTGCTTATAATGGACTCCAGTAAACCAGATTAAAGCCCAGCCTGATTCAATTAGGCAACACCTTAACTGAAGTAACTTCTCCAAGAGACCCCGTTTGCAGTGGGCGCACCCACCAGAGTGCAGACCAAGCCCAAGAACGTGTCTGAGCTGGTGTACATAATTCAAACCACCACAGATGGGGGTGGCAGGGCAGCAAGAGCGAGAGTGAATGAGAGCTAGAAGACAGGATAGAAGTAAGAGAAAAAAGTAACGCATACAGGCGATATAGGGAGAGAAAGTTCAGAGGATATGGCAGGAGAAAGTTCAAAGACTTGGGAGCAAATATGGATGTAAGACATTTGGGGAATGGAGAAAAGGGTTTTTGAGCAAGGTTGCTGTGATTTATGACTGAATCTCCTTTCAGTTTCCTAGAGTGATACAAGTAAAACACTAAGCTGCTTTTTAAAATATTTTGGCTTCTTTAATTGTGACAGGGAAAAAGTTTCTGATGTGAATACTCCAGTTTTCTCAGAATTGCATATATGAGTAAAATTTTCAAAACAAGCAAGTTTGACTTTAATGAAGTGAATTGTGCTTAAATATTCTCATTTTCTCCCTAGGACTGCTTTGCATTTATTTGCTACCCTGAAACAGCAGCATGCGTCTCCTGCGTGCCTCAATGCAAGCATGGCAGAGAAGAAGACGCTGCATCATGTTGATCATTGATTTTGTGTTAGTATTATCAACCAGCTACATACTCTAAAAGTATGGAGTAGTGCTGGATATTTCTTTTTTATGAATATATATTTTCAGTTTCATCTATCTCATGTCTCATATCCTCTATGGTAACTATACTTAATGACTTAATAAAACTTGCTGACTAAATTGAAATCTATATTTTCTCTTGGTCATTTTATTTCTAAAACTCATTGAGGAGGGAAAAAAGTGAGAATTTTTTCAGCACAAAAATATAATTTGTATTCTGGAAGGGCATTTTGCCAGTTCATATAGCCAATAAATTTGCATTGGAAGTTTTAAATTGTTACGCAAGCATCCATAAATATTAAGAGAAGTGATTTAGGGTTTTATTTTAGAAAATTTACCTTATTCATATCTGGCCATAGTTCATCTTCCTTGCCAACTCTCTATATTCAAAGGCATAGCCTCACACAGAATGTTTGAGAGCGTTGGGCAAATAGTCACCCTTGTTATGTGGATTTGGGACAGCCAGTGTAGAAGAAGATGTGTCTACTCATTTTTCCTTTCTCCTCTCTTTTATTAAATACAACTGGCAATGATTAAAAAGAACTCTAAAAGCTGGAAATAAGAAGGAAGACCAGCTAGAGACCTTGAGGCTTGAGGAACAAAAGTTCTGCCATGTGAGGAGTTCTCTACTGTTTTCTTAATCTCCCATATACCTCTAGACAGGGTGCTGGAGAGGACTGCAACACAACTGCCAATATCTATGAATAAACAACAGAAAAGAAAGCCTTCTCTCTTCTCTCTAAGGACAAAAATTGAGAAAGAGGGAGCTGAAAAGATCATGATAAATAAAACAGACCAGAATAACATTCAAGGGCTCAGAAAACTAAATTGTTATTGGAACTAAGGACACAAAAATATCCCAGAACCTAAATGCTAAATCTAACCAGAGCAACTGCCTACTGAAACAGAATACTTATGTAATATCAAGAGGCTCCTAACATAAAACCAAAATATCCAGGATTAAATAGAGAATCAGTCATCATATGAAGAACCAAGGAAACTACAATTTGCATGAAAAAAAAAGACAATCAACAGTTACCAATATCAAGATAAATCCTATGTTGGAATTATCTGACAAAGATTTTAAGCAGCTGTCATAAAAATGCTTCAATCACAAATTGAAACCAAAAATCAATTACAGATTCTCTTGAAACAAATGAAAAGTAGAGAATCTCAGCAAAGAAATGGAAGTGATTGAAAAATGAAAATTACATAACTGAAAAATGCAATAACTAAAACAAAACTCACTAGATGGACTCAGGATTTGAGTGGAGATGACAGGGGATAGAATCAGTGAACTGAAAAACAGATCAATACAATTTACTCAGTCTGAATAACAGAGATATAATAAACTAGAAATAAATGAACAGAGCTAGAGATATATGAAATTAAGGCAAAAGACCTAGAATTTGTTTCATCAGAGTCCCATTAAGAGAAAAGGGAGAGTGTGGCACTGAAACATTATTAGACAAAATAATGGTAGAAAAGCCCCCAGACTTGGCTAAAGGCATGAGCCAACAGATCCAAGAAGCAGAGTGAACCCCAAATAGGATAAGCCAAAAGAAACCCACATCCAGACACATCATAATTAAATTTATTAAAACTAAAGGCAAGGACAGGGCAATGGTGGCTCAGTGGCAGAATTCTCACCTGACATGCTGGAGACCCGGGTCCAATTCCCGGTGCCTGCCCATGCAAAACAACAACAACAACAACAACAACAACAAAACATCCAGAGAGAAACATCACATTACCTATAAAGGAATAAAGTTCAAATCAGAGGATGTCTCATCTGAAACCACGGGGGCCAGTTGGAAGTAGCACATTTTTCAAGTGCTAAAAGAACTGTCAACCCCAAATCCTATATTCAGCAAAACTGGACTTCAATAATGAAGGGGATTGAGAAATCACACACCACGTAATAATGAAGGGGAAATAACAGCATCTCAGGCAAAGAAAAACTAAAAGAATTCATTGTTATCAAATCTACCCTTAAAAATGGGCTTCAGGAAGCGCTTCAAACAGAAAAGAAAATGACAGCATAAAAACAGGGATTTTCAGAAAGGAGATAAGAATAATGAAATTAGTAAAACAGAAGAAAACTTAACAGACTGGCCTATATCCTCATGAGTTCCTTTCATCATATTTTATGTTTGAAGCAAAATTTATAACATTATCTGATGTGGTGCTCGCTGTATGCAAAGGAAATACTGAAAACAATTATATTTTTCCAAATTAGGGAAAGAAAAAGAATTAAATTGAAATAATGTTTCTACACTTTACTTAAATAGGCAAAACATCAACTAAACAGCAGGCCATAAGTCATTATACAAATGAGAATATTTAGAGAAACCACTAAGAAAACTATACAAACTGAATCTTCAAAGCATTATGAATAAATCAAAATAGAATCCACAAAAAGATAAGTGAAAACAAACAGAAAACAAAAAATAAAATGGTAGGCTTAAGCCTTATTAGTCCAATAATTATTTTAAATATAGATTATGTAAATACACTCATAAGAGACAGAAGATGGATTTTAAAACATGACCCAACCTCTTGCTGCCTACAAGCAATTCAATTCAGGTATAATGATCTACATAGGTTGAAAGTAAAAGGATGGAAAAAGATACATGAGGCAAATTTCAATTTGAAAAACAAAAGTGACTATGCAAATATAAAAAAAATAAAGAGGGACCTTTCATAATGATATAGGATCAATCCCTTGAAAAAATAAAGCATTCCTTAATGTGTTTGCACCAAACAACCTAGCATAAAAACACATGAAGGAAATACTGATCAATCTGAGGACTTCTGTATACTACTCTTAGCAAGTGACAGAACTACCAGACAGATCTATATCAGTAATGATATAGAACTGAATAATACCACCAGATAACAAAATGTTTATAAAACACTCCACCTAACAACAGCAGAAAGCATATTTCCAGCACCCATAAACACTCACCAAAGTAGATTATGTCTTAGTCTTAACAACCTTTAAAAGAATTAAAATCATACAGTGTATGTTCTTTGTATATAATGGAATCAAATTAGAAATCAATAGCAGAAAGACAATAAGAAATATCAAGCACTTGGAAATTAAATAATACATTTTCAAATAATTCATGAGGCAAAGAAAAAATCTCAAAGGAAATTTAAAAAGCATAAAAGAGACTGAAAATGAAAACATGATGTGTCAACATTTCTGGGATGCAGTGAAAGCAGTGCTGAAAGGGAAATTTGTAGCATTAAATGCTTACATTAGAAAAGAGGAACAATCTCAAATCAATGATTTAAGTTTCTATTTCAAGAAACTAGAAAAAAAAATAAACTGCAAACAAGCAGAAGGAAGAAACTAAGATATATTAGAGCAGGAACGAATGAAATTAAAAATAAGATACCAATTGAGATAATTAATGAAAACAAAATGCTGGTTCTTTGAAAAAAAATCAATAAAATTTAAAATCCATTAGCAAAATTGACATGGATAAAAAAAGGAAGAATCAAATCTCCAATATCAGGAATGAAAGGAAGGTTATTGCAACAGTCTTAGAGCCATTAAAGGAATACCACAGAGAACACAGAGAATATGGAGATGAAAGACAGCTCCTGAAACCTCTCCCAAGATTCAGGTGAAAAAAGAACATATCTCACTTGTTCAGAACTCTGGAAGAAGGTACAGACTGAAGAAGTATCCCACAAAAGCTGAATCAAAGAACTTTCATCCTGGACAGGCCAGTCCTCTCCATTGCACCCCCCACCCCCCACTCAGTCCCATACAACTCAGGAAATGCCCAGAAGCAGTGGCCAAGAGCCTTTCCATCTCCCAATGGGGACAAAAATTATAAAATCTCTCACAGCAGGGAGACAAATCCTCACCTATATCTAGACGCAGAGACCCAAGCCCACAGGAAACTATCGCAAGAATCAATCTACATGGGGAGGGTGGAACACAAGAGAGTATGAAGAAAGAGTTGCCAAAATGGAAGACTAAGAAGGAAATAGCAAAATCTACTTTTTTCCCAAACTCAGCAAGTAACCAGGCAGAAACTGTCTGAAACAACTGTTTGGAGACCCAAGGGATGGGGGAGACACTTCAAAGACACGGTCAGTGACTGATGAAGAGTCTGAGAAAATGGACAGAGATTGTAATTCCAGTCATGGGTCCTGGGGCCCATCCCCCACCCTTGAGAGAAACAGCAGCAGGTGCTCCGATTCTTGTCTGGGGATAGCTGCAGACTGGGGCAACTATTGGAGTCTTCCACTACAAGTATAGAGGGGGTCACAGCCCCACACTGAGCCAGATTTTTGCCAGCAAAATGAGGGCACAGCAGTTTCAGCCCCACCCACTTAGAAGCTGAGGGGCTGGAGGAGGTAAACAACTTCTGAGGACAAATAAGTAACTGAAGAGTGCCATCAGCTGGGCAAGTCAGAAAGTGCAGGAGGATACTGCAGGGCTTTTCAAGGCTTCTCCAGACCCTATCCCGGGCACATCAGAGCTGGTCTACATGCCATGCATGGGCACCTGGCCCTGTTTTGGCTGAGAATTATTGCTGACCCAACTGGCAAAGCTGTCCCCTAATACAAACCCAGATAAGAATTAAGTCCTAGACAAGAAAGAGAAACTGACCTTCAGAATAGACACATCAAGATAATCAGTTGACCAGATATCAGTAAAAAAAATCACAAGCACACTAAAACTAAAGAAGAAATAGCTCAATCAAAGGAACAAATCAAAAAGTTGGAAGAGACATATAATCTAGAACAACTGATTAAAACTTTTAAAACAAATCACCAGAATCAATTCAAAGAAATGAAGAAAACAGTGTGTGAAAAACATAAAGGATATTAAGAAGATACTAAAAGTGCATAAAGAAAAATGTGAAAGAATATGTAAAAAAATAAAAGACACTATGGAAATAAAGCCACTGTGGATGAAATTTAAAATACACTGGAGACACATATCAGGAGATTTAAGAGTCAGGAGAAAGAATTAGTGAGCTAGAAGACAGAGAAACTGAATTCAAAAAGACAAAAGAACAAATGAAGAAAAAATAGGAAAATGTGAGCAGGCCTCAAGGAAATGATTGACAACACAAAGCACACAAACATAAATAATATCAGTGTTCCAGAAGGAAAAGAGAAGGGAAAATGGCCAAGAAGAACATTGAGAGAAATGACTGAAAATTTCCCAACTATTATAAAACACATAAATATGCAAATCCAAGAAGCCCAATGAACTCCAAACAGAATAAATCCACTCCAAGATGCATACTAATCAGACTATCAAATCCCAAAAAAGAAGAATAAAAGTTTGAGAGCAGCAAGAGAAAAGCAATTCAGCACATACAAGGGAAGCCAAGTAAGACTGATTTCTTATTAGACACCATGAAGGCAAGAAGGCAGTGGTATGATATATTTAAGATACTGAAAGAGAAAAATTGTCAGTCAAGAATTCTCTATCCAACAAAGCTCTCCTTCAAAACTGTGGGAGAAGTTAAAAGATTCACAGATAAACAGAAGGTAAGAGAGGTCATTAATAAGAGATGAGGCCTGTGAAAACTAATGAAGGGAGTTCAGCTGACTGAAAAGAAAAAACAAGAGAGTGAGGCCTGGAAGAGGGTACAAAATTGAAGACTATTAATAAGGATAACTAACAGGATAAAAAGAGAGAAAAATAGATCTGACAAAAATGAAAAGAATAAGATAGTTGAATAAAGAACTGCCTTCACAGAAATTATTTTGAATGTTAATAGATTAAAATCCCAAATCAAAAGACACAGATTGGCAGAATCAAATTAAAAATATGATTCATCTATATGCTGTTTACAAGAGACTCATATTAGAACCAAAGATACAAATAGGTTGAAAGTGAGAGGATGGAAAAAAATATTCCATGCAATCAATATCTGGGGGAAAAAAAGCTGGGAAGCTACAGTAATAATAGACAAAATGGACTTTAAATGCAAAACTACCATAAGAGATAAAGTAGGACACTGTACATTAATAAAAGTGGCAATTCAGCAAGAAAAATAACAATCATAAATATTTATGCTGCTAATCAAGGTGTCCCAAAGTACATGAGGCAAAGTACATGGCAAAACTGAAGGGAGTAATAGGCATCTCTACCATAATAGTGGGAGACTTCAGCACACCACTCTCTCCAATGACTAGAACATAGAACCTGAATAATATAAATGAATTAGACCTAGAAGACACATATAGAACATCGCACCACAAAACAGCAGGATATACATTCTTCTCAAGTGCTCATGGAACCTTCTCCAGGATAGACCATATGCTGAGACATAAAACAAGTCTTAACAAATTTTAAAAGATTGAAACTATACAAAGCACTTTCTCTGATTACAATGGAATGAAGCTGGGAATAAATAACAGCGGGAAAATTGAAAATACACAAATATATGGAGGCTAAACAATGTGCTTTTAAAGAATCAGTGGGTCAAAGTATAAACTGAAAGAGAAATCAATAAATATCTTAAGATGAATGAAATTAGAACACAAAGTATCAAAACTTATGGGATGCAGCAAAGGCAGTGCCAAGAGGAAAATATATAGCCCTAAATGCCTACATTACAAAGGAGGAAAAAGTCAAAGCCAATGGCCTAACTGGAAAAACTGGAGAAAGAATAACAAAGTAATAACAGCAAGAAGAAGGAAAGAAATAACAAAGATTAGAGCACAAATTAATGAAATGGAGAATAAAAAAACAACAGAGAGAATCAATAAAATCAAAAGTTGGTTCCTTGAGAAATCAATAAAATCAACAAACCCTTAGTTAGTCTGACAAAGACAAAAAGAGAGAAGTGGCAAATACATAAAATCAAAAACAAGAAGCGGGGGGATTACCGTGGACCCCAGAGAAATGAAATTAAAGACCATGAGAGGTTACTATGAACAACTGTATGCCAACTGAAATGGACAACTTCCTAGAAACAACCTACACTGATTCTAGAAGAAATAGAGAACTTAACACACCAATCACAACTAAAGAGATTGAATTAGCCATCAAAAACCCACCAACAAAGAAAAGCCCAGAACTGGATGACTTCATAGGCAAATTTTACCAAGCTTTCCAAGAAGAATTAACACCATTCCTGCTGAAACTCTTCCAAAAAACTTGAAGAAAAAATTTCTAACTCATTCTATGAAACCAACATCACCCTAATACCAAGGCTGGATAAAAATGCTACAAGAAAAGAAAACTTCAGATGAATCTCTCTGATGAACGTAGATGCCAAAGTCCTCAGCAAAGTACTTAATCAAATACAACAGCATATTAAATTATTTATACAGAATGACCAGGTGGTTTTATTCCAGGTATACAATGCTGGTTCCACACAAGAAAATAAATTAATGTAATACATCACATTAACAAATCAAAAGGGAAAACACATGGTGATCTTGATTGATGCAGAAAAGACATTTGAAAAACTGCACTATCCTTTCACGATAAAATCTCTCCAAAAGGTAAGAATTGAAGGAGAGTTCCTTAACATGATAAAGATTATAGATGAAAAACCCACAGCCAACATCATACTCAATGGTGAGAGAATGAAAACTTTCCTTCTAAGATCGGGGGCAAGATAAAGATGCCCACTGTTATTTAATGTTGTGCTAGAAGTTCTTGCTAGAGCAATAATACAAGAAAATGATATAAAAGGCATCCAAATTGGAAAAAAAAAAAGAAGTAAAACATTTTCTATTTGCAGATGACATGAACCTATATTTTGAAAATCCTGGAAAACATCAACAAAGCCACTTGAGCTAATAAATGAGTTCAGCAAAGTGACAGTATACAAGATCAACAAGCAAAATCAATGGTGTTTCTATACACTAGTAATGAGCTATCAGAGGAGGTAATCAAGAAAAAACTTCCATTTACAATAGCAACTAAAAGAATCAAATATCTAGAAATAAAATTGGCCAAAGATGCGAAGGACTTGTAATAGAAACTAAAAAACATTGATAAAAGAAATCAAAGAAGACATAAATAAATGGAAAGACATTGCATGTTTATGGATTGGAAGGTTAAATGTCATGAAGATGTCAATTCTACCCAAATTGATATACAGATTCAATGCAATACCACTCGAAATCCCAACAGACTACCTTGCAGAATGAAAAAGCTAATTAAAAATTTTATTTGGAAGCAAGGGGCCTCAAAAAACCAAAGCCTTCTTGAAAAAGAAAAGCAAGTGAGAGGTATCATGCTTTATGATCTTAAAACATATTACAAAGCTACAGCAGTCGAAATAGCATGGTACTGGCATACAGACAGACATATTAATCAATGGAATTGAATTGAGATATCGGAAATAGACCCTCAGATTTACAGTCTATTTTTTTTCAGCTTTTAAAAAGGGGAATTTTTAAAAATAAGTCACTAGTTTACAGTTCTAAGGCTGAGAAAATGTTCCAATCAAAACAAGTTTATAGAAATGTCCAATCTAAGGCATCCAGGGAAAGATACCTGGGTTCAAGAAGGCTGATGAAGTTCAGGGTTTCTCTCTCATGGGAGGACACACATGGCAAACATGGCCAGTGTTTCTCGCTCATCTGGAAAGGCACGTGGTGAGCACAGTGTTATCTGCTAGCTTTCTTTCCCCTGTTTCATGAAGCTCCCTGGGAGACGTTTTCCTTCTTCATCTCCAAAGGTCGCTAGCTGGTAGACTCTGTTTCTCACGGCTATGTCATTCTGGTCTCTCAGAAATCTCTTGCTTTCATCAAAATGTTTCCTCTTTTATAATCTTTTCCTGGGATGAAGCAACAAATGTTGGAATCCACATGCTTCATGAAAGTCATATTTAACAATGATAGTCTTGTTTCAATAGTAGCAAGGATATCTGCATGATGAGCTAATGAATGGTTTTTTCTTTCTGACTCTCTCCTTGGGAGTTGTACTTTAACCTGTTTCTGACATAGATTATGGTATCTCTCAAATTTCAGAAATCCCTGACTCAACATTCTCTGGCAGACGAAGTCCATTTTTACAAACCAGGTGGAACTGGCTAATCTCATCACAGGACATAAAGCTGAGGATGTTCTCGATGGCTACTATGGGCAGCACTACCAGTGCGTTGTTTTGAGGAGCCAGGGCCGGGGCTGGGGGTACCTGGGACACCGGCTGTAGGGGTTGCGGGGAGTAGGGGTGCCAGTGGCTGCTGCCTCCTTCCTCAGCCATCTGCTCCTCTGGCACCGCCACCATTCCTTCCCCCCAATGCCTCAATTAATTTTTGATAAGGCTCCCAAGTCCACTCAACTGGGACAGAAAAGTCTCTTTGTTAAATGGCATTGGGAGAACTAGATATCCATAACCAAAAGAATGAAAGGAACCCCTATCTCATACCCTACACAAAAATTAACTCAAAATAGATCAAAGACCTAAACATAAAAAACAGTACCATAAAGTTCCTAGAAGAAAATGTAGGGAAGCATCTTGAAGATCTAATGATAGGCTGTAGTTTCTTAGACTTTACACTCAAAGTATAAGCAACTAAAGAAAAAAGTAAATAAATGGAAACTCCTCAAAATCCAACTTCTGTACTTCAAAGGACTTTTCAAAAGGATGAAAAGGCAATCAACTAAATGGGAGAAAATATTTGGAAACCACATTCTGATAAGGGTTTGATATCCAGAATATAGAAAGAAATCCTACAACGCAACAATAAAAAGACAAACAACCCAATTAAAAAATGAGCAAGAGTAGGATCTTGTTGAATTTGTCCAGGTTAGTGTGATGCCCCAGTATATCCCAGAGACATTTGGGCAGTGAATAAAAAAAGTATTTTCAAAGTCCCATTGGTGGACTGGGGAGAAAGGAGGAAATATTCAACTTCCCCATTTTTGGAATTCTGATATTTTCACAAGCAGTGGGGACAACCAAATCAATAGGCTGAGCCCTCAATCTTGGGGTTTGCTCCTATGAAACTCATTACTGCAAAGTATAAGCTAAGCTTATTTATAATTATGCCTAAGAGTCACCTCCAGAGAACCTCTTTTGTTGCTCAGATGCGGCCTCTCTCTCTAAGTCAACTCAGCAGGTCCCTATGTTGGACATGATTCTCAGGGGTGTAAATCTCCCTGGCAACATGGGACAGAACTGCTGACATGAGCCAAGACCCAGGATCATGGAGTTGAGAAAGTCTTCTTGACCAAAAGGGGGAAGAAAGAAATGAGATAAAATAAAGTTTTAGTGGCTGAGAGATTTCAAACAGAGTCCAGAGATTGCCCAGAAGGTTATTCTTATGCATTATTTAGATATCTCTTTTTAGTTTATGGTGTATTAGAGTGGCTGGAGGAAATACCTGAAACTGTTGAGTTGTGTTCCAGGAGCCTTGATTCTTGAAGACTATTGTATAACCATATAGCTTTTACAGTGTGAGTGTATGAATGTGAAATCCTTGTGTCTGGTGCTCCTTTTATCCAGGGTATGGACAGATGAATAAAAAAATTATGGATAAAAAATAAATAATAGGGGGTATAAGGGATAAAAATGGAGTAGATTGAAATACTCGTGCCCAATGAGAGGGAGGGGTGACGGATATGGGATGTACGAATTTTTTCTTTTTTCTTTTTATATCTTTTTCTGGAGTGATGCAAATGTTCTAAAATAATCATGGTGATGAATACACAACTATGTGATGATACTGGGAGTCACTGATTGTACACCATGTATGGACTATATGTGTGTGAAGACTTGCCAGTAAAAACATATTTTTTTAAATGGGCAAGAGACATGAATAGACATTTTTCCAAAAAGCAAAACAAATGGCTAAAAAGCACATGAAAAGATGTTCAGCTTCACTGGCTATTAGGAAATCAAATCAAAACCACAATGAGATATCATTTCACACCTACTAGTGTGGCTGAGTAAACAGGAAACTGCAAGTGTTGGAGAGGATGTGGAGAAATTCACTTATTCACCACTGGTGGGAATGCAAAATAATATAGCCACTGTGGAAATGGAATGCTTAAATATATTCACAAATAGAATTTGACCGTGGCTATATCATCTATAAAGTACTGAAGATAAAATCAAAGAAAATGGTCCATAAAGCAAGAGAAATTCACTGAAATAGCAATGATGTAACCTAAAAAAAAGAAAGCCTTGACATGAGAGAAATATGATGAAAGATACTGTTTTAGTTTCCTAGGCTGCTTTAAGCAGATACCATGAAATGCGTTGGCTTAAACAATGGGAATTTATTAGTTTGAGGCTGAAACGTCCAAATCAAAGCATCATCAAGGTGATTCTTTCTTCCTGAAAGACCAGTGATCCTGGGCTCCTCTGCCACCTGGCAAGGCACATGGCAGGGTCTGCTGGTCTCTCCCTTTTCTTCCAGGTTCAATCTCAGTTTCTGGCTGCTCTATCTGTCGCTTTCTCTTTTTTGTCTGTATTTCATTCCACTTAGTAGGACTCCAGCATTAGTATTAAGACTCATCCTTAATCCTAAGAATGTGGGTCACACCGTAACATAGTAGCCTCATCAGAAGTCTGATGGGTTCACACCCACATGAAAGGGTTAAATTTAAGAACATGTTTTTCTGGAGTACATACAGCTTTAAACCACCACAGTACTATTTTAGTTGCAAGTTACAGAAACTCTAACCTAAAACTAATTAAGCAAAAATGAATTTTGGGGGGCCATGAAAAGTCTTGGAGTAGATCTAACTTCAAGTAGTGATGACTCCAGGAGCTAAATGATTTCATCAAAACCTGGTCTTTCTCCATCTCTTTGCTCTGCTTTCTTAAAATTCAGATTCCTAGGACCCCCTTAAGAATATAATGAATCAGAATCTTTGGAAATCAGACCCTACAATCTACAATTTAAAAAAAAAAACAAAAGCTTCTCTGGCGAATGCCAATAAGCTCTTGTTGGTTAATTGCTGTATCTGTTTATAACTTGTCTTTTCAAGCTAATTACAAGCTTCTTGTAGACAGGGACAACTTATATTGCATCTTAATCATAGATAAGAAGGTGCTAGATGGACATAAAATGGTACTCCATAAAGTCTGGTAGAGCTGGGAAATGCCTTAAGACTTGTTCATATGTGTATTGAAAAGCATTTTTAAAAAATTCTTATATCAGGGTGGTACAGCAGTGGCTCAGTGGCAAGAATTCTTGCCTGCGAGCTGGAGACCCAAGTTTGATTCCTAGAACCTGCCCATGCAAAAAAAAAAAAAAATTCTTATATTCTTTTGGAAAATCTTGGCCAGTAAAAGTACAGTTGGATTCAAAGGTTTTAAGCTACACTCAGAGTGAACTGATTTTCACTGGTTAAGAGGAAAGCCTCATTCAGCACACCAAATGACTCTGTTCTTGGTCCCACATTATTCAAAATCCTTTGAAAGTTAGATAAAGACATAGATGATAAATATCATATTTACATCTGATAAAAAATAGGAGATGGCAATTGATAAAATGTATCTCACAAAGTTCTTTCATAACATGACCACCCGAGTATATCATTAGTTCAATTTTGGTAGTCTTCCAGTCTTCATATTATTTGTATTTATGTATATATATTTTTTCTTGGTTCTATCCCTCCTCTCCCAACCCATCACCCCCACCCCTGTTGAATGTCAATGTTTTGCCTACCACCTTGTTTGGGTTTACAACCTTGTAGCTCCACATCTAGTGGGAAGAAAAGGTTTTCTTTTCCAACAGCTTGAAAAAGTTCTGGCCTGATTTTCACTGAACAGAACTGAACTGCATGCCCAATCTTGAACCCCAATTACAGCGGCCAAGGTGATGTGATCCCCTGATGGGCCCAGCTTGCATATACCACCCACCACTTAGGAAGTAGAGGTGGTATCAGCACCTGAAGCACACACGGACTCAGAATGGGGGAGGCTGGTCCCCGAAGAACTCAGTTACTGTTACATAGGAAAAGGATGGCTTCTGTGCCGCTAAACAACAAACTGTGTAAGTCAAGGTCCCTGCTGTCCAGAAGCTTTCATTCTGCTCAGGGAGACTGTTAACAGGTACATTAAAGAGAAAGCAGTAGCATTTTAATAAAGGTTTATAGGGGAGAGGGGCAAATAAGTTCAGGCTGGGGCCAGGACTGTGGCTAAGGAGTGATGTAAAGATATTCCAGGCAATCTGTTTATAAGACTTGAGTGCTTGAAGGTAAGGATCATGTCTTATCTTCATCTCCCTGGAATCCAAGATGGTGCCTGGCATGTAATGGATGCTCAATTAGTGCTTGATGAATTTATTAATATTCTCTCATTATATTTTCAGAAAGAATCTGGTGGAGATTTGTAAGGTGGGTCTATAACCCCATTATTCAGAGAAGGAAACTGAGATAAAGAGGTTAGGTCATCAAGGCCACCGCGCCAGCCAGTGACGTTGCCAAAATAATCTCTACAGAGACAGTGATATATGCTGGCCAATCCAAGCCAAAACTCTGGCATGAAGAAAGACTACCACAAATCCTAGCCTTGCATTATTAAAACAGTAAAATGAGAAAGAAAATAAAGTAAACGTTTCACTATGGTTAGCAGTTCTTCTTATAAAACCCCAAACACCAAATTTTCTTCTAATGACTTCAGATGTCAAGTGGTAAAAATTTACTTTACAATGTTCTTGAGTAAATAAGAACTGGGAAAAAAACTGAAGGGGAAACATGTTTGTTTGGGTGGATTGCTAAGCAACACCACACATGCCAGAGACTTCTTTTGGATTTCCTTTTGAAGGTGGAGATTGCAGTACCCACGGGTACTTCAGCTCCTGTTTTACCAGTTCACACGGGAAAATAAAAGCAAAATGAGAAACAAACAGGCAATTCTAGTGACACTGATAGTAGAGGGGTCAAGAGTACTAAGTTTTAAATTAGATCAGAATGTTTTTTTTTAAGCTTTCTTTTTAAAAGGACTTCTGAGTGTCTGCCATGGCACTAAGAAGTGGGGTTTGAATAGTGTATCCACAGAAGAACCTACCACACAGATGAAATAAAAGCAAATAGCTTTTAAGCTATGTTAACCCACAATATTTCATAGCTTGTAGGTTATTGGGTATTGCCATGAGAACAGGATTGTGCGAATCAGATAAAGAAAAATATGAGTTTGCACATCTCACTTATCTACTAAAAGAAAACCTTTTCTGAGAAGTGGGGTATTAAGATGGGTTTCAAAGGAGTAAATTCCCTGAGCAAGGATAGACATTTATAGACTCCAGATCTGCTTGAGCAAAGCTGGCAAACCAAAGGAGAAAAACATGTTAAGGAAAAGCACAAAAGGGAACATAGTAAGCCAGAAAAAAATGATGGATATTAGAACAGGAAGCATATTGGATAGCTGGTGGTGAGTTTCTAAAAACTAAGACGAAACCATTCGTGAAATTCCTGGAATGTAAATTTTAGGGTACGATGGACCAAATAGTATCTAAATTAGATGAAGCAAATATTGCTGTGCACTTTTTAAATCACATTTTTTGTGATGTTCTGTAGCTGAAACTTCGGGTGAGCACACATGTAACTCTAATGTATGTGTGGATACATTTTCAGCTACCTGCATTATTTGGAGATATGGGTATAGTCTCATGAAGAATGCTGCCAGATTTTGTTTTAAATAATTGACACTGAAGGAAAAGGAATATAACTATTATTTATTAACCACTACAGAATTTGAGATGTTTCTGAGGCCTTCCATGATCTGGCTGGCCCTGCCTACCTCCCACCCACGCCAATCCGGTAATCCACCTTCTTTCTGAACCTCCTCCTGTGTGGAAAGTCTTCACTATTGACTTGATACAAAGTTACATTCTTTTTTTTCTATTATTACTTAGACTCCAGCTTGTATCTCTCCAATGAGACTAATTCTATGCAGGATCTGTCCAAATGGTATCTGTCCAAATGATGTCTTATTTCATCTTGTGCATCCTAACTAAAATAATAATGTTATCTACAATGCACAGTAAAAGTATAAAATTGAACCTCATAAATACATATTTATTGGATTAATTTGTTTATTCTATTATTCCTTGATATTATATTTCCAGCACTATTCTCCTCACATCTCTGGAATACAAACTTGCTAGCAAAAAAATATTAAGAGTAAGCGAAAAAGTAACCTGCTCTCTTCTAAACCTTGAGCTACTATGGCAAATCAGACTACCTTGAGAGAACAAATATCACTAAATTGCAAACAGCATTTTGTACAGAGATGTTATAATAGCTTGGATCCCGGAGGAGAAAGAGTGGTATATAATAGTTAAAAGACGCTGTGTACAGAGAGCCCAGTTTTGGTCAAAGGTCTAGCTCTGGGACTTAAAATGAGGTACCTGACTAGATTTATTCAATCGCTTAAAAATCCTGGCACAATGCAAGGTCCATGAGGGTTGGGATCTTCATCTACATCAGTGATTGCTCACTCACCCAAGTTGTGCCTGCCCAGTAGCAAGCCCACAATAAGTATTTGTCATGGAATCCTATGTCGTAGGCATGGAGCTCTTGTCCTTAAGAAGCTCATAGTCTGGCAGAGACAAAGATCATAAACAATTACAATAGATGAAAATAATTACTATAATTAAGATGAGCTAATAATAGCTCTTATTAATAATAGCTAATAATAACGCTTAGCATTTACCATGTGCCAGACACTGTTCCACGTGCCTTACATGAATTGACTATTTAAACCCTCACAACAGCCTTCTGAGATGGGTACAATCATAACTTCCATTTTTGCAGGCACAAGGAGGTATCGTGACTTGAACAAGGTCACTCAGCTAGTAAGTGGCCAAGAAGGATCTGGACTCAGGCAGTCCGCCCAGGTCCTTATACTTAACTTAATGCCTTGAATTAACACACTGCAGGCATAAAACAAAGGGCAAGTCTTCAGCACCCCTGAAGTTTCTTCCAGGTGTGGGAGTCTAGATGATAGTACCACCGGTGAAAATGTTTTATTAAAACCTCTTCCATCTGTAAAAAAAATTGGTGCTTCTCAAACTTAGGGTGCCCCCAATCCTCTGAGAAGATCTGCAATTTCAGGCAGGACATTCTGGGATTCTGAGTCAGTAGGTTGGAGTGGGGACTAGGAAAAAAATATATATATATATATTTATATATATATAGTAGGTGCCCCCAAGTGATACTGACAGTTTTCGGGTCACATTTTTAAAGCACTACATTAGACTTGTTCTCCAGCAGGACCCTTTGGCTCATACTTAGGGACTCTCTTCTCGGGACTGGCTCTCCTCTGGCCACGTGTCTAAGAAGCCTTTGACTGGGCGCTGCTATTCGGGACATGTAAGGTTTCTCAGATGCCAGCCTCATAACCCTTATCTCCCAGTAGCCAATCTCTGGTTTATTTGTATCTCCTTTTGAGGGCAGGGACTGTAAAGGGTCTTCCTTACATGACCAACTCCAAATTCAGTACACAGTATTGACACACTAAATCACTTCAGAATGAACTGATGATTAGCTCTAGCCCCACCTTCAAGAAGCTCAGTTTAGTGAAGGACCCGGGATCCTAAACAGACAAAGGGCAGGCTCGGGCGGTAGATAGACATCATTACTTAAATACGAGCAGTACGTTATGAGCTCACAAAACAACAACAACCAAAAAAAAAAAAAAACAACACACAACTACGTTGCACCAGGGAATTGGGGTGGGTAAGGGAGAGTAGACAATGCTAGAAAAGCAGATTAGGATCAGATTATAATAACTTCCTAAGCCAACTATGGAAATTAAATTTTTACCCTTTAAACTGTTGGAAGCCCACCAAGGTTTCTAAGAGTCAAAATGACACAGGCAGGGTTCGGCTCTGGAATATAATCCCGGAAGCAACGCGGACGCTAAAGTGAAGAATGGAGGCAGAATTGACAGAGACCAACGTGAAATGAAACAAGACAGAAGATAAGGGCCAGACTAACTCCTTGGTAATAGCGTGAAAGAGAGAGGTCTTATCAATGACATATATGTGAGGCGGAAGCAGCAAGGTCTGGTGCAGATGAGAAGGGCATATCATAAAAAAGAGGCGTTTAGGAAGTGTGGAGGTGAGTGATGCTGTCAACTTCAACCGGAATGTAAGAGATGAGGCAAATTTAAAGGAGGAAGGGAAAAGATAATAAAATTACTCTGGGATAGGTTAAATTTGAGATGACTTCAGAGCATCAATCGGGTACATTCAATAGAGTGGAAATAAAGTTCTGGACCTGGCGCCTGATATAGGAGTCTATTACCCAGAGACCAGTAGTGGCTACTGGGGGAAATGAGATCACGCTGGGAGCACCGGCAGACAAGCAGTGTGAGAGGCCCGAGGCAGGATCTTAGGGATGTCCCATATGTATCTACGGAGGAGCCAACGAAAGACTGAAGAAACCACCCAAAAAGCATCAGACTCAAAGAGAGGAGGGCTGCTGAAAGCAAAGGAAGTCAGAGTTAGTCGTTTCCAAAGGAGGAAAGATTCCTTTGCCTCCGCTGGGAACTTGAGCACAATCTGGATTTCGCTAATTCACACCATCCCACAAAAGGTTTTTTCTTTCTCTCCATAAATCGAACCAGAAGTGGTTTGCGGTTAGCGGGCACCTAACCATTATCTCAGGGTCGGGGAGGCAGCGACAGCTGCAGGAGCCTTTTCCCCGCAAGCGGGCAGGCGGGTCAGCGACTCTCGTCCTCTCCGGGCCCCTCCACCGAATGGAATGTGGGCGTCCGCGCCGGGGCTCAGACTCCACTTGGAACTCGGTCCAGGACGCGCTAGCTGAGCGCGCCGGCCGCGGGGGCGGCTTCCTCGCACCTCCCCCCTCAGCGCGCCGCGGCCGCTGGACTAGGCGAGGCGGGGCGAGGCGAGGGGTGGGGAGGCGGGCCGAGGAGGCGGGCGAGGGACGCGGGAATGCGGGGAGGTCGGGGGCGGGGAGCAGGAGGCGGCGGGCCCCGGGAAGAAAAGAATATGGCTCCTGCTGTGGGCAGCACCGAGTGTAACACGGCGCAAAGGGGCGCCGGGCGCCAGTGACCGCGATGGTGAACTCCAGCCGCGTGCAGCCGCAGCCGCCCGGGGACGCGAAGCGGCCATCGGCGTCCCGAGCGGCGGGCCCCGGCCGGCTGATGGCGGGCAGCGCGGCGGTGGGCGCCGGCCTTGCCTCTCCGGGCGGCCTCCGCGAGCAGAGGGGCCTGGAGATCGAGATGGAGCGCATCCGGCAGGCGGCCGCGCGGGATCCCCCGGCTGGAGCCTCGGCCTCTCCTTCTCCGCCTCTCTCGTCCTGTTCGAGGCAGGCATGGAGCCGGGATAACCCAGGCTTCGAGGCCGAGGAGGAGGAAGAGGAAGAGGAGGAAGAGGAGGTGGAAGGGGAAGAAGGGGGAATGGTGGTGGAGATGGACGTGGAGTGGCGTCCGGGCAGCCGGAGGTCGGTCGCCTCCTCAGCCGTGAGCTCCGCGGGCGCCGGCGGCCGGGGACTGGGGGGCTACCCTGGCGCCGGGCACCCGAGTGGGAGGCGGCGCCGGCTGGAGGATCAGGGCCCGACGTGCCCCAGCCCGGCCGGCGGCGGGGACCCGCTGCATCGCCGTCACCCCCTGGACGGGCAGCCGCCCCGAGTGGCGTGGGCCAAGAGGCTGGTACGCGGGCTGCGAGGTAAGGGCCCTCAGCGGCTGATGCGCAAACCAGAACTGCCTGCGCTCTCCCGGGCTCCACTTTGCATTCCGGTTTGCGTCCCGGCCTTGGAAGCTCCTTCCCCACCTCTGCTAATTCTGCTCATTTCCGGTACCCAGCGCGAAATTGCACTGCGCCCAAGTTTGTGCGAATTTTTTGGATACCTCCCTCCTTTAGAATGTCAGCATATTCCTGAATATTTTACTTTTGCTTCTGAAAATAAATGAAAGCCGTATTCGAGTGAAAGGGTACATCTGGGAGTTTTTTCTTCTAGTAGAGGGAAAATTGATTCTTTTTAGTGTAACAAGTGGTGGTTGCAAGTGCATATTTGCTAATGTCAGGAAATCAAAACGAAATTCTATATACGGACTTCCAGTGGTCTTGCTACTCAGTTGCCTCCCCCCATCCTTTTCTGGAAAGGGTAACAGTACGTTATCCAATCTGTGGGGGTGTTGTGGGGTCATAATTGATGGTGTTTTGGGATGTGTTGTAGTTTATTTGAGGAGGAGGAGCTGTTGAAATCATCACGATTAAAATAAAATGTCTATGAAAACAGCTATTTGGCCATGACTAATTCTAGGCATCTTCCTAAAAGAGTTGCGAACAAAGGGTTACATTGTTAAGGAAAAAAACTTGAAAGTGTGTTTTTAAATAACTAAGTTGATGTACTTTGAAATTCTACCAAAATGGTGAAGTCACCAGATACCAGCTGATAAATGTGTCAGAATTCAAAGCGTCCTACTCTCCAAAAGGCAGGAGAGGAATTTTTGGATTTGCCAGTGCCTCTCAAGAGGACACAAATTTTCCAATAGCAAATGAGATCCTATTTTTGCAGGATTTTGCCAGAGGCATCCTTGGAAAAGTATTGTATTGCTGTCACTATCCAAATTATTTTAATCTACACTCAGGAGTTTCCAGTTCTCATTTCTTTTGAAATTTTACCTTTCTTTTCCTTCGCATCCTCTCTCTTCTCCTCCCTTCCCTCCCTTTCCATTCCTGTCGGTTTTGAAAATCTGCCACATGAAAATATCCAGGTGTTACAGCCATGTGATTAAAATCAAGTTAGGCCTAGTCTAAAATCCAAATTTACCACTTACTGGCAGTGTGATCTTGAACAAGTTGCTTAACCTTTCTGAGCCCCAATTTCTGCATCTATAAAAAAAGAGATAATCGTCATACTTAACTCCTGACTTGTGGGAAAATTTAAAATGAGATAAGGCATGTACAAAACTAGCAAGTGTATAATGTATTGTGAAAGCTTCAAAGATATTATAAATTAAATCATAAATTTTAAAGTATACATTTTGGTACCTCTTTACATATAAATAGTTATACTAATTAATTTAATTCAGGGTGTGGTGGGGATAAAATATCTTTTGGGTTAGTCTGTGCGCATGCATTAATAAAATTCTCTAATACTTTTTAAGATTAAAAGCTATTAAAACAAATTAAATGTTATTTTACAATATTTAAAGCAGGCACTTTGAAATATTCACTGAAGTGAGAGATGTTTCTTATAAAGTTAATAAATAATGATGTCACATGATCCTTCTAACTTGGTTTAAGCATTTGATAACCCTTAACCTTTGAATAAACTCAATAGTGGAATTTAATGAAATGAAATGCATATTTTATATGAGTTGCAAGTTTATTTCTTTTAAAGAAAAATTGCAGGAAATAGTGAATAGACTCATAGTCTCAAGCCATAAAATCATGTTTTTGGTCTGATTAGTAGGAGAGCAGTCTTAATTAGGGAAAAGTCTTAATTATAGAAAATTTTTAAATAAATTCAATTTTATTACTTTCTTTTATGAATAAATACAATTGTGGCATTTAATTCAATATTTAACACCTTTTGGGAAGGTAGCACTATGCTAGGTGCTATAAGAAGAAATAAACTAGAATAGCACATTACTATTATCCCATGGTAGAAACTCAGAAAACTGAAAGAAATAACCATGGATGAATTTTTTTTCCCTCTTGGGATACCAATGACAAAAATCTTATGTACACTTTAAGCAGGACCTAGGATCAGAATAGAACATTACGTTTTTGCAGTTTCTAAAGATAAGAGAGATTACTACGGTTTGGAGTGATCAAGAAAAGCTTCCTTTGGGGAGGTTTCTCACCTTTGTGACTATATACACCTCATACAAACTTCCTAGATTGATTTCCTGTTTATTAAAATGGAGGCATTAAACCTAATCTCCAAGGTTCCTTCTAGCTTCAACATTCTCTTGGGTTGGTTGGCTAATGACATGAACCTAAGATGGACAGTAAACAGTCATTTTTCAACCTTGGGCAGTAGATTGATTGATATTTGTAGCCAAAGGAAACAAATAAAGAGGAAATAGTTGAGGCCTGATTGTGGGAAGCACTTTCTTACCAAAACATTCAGAATTTATCCCTAAATATTAGGATGCTCTTGGAGTATTTTAGCAACAACAGAGCATGGCAAAAGGTTTATGGATCTGGTAATGTAATGTGCAGAGAGCTTCCAGCTGGAAACGTGGGAGGCGAGATGATGTGGGAGGCAACCAGTGATGAGGTGATTAAGGTCCAGACCAAAGGAAGAGAAGGGTGGCCAGAAGATTTAAAGACACTATCCCAAACCTAAAGGAATCCCCTACAGTTTTGTTTATTCTTTTTGAAGCAGGCTCTTTTTAGTGCAAATATCAGATTTGGTACTCTTCTTGAGTTATCAAAATTTCTGAATTTTTAAAGTTGACTGTTGAGTATATATGTGTTTTTTGCATGGGCAGGCGCCAGGAATCAAACCTGGGTCTCTGGCATAGCAGGCAAGAACTCTGCCACTGAGCCACCATGGCCCACTGAAGTTGAATGTATTTTATAATTTTATCAACTTGTTAAAATCAGTTCCAGGTTGCTCTTTTTAATGCTTGGGCTTTCCCTGCCCCCTACCACCCCACCCCCGGATAAATCACAAAGTTCTAGCTTTGTAGGTTAGTGTAAGCTAAGCTGCTCTAACAAATAAACTCCCTGTTCCCAACCCCTAGTGAGTGACCTAAAGAACAGGAAGTTGATTTCTTGATTTCAACAGTTTAAGGGAGAGCATTTCCAGGTTAATAGTAGTTCTCCATATGGTTATTTGGGGACACAGATCCTTCTCTTGTGTGGCTCTCCCAGGGCCCAGTTATCAGCATGTTTGAGGCTGAACTGCCATATCCAGGTTTCCATGGAAAGAGAGTGTGAAGGAGGCTCTCCACTGCTGTTGCCTTCAAAGCTTCATCCTACAAACGGCCCACTCCCCATACATTCCACTGACAAAAATCCTACTCACATAGCCACAAGTAACTTCAAGAGACGCTGGAAAATGCAGCCATTTGTCCAGGAGGAGAGAAGCTGGTTTTGATAGACAGCTAGCAATCTCTGCCACATTAGTAATAGGGTGCAAATGACATAAATAAGCCCTTATTTTTCCTAACTTGACACTGAGATTGGTGTGCTATTTGTATTTGATAAATGGCCTCCAACACAAACTTATTCCCGTATTATTTTGCCGTAGTCTCTTTAACCTGTATTTTTCCTGCCTTCCCTTTTGGGATCTAAAGAAGAGCATATCCCATTATTCAATAGAGCATATTTGTTATCTAAAGGAGAGCATATTCATGTTATTGAGATGTGAAAAAAAGAGCCGTGCTTTCAAAAAAACTTTGAAAAAGTGCAGATGGTGCCACAAAGAGACTGGAACATCCAACCCACCACTCTTAATTGTAGCTCAGGAGAGTAAATGTCTTGAAGCTACAGAATTCAGTGTCATTACCAGTAGAGCAATATCTTTGATTAGAAGTTTTCAGTTGAGGGCAATTTTGTCCCTTCCCCAACAAAATTTGACAATGTCTAGAGAGATATTTTTTGGTTGTGAAAAGGTGAGGGCATTGGGGCACAGACTGTGTGCCTGATATGTACTATGTAGAGGTCAGGGATACTACTAAGCATCCCACAGTGAAAGGACAGCCCTCCAGGACCAGAAATTATCCAATTTCAAATAGTAGTGTGGAGGTTGAGAAACTCTACTCTACGTTATTAAATTGAATAGGAAATAATAAATTATAGCCCACTGGGTGCCAGGTATTCTATTAAACCCCTTATGTATATAATTTCATTTAATCCTTACAACAACCCTATGAAGTAAGAACTATTGTCATCACCATTTAAATGAAGAGGAAACTTAAGCAACTAGAGAGCATGTGACTTGCCCAAGGTCATACCTATTAAGTGTTGGAATTGGAGTTTAAATCTAGGCACACTGAACCCAAATAGGTGTTTTTACCCACTATACTATATACCTATAGTGCTCAAGCCTAACTTTAGCCAGTACTTTTTCTTAGTTTATAAACATTGATACGTTAGGACATCCAGGACAAATTATACCAACCTAGTCCATGTATACAAAGTTATAATTGGCCTAGAGAGGAGGAAAGCTTTCCCTTTGTTTTTTTTTTTTAATCATACTTTTATGTACTTGCATTTTGGCATCTCTGTGAAGCAAGAAGTAGAGTTACATAACAAACAATACAGTGCAATAATACTGGCATTTATAATTACACATATACCTTTACCTGAGATCCTTATTGCTTTATGCACTTCAATCTAGCCAGAGTTCCCACATATCACCCTATTTTTATACCTTGCATTAGTGTGGTACATTTGTTACAATTCATGAAAGAATACTTTTATAATTGTACTATTAAGTATTGTTCATAGTTTACAATATGTTCACAGTCTGTGTTGTACAGTCTTATATTTTGTTAATTTTTATTCTAGTAATGTATACACAACCTAATATTTGACCTTTTAACCACATTGAAATAAAAGTCAGTGCTGTTAATTACATTCACATTGTTGTGCTACCATCACTATTACCAAAATTATACAGTCAACCCAAATAGAAACTCTGCACAATTTAAGTATTAACTTCCCATTCCCTGCCCCCACCCTGTCCCCTGGTAAACTATATTCTATATAGTCAGATTCTGAGTTTGCTTAATTCTAATTATTTCATATCAGTGAGGCCATACTTTTGTGTTTATATATGAGTGTCTGGCTCATTTCACTCAACATTTCGTGTTGTCACATGTCAAAACTTCATTATTTTTACAGCTAAATATAATCCATTGTATGATGTATGCTGCTATGAACATAAATGTGCAAAAGCTTTTGAGTATTTACCTAGAAATTGGATTGCCAGGTTGTGTGGTATTTATATATATACCTTTCTGAGGCACTGCCAGACTGTCTTCCAAACAGCGCTGCCAAACAGCGGTTGGACTATTTTTCCATGCCCACCAACAGGAATGAGTGTTCCTAGTCCTCTGCACCCGCTCCAACACTTGCAATTGGCCCTATTTTACTAGTAGCCATTCTAGTGTATATGGAAAGTATCTCATTGTGGATTTCACTTGCACTGCCCAAATGGCTAATGATGTTGAGCATCTTTTCATGTGCGTTTTGTTCACTTGTGTATCATCTTTGGAGAAATGTCTATTCAAGTTTTTTGCCCATTTTTTAAACAGGTTGTTTGTCCTTTTATTGTTGGGTTGTAGGGTATCTTTATATATTCTGGATGTTAAACCCTCACTGGAGACGTGGTTTCCATATATTTGAGTAGGCTGTCTTTTTACTTTGATGATAAAGTCCTTTGAGATTCAAACATTTGTCTGTTTGTGATCCCTTTTATGTTTTTCATTGTTTGTCCTTCATGTGTAAAATTTAAGAAATACAAGGTCCTGAAGATGTTTTCCTATGTTTTTTTTCTAAGAGTTTTATAGTACTCGTTCATATATTTAGGTTTGTGATCCATTTTGAGTTGATTTTTGTATATGGTGTGTGTTAGGGGTCCTCTTAATTTCTTTTGCACATAGAGATGCTGTTTTCACAGCACCATTTGTTGACGAGACTATTCATTCCCCATTGGGTAGACTTTGCATCCTTGACAAAAATCAGTTGGCCATAAATATGAGGGTTTATTTCTGAACTTACAATTCAGTTACATTAGTCTATATATATCATTGTGCCTTTACCATGCTGTTTTGATTATGATGGCTTTGTAATAAACTTTAAGATCAGGAAATATGAGTCCTCCAACCTTGTTCTTCTTTTCAAGATGGTTTTGGCTATTCAGGGCCCCTTACCCTATCATGTAAATTTGATGATTGGCTTTTCCATTTTTGCAAAGAAGGCTGTTGTGAATTTTGATTGGGATTGAATCTATAAATCACTTTGGAAAGAATTTACATTTTCATTCTATTTAGTCTTCCAATCCATGAACATATAATGCCTTTCCATTTATTTAGGTCTTCTTTGATTTCTTTTAGCAATGTCTTGTAGTTTTCTGTGTATAAATCCTTACATTCTTGGTTAGATTTATTCCTAGATATTTTATTCTTTGGGTTGCTATTGTAAGTGGAATTTTTCTCTTGATTTCTTCTTCAGGTTGTTCATTACTGGTATATGGAAACACTACTGAATTTTGAGTATTGATCATGTACTCTACCACTTTATCAAATTCATTTATTAGTTCCAATTGCTTTATTTGGGCTTTTTCAGGATTTTCTTATTTAGGATCATGTAATCTACAAATAGGGAATATTTGACTTCTTCCTTTTCAATTTGGATGACTTTTATTTCTTTTTCTTATCTAATTGCTCTAGCTAGAATTTCCAGCATAGTGTTGAATATCAATGATGACACTAGGCATCTTTATCTTGTTCTTCATCTTGGAGGGGAAGTGTTAACTGCTGGCTTTTCACAGATGCCCTTTATCATGTTTAGGATATTTCCTTCTTATTCTAGTTTGCTAGCTGCCGGAATGCAACACACCAGAGATGGATTGGCTTTTAATAAAAGGGGATTTATTTCATTGGTTCTTCAGAGGAAAGGCAGCTAACTTTCAACTGAGGTTCTTTCTTATGCGGGAAGGCACAGGGTGATCTCTGCTGGCCTTCTCTCCAGGCCTCTGGGTTCCAACAGCTTTCCCTGGGGTGATTCATTTCTGCATCTCCAAAGGCCTGGACTGAGCTGGGATGAGGTATGCCTAGCTACTTGGGCTGTGCTACGTTGAGCTCTCTCATTTAAGCACCAGCCAATTAAATCAAACATCATTCATTACATCAGGCATGCCTCCTAGCCGACTGCAGATGTAATGAGCAACAGATGAGGTTCACGTACTATTGGCTCATGCCCACAGCAACAGAACTAGGTGCCTCCACCTGGCCAAGTTGACAACTGAATCTAACTACCACACTTCTATTCCTAGTTTTCTAAGTATTTTTATCAGGAAGGGGTACAGGATTTTGTCAGATGCCATTTCTGTATCAATTGGGATGATCAGTCTTTTTTCCCTGTGTTCTATTAGCATGTTATATTACATATATTGATTTTCTTATGTTGAACCACTCTTGCATACCTAGAATGAATCCTATTTGGTCATGATGTATAATACTTTTGCTGTGCTACTGAATTTGGTTTGCTAGTATTTTATTGATGATTTTGCATCTAAATTCATAAAGGATATTGCCTGTAGTTTTCTTTTCTTGTGGTATCTATTTCTGGCTTTGGTATGAGGATGACATTGGTTCCATAGAATTGTTTAGGGATGTTCAATTTTTTAGAAAACTCCCTGTATTTTTTAATCTAAAACTCACTCCATAACTTCCTCCTTTATTTTTTATTTGCACTATAATTTTAAACAAATTAGATATTGTATTTTTATTATTGTGGTGAAGCTGTTAGTAACAGAATGTATTGAGAGTCTCCTTTATTCATTTTCTTTTTTCAATGATGAATAATACAAGGTCCCAACTCTCAAGGAGCTGAGGTGTAGTAGAGGGAATGTGTCTAAGCAAATAGCTGATTGCAGCTTCAGGCTCCGAGTACAGGAGGGACCTAAATAAGGGAACACCCACTCCACCTGGAAGAGTCAGAGAAAGCTTCACAGAGGAAGTTAAACTTGAATTAAGTTTTGAAGAATGAAGAGGCAATTCAAGGAGGGAAAAAAATAGAAGCAAGACCGTCCATACTAGGCTGTAGCCCCCTTTATAGAATTGCTACTTTTTCCTTTAGACATTTGGAGTCAGTGCGGCTTTAAGCAGAGGACTCATCTGATCATATGTCTTATGTCAATCTGAAGATTACTTTAGCAGGAATCTACAAGTTGTAGTGAAGTAGACAGTGATGGTTGCTGAGAATAAGTCATCCAGGACAGGGTTAATGAGGGCTTCAGCCAAGGCAGTGTGAGCTGTCATAGAAGGAAGCTGGATTAAAGGGAGACAGAAACCATCAGAATTGTGGAACCAACCCAGTGTGAGGGATAAGAGGGGTATGGTATATATAATCTTTTTTTTTTCTGTTATCGTTTTATTTCTTTCTCTGTTGTCTTTTTATTTCTTTTTCTAAATCGATGCAAATGTTCTAAGAAATGATGAATATGCAACTATGTGATGATATTGAGAATTGCTGATTGTATATGTAGAATGGAATGATATGTTAATATTTTTGTTTGTTGTTAATTTTTTTTAATTAATTAAAAAAAAAAGAGGAGGGCCTATTCCAGGTTGAAACCCAAATTTCTGACATACCATGAAGTCAAGCAGGATACGTTTCTAGGGAAAGAAAAAAAAAAACCTTCAGTTTTGGACATCTAAGTGTGAGCTGTCTGTAGAATATGCAGGTGGAAATAGCTATTAGCTGTGACATATACTTGTCCGCACCTTAAGAAAGGGCTTGCTGAGAATTCAAGATAGGGAAGTGCATATTGTATAATGTAGCAGTTGACTATTCTATAGTAATAAAAGTCACTTCTTCCACACTTCTAAAGATGTACCTGCAATTCAGTGAATATTGGTAAGATTTGTATTCATCTTCCTAAACAATGCCCCTATGTCTCAGCACACCAAAAAGTTGCCTTTTGTAATGTAAATAAACTGAGTATCTGTTGAGGCTATTCAGGACCTATTGAAAGTCTGTATGGATTTGGATCTGTATGCCATTCCAAGGTCTTGTCAACTGGGTGTTTGAAGTAGGACATTTTACAGATTTAGTCTTTTATCTGAAGATGTAGATATGCCACTTCCAAGCAATCCACCTCCTTTACAAATAATATTTCTACTCCCAGGACAACCCCATAAATACAAGGAAGGTATTCTAATCCCCATTTGCAGATGAGGACAGAAAGGCTCATCCCATAGGTAGGGTCTCACAGCTAATAAGTAACTGAGCCCTCCTTTGAACACAAATCTGACTTAAGACCCCACACTAACACCGTGTCATGATCTGCTAAATTGTAGATAGTTAGTGTATTTCAGATGGTTCAGGGTTACTGTGAGGCAGAACACCCTCACTATTGTGTGACCTAAGATTCCTCAAAACCTTTTTACTATGCAGACAACAAGATGTAGAAAGGGAACACCATTGTCTTTTAAAATCTTCTTCTAGAAGAAAAAATGAAAATCTGGCTAAAATGAAATCTTGATAATTTAATTCAATTGTATAAACTGTCTTTTGGGGTCATCCATAAGAAGTTTTAATATCAGGCTATTTTCTCCTTAAGCATATTGAGGCATCTTTACCCACTTCTTACCTGCTGTGTATGAAGGAACTTAGAATTTATGTAAGTTTAAAAACATATGGGACTGAGATATTTTCAGATGAGATGATATTTGGGATTTTCTTCAAAATAATTGTGGAGGAAGGGTGAGGGTTTAGATATATCAGGTTTGGCCTTGAGTTGATAATTGTTGAAACCAGGTGATAGATACATGGAGGTTCTTTATACTGTTCTATTTTTGTATAAATGCAATATTTTCCAAAGTAAAAAAAAAAAAAAATTTAAGCATTTGAATAAAATAGTTGCAAAAAATGTTGTTTTTTCAAAGTCAGTTATTTATGTTTGAGACATCTTTTGTGTTTTGGATTATTCATCTCAAAATTCTCCTATATTCACATTAAAAAGTAACATTGTGCAAAATAATACACTATGCAGAATAGTACTCTGTTTAGATGATGTGCCTTTGGGCCCTGGCATTAGCTAAGCACCCTCTTGAACGTGGAAGGAAGTTGAGATAGTTTTCGTGTTTCCCCCTCATTCTGTCTTCTCCCTAGAAGCTACCCCGTATGGTCTAAAGATGAGTGCTTAGAGGAAAGGTACTCTTACTGCAACTAGGACATTTGTGTAAAAAGACAACAGTTGATTTTGAAGAATGCTCCTAATTTGGGCCTGCATTCGGTCCTTAACCATTCTTACCTTAGCAGCTGTGTTGAACATGGGATGTTGTTAACTACAGGACATTGATGGGTACAGTCATTTCTCACCCATCAGAATGTAAAGAGGTCCCTGTGTCCTAAGACATATTGTACATCGTACTGAAGGAAAGTTAGATCAAATTTTTTTAAACAATAAATATTTGAGGTGATATCTAGAATAATTTAGTAAATATTTAAAAGTGCATTATATAAAAATACAAGTAAGGGAACCTGTTGTTTTCGTTTGAAATGTTTCGTGCAGGGCTAGAATTAAATAGCCTTAGACCATGTTAAGTTTAGCTCTAATAAAATTTAACAGAAATGTGGTTTTCTATTTATAGGCTAAGCAATACCATTTGTAAATATTAAGGACTGTGACTATTCCATAGTACGGAGTTGTTTATACGCCCTGGGGAAGAGTGAAATCACTGAACTGCTGGAGGCAGAAGCAATATCGCTTCTGATGATAATGAGAGCAGTGGTCTCTACTTTTGTGTACATTTTAGGCCTGGCCTTCAGAAGAAATATACCCAGATAAATGGTGTGGTTGTGTCCAGGGCTACTGAGCCCAAATTGTTGGCTGCCTCTGTGTTATTCTGAGTTGTAATTTTCCATGTCATCTAAATTTGTAATAATTCTTTAATATGTTAGAATTTCAGCAAACAGCCATTCTGCTCGCTGCATTTCTTCTGAATGAGTAATTCCCGGACAACTACCAGATCTTGGCAGAAGCAGACCTGGTCATAAGTCATGTTCCACTTTCAGTGTGGTGAAACCTACGATGTGTAACACAGTGTGTTTGAATTCAGATGCTGATTTTCCTAAAGGAAACTTGGGAAGAAAAAGAAACGCTCCAATTGAGAAGTTGAACTAACGCATTACTATAAAAACTTAAAAAACACATAAACACCAGTGATGAAGTCATTTATTCGACATGAAAGATCATCAACTATTTTCCCCTTTTTCCTCTGTGGCTTGATTGTGGCTTAGGCTGTGTGAGTTTCAATTATAGAAAAGAGTTAAGGTTTGTGGAATAAAAGTGTGGAGCAGCATGCCAGATTGGTTTCTATTAACAGCCGACCCAACCTAACTGAAAGGATTGAGAAGTTTTCTTTTTTTGAAAACATTGAAGGTTCTTCCAAGTAACCAGCAATGTGACTTTACCTCACTGTTCATTAACAGGGGTTTGGATGGCTGCTATGTCTGTCTGCTGGCTGAGTCCCAAATGCTGCGGTCACTGGCTCTCTCCAGCAGGCTCACAGAGGGTTATGTCATCTTCGTGTAGCCAGCCCAACACTTTTTCCATCTGCTAAAATATACAACCTGCCTGCTGTTATTAATTTTTTTTTTTTGGCTTTTACATTTTGTCCGAAGAAAGAGCAAGAAGTTGGATGAGTTATTTCTTTTAATTTAAAAAGTATAGGTTCATTGTCTCTTAAAAAAAAAAATCTGTTAAGCTAAGCACACTTAGCCTGGTCAGTCAACAAGTTATTGAGTTTTTTGATAGGATAAAGGCAAGTATGGAGCAGAGCTTTTTATGCCAGTGTGTTGGGAGCTTGATGGATGTTTCCATATTGAAGTGGAAGGACTTCTTTTCATCAGGGGTGAACCAAAAGATATCAACTGTAAAATAGTCACATCTATGCACTTTACTGAGTTTAGTAATAGGGTGATTACTCGATGGTATCTTCTCCCAAAGAGGAACTGATGTGAATTGCACCATTATTTAATCTCCTCTTTTAGGCTGCCCTCATTTCCTGTTTTCTGCAAATTTTTACTAAGATATTTGCTAATGAGTTTGGAAAATGAGAAAATGATCAGATCTTTGCCCTATGTTTTACACTTTGGGGGAGAATAGAAGCTAATGTATTCGGAAAGAAGAACTCCTGCTAAAACAACTTCTCAGTTGCCTTCAGAGTATGCTGAAAAAAAATATGGGGACTCCCTTAAACCTTATACTTTTTATTTTATGTTTTTCCCTTTGCCATTCATAAAGTATTTTAAATAAAATGATTTTTCCTTTTTTTTTTTTTCTTATTGTTTTAAAGGTCTCTGGGGAACAAGACTCACGGAAGAAAGCAATACTAACCGAGAGAAATACCTTAAAAGTGTCTTACGAGAACTGGTCACATACCTCCTTTTTCTCATAGTGTTGTGCATCTGTAAGTAGAATATTTCAAAGTTTTTAAAATATTTAACCTATCAAAATCATAATTAAAAAGAAGTTTCTAATGCCCCAGAAGGGTCAATGCAGAATCCTCTTTTCAGTTTCAACTTAGAATTTGGCAAAATTCCCTTCTATACTCTGGTAAGCATTCATTAAAATTCAGCATTACCTGAATACTAGTGCATTGTCAGTTGTGACCATTTTCACTATGAGATGCACATGGCGGTCTCCAGAGAGCAAGTAAAAACCAAGTGAAAGGATTTTTGCATTAGATTTCTCAGCAGTAAATACAGTGCCACTGTGAATACATGAATTAGTGCAAAGCGTGCACGAGAATTTTGTTCAACAAAATAACTTTCCAGGTTTAGCTTGGAAAAATACAAGTAATGTTGCCCAATACTGCTTTTATTTATGTTCATATTTGAAAGTCCCCTTCTTTTGGATTTGGGTGTATTGTGTTAATGTCTTCATTCGAATCCATCATTTCTTCCAAATCTTCAGTAATTGCAGTGCTTCACTCTGCAGATGTTTTACTTCGGAACCTGTCTCTTTCTTCTTGCTTTCCTCCTTCATTCTGTGGCTGCATCCTCGGGCGGAGCTGGAGAGGATTGAGAGAAGAAAGCCTTAGCTCAAATGAAACTAGTCCTGGAAACTATTAGCCTCAAATCACAGACAATAGATTTATCCTCTGGAACAAAGGGTATCTGTCATATCCCATCGAAAGCTCCTTATGAGAACAGACAAAAAAGCGCATTTATGACCCCAGTCCTCTTACTCTACATATCCTTTGAGAAAGGAGTTCATTCTTTTATAGAACACTTAGAAAGGTTTCAAAATTAGCATGAGCTTTGGAAAAAGTCCCCTGTTTTGTGAATGGGGAGGATTGAAATTTAATCAATGCTTTATGGCATTCTAATCACATTAAAATTGATCACCTTATTAATTAAGGGCTAAAAGTTCCTTAAAAACAATGTTTTATTTACTAGATTTATAAAATGAATTAACATTTTTGGAAATTGAGATTTTTAAATAAAACATTAAGGAAAAATTTAATTTTTATATATAATTTTAGCAAATTGTATATTGGTTTATTTAATACCTCTCCCACAGGATTTACTAGAATAGTAAACTTTTGATGTGCTTTAAAAGGGCATGTGCTCTTTTTAAATTTTCTGAGATTTTTGCCTACCCAAGTGGAAGCCTAAAAAAATGAGGTTATTTAAGCTAAAGTTTTATATTCATATATTTAGGCATACACAACATCCACCTCCTTGGTTTCTTCTCCAAGCTAATTTTCTGAAATTTTCCATTATTAATTTAGGAAGGACTGTCTTGTGCTTTTAAAACTGGCATTACTGGGCGGGCAATGGTGGCTCAGTGGCAGAGTTCTTCCCTGCTGTGCCAGAGACCCAGGTTTGATTCCCAGTGCCTGCCCATGCCAAAAAAAAAAAAAATGGCATAACTTTTTGTTCTAGTTTGCTAGCTGCTGGAATGTAAAATACCAGAAACAAAATGGCTTTTTAAAACGGGGAGTTTATTAAATTGCAAGTTTATAATTCTAAGACTGAGAAATGTCCCAATTAAAGCAAGTCTATAAAAATGTCCAAATTAAGGCACCAATAAGAGGTTACCTTCACTCAAGAAAAGCCAATGAAGCTCAGGGTTTCTCTCTCAGCTGGAAAGGTACATGGCAAACATGGTGACGTCTGCTAGCTTTCTAGGCTTCTTGTTTCATGAAGGTCCCCTAGGGGGATTTTCCTTCTTCATCTCCATGGGTCTCTGTGGGCTCTCGTGGTTATCATCGCTCTCTCATGGCGCTCTCATCATTCTGAAGCTTTCTCCAAAATGCTTCCTGTTTTAGAGGATTCCAGTAAATTAATCAAGACCCATATGGAATGGGTGAAGTCACATCTCCCTCTAATCAAAGGAAGGTTAATATCCACAATTAGATGTGCCACAATTCCATGGAGATAATCTAATCAGATGATTCCAATCTACGTTATTGAATAGGGATAAAAATAAATTGTTGCTTTCACAAAATTAGATCAGGATTAAAACATGGCTTTTCTAGGGTCCATTATCCTTTAAAACTGGCACACTTTTAAAACATATTACCTTGGACAGAAATGCTAAACAGCTCAAAATGATCTGTTCGTTAGGTTAAAATTTAGGTTAAAATTTGCAAAGTAAGAGATGATATATTTTAGCTTCCATGTTCTAGGCTGTCAGAGCTTAGAATCCTGGATCAAATTTGCTGCCAGTATAGAAATGGTGCTTAAATATTAAACTGTAGTGGCCTTAAATACTAACAGTTTGGTTAGAATTAATAGTAGTATTTTCAAGCATTACACATGCACGTACTTTTCCTTATAAAACATGTAAGTCAGTGTAAAACTCCAGTGATCCCCAAAGCTGCCTGTATATCAGAATCACCAAAGGAGCTATAAAAAATTAGTTCTCTCAGATCTAAAAAATCAGAGCCTCCACGATGTGGCCCAAGGAACTGTGTTGTCTAATAAACTGTTCAAGAGCCACTAATCTAAGCCAGATAAGTTTACTAAAGACTTAGAGTATTAGGAGACATGCCTGAAATCAAGGAAATTAGTGTGGGGCTTTTTGCTTTATTTTAGAATTTTTATGCCTCTTGTTCTTTTTCACACTAATCAAATTGGCCTTATATCAGGAGCAACGTATTTTACATAAATACTATTTTGCTTCCAATATGTTATAGAATCTCTAGTTAAGACCAAAGTCTTAGCAGTCATATGGTCAAACCTCCATTGAATGTCAGATTCTCCCTGCAACGTCCCTCCAGAATGCTCATTCATCTGGCCTCTGCTTGAGTGAGAGTTCCAGGTTAAGGGGCGTCCTTCTTTAAAATAGTGCATTTTATTTTTCTATGGTACTCTTAGAAAGCTTCCTTATGTGGAGTCAGAGAGTCTGTCTTCCCATAACTTCTCCTAGTTCCACCCTTTAATCTCACCCATACCAAGTATGTTTTTCTCTTTTCCAATTCGACCCTTCAGAAATGTGGAGGCAGACATTGAATCTCTCCAAAGTCTTCTCGAGGGTAAGCCTTTCTAGTTCTTTCAACTGTAGATACAATTTTAAGTCAGCTACATAATGGATCTTTCCCCAGCACATGTTCTGTTTTATCAGAGTCCCTTTAAAAGCACAGTAGCAGCCTCACCATTAAGAAGTAGAAGAAAGGAGCCATGGGCTTCCTCATTCCAGATACTATACTGTGGTTCATGCGTCCTAAGACAGTCTAACACTTGGGCTTACCTCATTATAGAAATGATTCCTTAGTCTCTTCACCAAAATCTTTTAAGCACTGTGTTCCCCAGGTAGTATTTGAGCGCTTTTTTCTTGGGTCTACTCAGCCTTGCCTGTTAAATTTCATCTCACTAAGATCTGCTCATCATTGTAATCTGTTCAAATTATCTTGGGTCTAGATTCGCTTATCTAAAATATCAGCTATTACTCTCAGCTTTTACAGTAAAGTTGATATCATCAATGTCCTTATCTTAGTAAATGGCTAAATCAAAAAAGATTGGTCCAGGACATCAGTCCATTTATCAGAGCTCTTTGAGGAGAGTTCATGTAAGTGTATTACTGACCAGTTTAGAGTGTTCGTGAAGCAGGATAATAGGAAAGAATTTTTCAAATACCTGTCTAAATAACTCGACCCTTCTGATCTGTAACCTGTTTGACCACCTTTAAAAGGAAGTGAGAATAACCAAGCATGATTTACTCCTAGCAAAAGCTTATTGGCACCTCATGATTAATTCCTTTCCCCACTGCTCAGAAGCCATCTTTGTGGTTGCTTGTTCTAAAATCTTGCCAGCAATATCAGTATTAAATGGCCAAGAATAATAAACTCATTACTCCTATTAAATGGAATAAAGTACTCAGTCCTATGCCTTACATGTTGGAAGTACTTGATATGAAGTAGGAATCTGGAAGTCATCTTGACCTAATAGAAAAAGTTGGGATTTTTTTGTATCAGAGAGACCCAACTTCAGATCCCAGTTCTATCACTGACAAACTGGGTAAACTAAGCAGGTTATTTAATCTCTCTGACCTTTTAACTCTTCACCTGTAAAATACTTATTTTGAAAGAAATAATACATGTAACAATCCTTAGATGCCGTATACTAGTAGTATGAGTAAAATCCTTCCCAAAGATCCTTAACATTGTCTGAATTGCCACATCAGTGGGTTCTAAAAGCTTTAGGTTCTAATTGTTTGGGCCCAGATTCCATTCATTTGGATCAGTTAAGTGCCCATGAAGAGTTCATTTCCACCTTACCAGTGTTAGTTCTGGCACCATTATTTTTAAAATCAGTCAACTTGAGACCAAAAGGACAGAAATAACATGGGAATTTAGTTGTCCCACTTTTCTTTGAAATTTAGCATTTATTCTTACTTGAAACCTGAAGTTGCTTTGAATTCACCATCAAAGTACTTACTAATATATATGGTTTACTGTTAAAAATGGCAATTGTGTGAGTTAGATGCTGACGTAAAGAAAGGAATAAATAGTGTAGAAGATCCTTGAAAAAGGCAAAGGAACATGTTTGGTGAATCTTATTAAAAAGCATTTGCCTCTTCCTTTTCTCTGCTTTTTTCTAATCACTCTTTAAAATTGTTCAAATCTCCTCCTAAGTTTAAGCACAATAATAGGAATCACAAAAAAAAGGTTAACAAATTAAAAGACAGAAAACAATTTTAATGAATATTTACAAGAAATACCAAAACATAATACCATCAAGGATTAATGTTTTAACACATTTAAAAACTACAGATCACTAAGAAAAAGACTCAGACCTATAAAACTGTTTTACAGGGTAGAAAAAATAACATTTCAGAGTAGAAAATATAATCAATTAGTATAAGAAACACTAAACTTAAACTCATTAATATCTGAAGAAGAGATGAAATGGAGATCTGAGCTGCAAAATATTAACACAATGAGATGTTCCCTAGGACTATAAACAAGGTCATAGGGACCTCTTAGTTGCCAAATTGAGTGGACTCTTTACAGCTTCTCTCTGGCATTTGGATCAATGGCATTTGGCACTCTAGAAACTTCCCTCTTTGGTTTCTGTGACTCCCTCTCTTCTGGTGTTTCTCCTTGCTGTGTTCACTTTCTTAGTTCTCTTCTTTCTGAAACCTGTTTCAAGAGCATGTTCTCTGTGATTGGGCTTTCTCTTTTCTGTTGACACAACTTAAGCTAGCACTTATTTGCTGGCAACTCCCAGGTCCTTCTCCTCTCTAGACCTTTCTCATGAGCTGCAAACCATGAGCCAGCTTCAACTCAACATCTACAAAAGGATATATCTCATAAGCATCTCATCATGACATTCCTAAACCTGCCCTCAGCGTCCCACCCATCCGAACGTGCTTCACCCATATCCTCTTCCTGGGGTAGCGTTACCCAAACAAGGGCCTCACCCAAAACCGGGCTTTATCACAGATGCTTTCCTTCAGGAGCTTCTTGTGATCATTCCACTCAATTGTATCTCTTCAGCACCTCTCAAATTTGTCTTTTTTTCATACGTCCCTGTTGTTCCAATTTCAACTCTCATCATCACTCTCCTGAGTTATTCACTTATTCGTACGTTCAATTGTGTAGTCATTTAATTAAAACCAGATTTAGGCCCTGTCCTTAAATGCCATGTGAAGGAAGACAGTTGGGGAATAAGATTCCCCTGTGCGAAGGCCTCCCTGAAGTAGCCTAAAGTAAGAGGTTGGGGTCAGTCAGATGGAATGACAACTTAATGAATGCAGGTCTGAGGTGTGAAAAGTGCCCAGAGCATTCTGGAAGCTGAGAAGCAGATGAGTAGAGAGAGTGCTGTCAGATGAGGATGGAAAGGGGTCAGAGACCAGACCCTGCAAGTCTAGTGGATTCACCAGAGGGGTTTCACCTCTCCCCAGAAGTTAATAGAGAGTTTTAAGTAAGAGGAACATGATCACTTGAATTTTAATAACGTGACTTCACATGCTGTGTAGAGCACAATCGGATGGATGCAAATACTCTCCCTCTGTGTGGGCTTGAGGACTCCCAGGCCTGCCTCCAGACTGCTGTTTCTGAAACCAGATTAATCCAGGCCATTTCTCTTTTAACATGCTGCAGTCATCTCACCTTCAAGAAGGTTTAAAATCTTTAGATAATAGACCCGCTTTTCAGTATACCGTCTTTGTTTACACCTTCAGACACACCACTCCCTAGAAACACTTGGAACTTCAGCCACACCAAACCACTAAGGATTCCTGAAAAGTCCTGCGCATATGCTCAGCTCCCTGATGCCTGTCTGTCTAATTCCACCTCATCCTTCAAAGATCAGCCCACACTGGCTCTCCTCACACTGCATTGTCCTGCATCTCTCCCTCGCAGAGGGGAGTAAGGGATGCTGTGAGGCACGTCTCAGTGATGGCCCATATAGGTTCGCACTACAACGTGACAACTTTGCCCGTTTTCATTTTCCTCTTGTTCACTAATACTTCCAAACAGAACTTTTCCTAATGTGGCAACTAAAACAGTTCAGGTCTAACAATTCTTTGGTTTATATATAGCACGTTGCATTTGTAAATGATGCTTTTAATTTATAGTGCTCAAATATATGCCCTTATGTGTCTCCACAGCATCTTGTGATGATGTGGTAAAAAATAGAGCTATTAAAGATTTCCTGCTCAAAGTGATAGCTTCACTTTGTGGCAAAGCATCTTGGTTCTAATAGCTTTATGTCTGGAATACTTGTATTTTTATGGCAGTTTTGATTTCCTCTTTGGCCCAAGGGTTATTAAGAAAAAAGAAATTTTTTTAACTCCTAAATGGCGTGTGTGTGTATATTTATCCTATGTTAATTAGTATCTGGATTGGTGATTTTAAAAATGTTGCCTGGTTGGTTTTTAGTTTTAGGGATTTTTCTGATGTTCCCTTTGGGCCCTAGCATATTACCAAATTTTTCAAAAGTTCTTTGGATATTTGAAAAACAATGTGAATGATCTCTTTTGGTACTTTATATTCATTAAGTCATCATTCAATTCTAACCTTAATATCCTAAGATAATTTTTATCTACTTTTCCCTGTCAAAGATTGAGAGGTGTAAGTCAAAGTTTCCAACTAACAATTGTGCTTTGGCTAATTTTCCTTATATAACTAGTAGATATTGCATTATTATATTTTGGTTGTCTATTAATCAGTACGTAAGAGTTCATTATAGTTAAATCATTGTGTATTGTAATATTTCTCAATATGCAATAACCTTTTTATTTAACTCAATACTCTCCTCAGAATCTCCTTTGTCAGATGATTATAATACCAGTCAGGCCCTTTTAAAAATATCATATACCTGACACATATGTGTGTGTGTGTGTGATCATTTATTTCTAACTGTATTTCAAGTGTGTCTCTTATTTATTTATTTATTTATTTTAGCCAAAGTCTTTAAGGAGCCATTAAATGCACTTCATGTTTTTGTAGAATTTCTATCATCTTATTTTTTTTCCTCTTTTTTTTTATGCTTTCCTATTAGTTTCCATTTTTCTTTTGTTACATGGGAAAATTCTCTGCTTCTTTATTCTATTGATTTGGAATTTATATGATAGATTTAATTCTACAATCTCCTTTATTTGGTTTTAGTACTTCAACCTACATTTTGTTTGACAATATTAAGAATAAAAATAGTATCGATTGGTCATTTTGAAATGATAAGACCATGATTTTAAAGCAGTTTTTGTTAGTTTACATGCTGGTTATATGATGAAGCGGTGTTTTAATTTTTTTTATTCTAGCTTATTTTATGGAACATGGAAACTCTGCTAAGTGGCAGACGAAATATGAACTTAAGACATATATATATGTTCTTTATCTTACATTTTTTAATATTCTCCTCTCTTTCTGGTGTATTATATGGTGTAATTTCTTTCTTCACAGTTCAGTTCATTTAAAGTAGTGAATGCGATCCTTAGAACGGGCTTTCTCCATCAGGAGCTGAGAGGAGAAATGATGTAATGGTCTCATATCTGTTGCATTTTACAGTGAATAAAACGCGTATAATTCTCCGTTCAACTTCACAAAAGCCCTTAACATTGGGCTTCTCATTTTTCTAGACAACAAAATTCAAATTCAGAAAAGTTAAGTCCCAGATCCCAAGACACCAGAACCATAATCACGAACATAGTATGAAACAGAGCAGAAACTTAAACCCCAATTGTTCTAACTCCAAATCCATGGGGCCCTTTAGCAGTACGCTAGACTGGATTCATAGTATAGCTGACTCCTAGAGTGTACGGAGCTGTCCCTCAAAGATGTCCCTGGGACAAGCTCAGGGTCTGGCATGGAGGAGGGATGGAGCCAGTTAATGTTGGCTGATGGGATGGATATCTGTTACAAAAACCATCCCTTGAGAAACTTGATGACGTCGTTTCTCTGAATGCCCAGCAGGTGGCGCGACATAGCCAAAGGGATCTGTTGCTGCTCCTTTTAGTGACACTATAAAAGCCAAGATAAAGGCCCTGTGACTTTTGAAAGCAAAAATCAATATTAGGTCTTGAGTACTATTAAAAACAAAATCAAGGGGATGCATTTTTAAATTAATGGTCAAATGTTCATGACTGTGTACCTGTACATAGTTTATAAATTTAAAACATTCATTCAAATTCCTCTTTTTAACAACTAAAACCACAGGTTAGAAAATTGCAGAATGATCTAAATAACCAGTTCATCCAAACAAAATTCTAACTTCAAGTTAATTGAAAATAATAAACCTAGATAATCATTTAGTTTCTTTTGGGGAGCCTCACTGCTCTTTGGCATCGTATCAGCCTTGTTCCTTCGATTGATGCTAGTTCACAGAAGGTTTTGCAGAATACATCATCCTGTGTCCATTGCCATGAGGAAGCTGGGTAGGCAGTACTCTTCTTGGGAACACTGTGAGCTCCTCTTCCTTGATGCAAAGATCATGTCTTGTTTGTCTTCATATCCAACACCTCATTCCACAAATGCGAGTGGATCAAAATTCTCATCCCTTCACTCTGGTCCAATAGTTTGGAGAGGTGGCAGCTCATGTAACACTTGAAGAGAGATGTTCTTGTCCTAATTGTGTTGGGTCATGGGATAACAAAATTAAGCAGGTAAGGGGGCCTAAGTAGATGAACTGGAAAACATCCCTACCCTTCTAGGTGCAGTACACAAATTTTTTACTGCTTAGTCAGCTGCTTGAGATGGCCTCCCCAACATCCTCATGCTTAAATTAGTATTATCCACTCCTGCCTTAAATAATCTTAATTTTCCCTAATTTTTGGGAGGAGATTTGAGGAAGAGTTTTTAGTAAATAGCATTTAATTCCAAAATCATTTACTATAAGGTTTTATAATGCATTATACGAAGTCTGAAGAGTCAGCTAAGTATTAATGACCTGCTGGATGTTAAGAACTGTGTTAGAAGCTGTAGTCAAAAGAATTACAAAACATGTTCCCTTGTCCTTGAAGATTTTTGCCAGCTAATTATAGAAATTATAGTATATTACACCTGCATAAGACAATACTTGTTGAAATGCTGAAAGTTGTAAGAGATGTGTTAGAGCAATCCGATTGAAGAAGAGGAACTACCTTTACATTTGTTGTCAGCCACTGTACTAGGTGATTTTTAGTTATTATTTTTATTTTAAGCACCAAAAATCCTGTGGGATAGATAATTATCCCTATTTTACCAAACAGAAAACTAAAACTCAGAAAGTTCAAGCATCTTGCACAGATCACATTGCAAATAAGGAGCATGGCCAAGAGTCAAACTCTGATCTATAAATTTTCTTCCCACCTGTCTCCAGGACTGTTCAGATAGGACTGGTATAGTCACAAAGTCTTCATGGCAGGGATGTAGCTTGTGTTAATTTGTCCTATACAGGGCTTGTCGGTAGGTGAGAGGCAGGTGTGCCTGTATCCATCAGGGTCTGGAAGGAAAGAGATGCTGTATTCAAAGTGATAACTGAAGAAAGTTTTAATGAAGGAATGATTTTCAAAGGGGTGGCAGGGCTAAGGGAACCAACAGGGGAAATAAGGCACCTCCTGGCCTGAAGGAGCTCAGGAAGGAAATGGCATGGCCAGGAACTGAATGAGAGCGGTAGCCATAGGTGAAGGGCAGTTACCAGCATTAACCCCGTAGCTGAGGTTAGAAGGTTCACTGCCAAACTGCATCCGGGGGGGGGGGGGGTGGAGAGGAGGGGTAAAGAGACAAGCTCCCAACCTCTCTCTTCCCTGGCCCCTGCACATCTTCTGTTCAGCCTCCCACTGACTAAACACTCAGGACGGCAACAGAACAGAGTGGTCTGGTCAGTAGAGGTCAGCCTTGGGGCAGAGAGCAGGCCAGAGTAGCATGGAGAATTGATCTGGGGGCAAATTGAGGATGAGCCCATCTGTTGTCACGGGGAGAGTAGGGAGCACGTGCACCGTCATGGGGCGAGTAGGGAGCACGTGCACAGTCATGGGGCGAAGAGTCAGGCATGTGGGCTCTGTGGGGGCCTGCACAGCTCAGCCTACTTGGCGTGGAAGATCTTATCCAGGAGGTGGTGGGAGATGAAACGGAATAGGCATGTTGGAAGTCTGAAATGTCAAGTGAAGGCACCCAACCTTAATTTGATACATAATAGTAAGGCACTTTTATTTCACAAAGGCCAACATCAATATATTTATTTTATGAGGCTGTATTAGCCAGAGAGATAGGGAGATAATCCAGAAGAATGACAGGAGTAGGGGAGGAAAGAGGATGAGAGCAGATCTTTATGTGGGTTTTTGTTTCAAATATGGCCAGCCACTAGGAATGACCCCCACATGGAGGGAGATAGCCATGTGCAGGTGTGTGCAGGTTGCCCTTTTGATGTTCACCTGGCTTTTTCTGTGTTCCAGTGACCTATGGGATGATGAGCTCCAGCATGTACTACTATACTCGGATAATGTCACAGCTCTTCATAGACACCCCAGTGTCCAAAATGGAGAAAACCAACTTTAAAACTCTTTCTTCAATGGAAGACTTCTGGAAGGTATTTGCAAATCAATTTTGAAAGTACCCCTTTGATCCCTGAAAATAGTTCTTTTGACTTCATACATTCAGTGCAAGATTATCTAGCCAGCTTGCTCTGCCCTTAACTGGGTGAGATGTTCTGAGCTACGGGGAGTGTTGTAAGTTCCTACACCCAAAGACAAGTCAGTCAACGTCTGTTGAGCACCTTGAACATGCCTCACACCATACACCATGCTAAATGTTTCATACCTTACCTGATCTAATCCTCACAGTAACCTTAGAAGGTAAGTACTCGTGTCATGCCCATTGTAAATGGGGAAACCATGAATTGGAGTGCTTAAAGGCTTATGGTCATATAAGCAATAAGAAAACTGGCCTTTCTTCTAACCCAACCAGCCATGTCCTCACCCTACTTTATAAATCATTCAGTCATTCATGATTCAATAAATATTTATTGCGTATCTTTCAGGATGTAAGGCCCTTGGTGATAGAGTTTTTGGTGGTTTTTGTCTTGCTTTGTGTCTTATTTTTGTTTTCTCTGTCTCTTTGTTGATGATCACATGTACTTCCAGCTTTTTGCATCGTACCTGATACAAGGTAGGCCTGTTCTTTCAAAGATGTAACAGTATAAAATTGAACCCATCCCCTTCTCAAATTGTCAAAAATTCCAACCTAGTTGCAGAGTATAAGCATAGGAAAACTTTTGTACCATAGTAAAAATATTAAACTGATCTTGAGGATATAATGTTCAGAATCTAATAAAATTGGAAGGGAAATTGGAACAAACATGATTGTTTCTCCTTGGGAGATACTTTCTAAAATTCTTACTAAACCCTGGTGTCAGAGCTGTTGATTTTAAAGAGAGTGAAAATTAGGTCACAGGGACCTATTCATACATGGCATACAAAATACTTTGTATAATATGAACCTTCCCCCACGCAGCAGGGGGCACATCAGTTCATCTGTGTTAATCACCTGATTAGGAGACACTGAGAAATGGCTATAGATAATGTCTTCCTTTAGGCACATCCAGTTGTGCAAACTAACAAGGGACTTCTCACTCACACACAGTTCCATAATAAATGCCAAGGTCTAAGAGGGTTGTATGTTAAACATCCATCTAGACAATTAGAAGATCCACCAGATGACAGACGGGTCATCAAAACTGAAGGCTTTTCCTCTCCAAACAAGTTTAGAGCCATGATTATGTGGGATGCTGTTATTTGTTTTGATTTCCAAGGGCTACTGTAGCAAACTAACCCAAACTAGGTAGCTTTAAAAAGCAGAAATTTATTATCACAGTTCTAGAGGCTTAGAAGTGTGAAGGGTGTCAAGAGAGCCTTGCTCCCTCTGAAATCTGTAGAGAAGAATCTGTTCCTTGACTCTCTACTGGATTCTGGCAATGGTCCACAATCCCTGATGTTCCTTGGCCTGTGATAGTATAACTCAGTCCCTGCGTCCATCGTATAAACATCTTCCCTGTATCTGTCTGAGCCTATAAGACACCAGTCATATTGGATCATTCGTCCCATCCTACCCTAGTATGACCTCATTTTAACTTAACTAATTCCATCTGAATGACCCTATTTGCAAATAAGGTCACGTTCATAGGTAACAGGAGTTAGGACTTCAACATGTCTCTGGTGGGCAGGGAGGGAGATTCAGTTCAACACTTAATATTACTTTAATAAGGGAAAGTGGAGTTGGTCATGGTCATGGATTTTTATGCACCACCTCCTTTGGTCCCAGAATAAAAATCAGAGTTGCCGTTTATTAATCATGCACTCTGCCAAGTGCAGGAAGCATGCAAAGGATGGATTTTACGTGGGTGGGAACCCTGGCTCAGGAGGATCCTGCCCAAGGCCTCACAGATAGCAAGTGGTGGAGCAAATCCGAACCTGTGTCTTTCTGACAGCTGCACCCACTCTTGTCCTTCAACCACGTTCATAGAGATTGTTGGTCATGAAAACATTCCAGGTAGGAGCAAGACTGGCGCTGAGTCTGGAACTTTTCAAAAATCTTTCTTTTGCTTTCAGTTTGCAGAAGGCGCCTTGCTGGATGGACTGTACTGGAAGACAGGGCCCAGTAACAGAACCGAAGCTGACAACCGAAGTTTCATTTACTATGAAAACCTGTTGTTAGGGGTACCACGCATACGGCAACTCAAAGTCAGGAACGGATCCTGTTCCATCCCCCAGGACTTGAGAGATGAAATTAAAGAGTGCTACGATGTCTACTCTGCCAGCAGTGAGGACAGGGCTCCATTTGGTCCACGAAATGGAACTGCGTAAGTGTCCATGGCTCACGGCCATGTGCCCCTGGCCTCTCCTCCATTCATTCTCAGATTCCTTCACCAAGGAGAGGATGACTTACATGACTCTTCAGTGCTATTTTTAAGGCCTTGTCCAAATAGAACTTTGGCTTCTCAAATTTTCTCCATTTGTTTTTATCCCATTTCAGTTTCTGCCTGCATCTTTTTCAAAAGGCTAAACTACTGACCATGTGGCCCACAGCAGAGAAGTTATCCAAGCCTTGGGAGTTTTCTTGGACCCTATTTTTATAGGGCTGGTAACATCTTCCCCTAGATTGTTACTAGGAAATTTGCTGGTACAGAAATTATATTTTTATTTGCTCTTTCAAGTAAATTTATGTTCATAATGCAGTTATTTAAAGTGTGTAAGCTTGTGAGGCAGTTCTTCTGCTTTAAATTCCCAGTCTTTTCAAATATGTATAAATGATTTTGCAGGGATTTTTTGTGCACTTGGTTACCCATACTTAAGACAACTTGTGTATTAAGGGAGGGCGATCATTATTTTTATAATTGTTATAGATACCATAAAGAAATAGAAATAGCTTTTAAGCTCTTTCAAGGTGGGTCTCTTGGAGCTGCTGCCCTTGCATGAGTCACCATAGTCCTAACTTGTCTTCTAAGATTTGCAAGTTCAGAGGCCTCGTTCTTTCAGGTCACCTATATCCTGGTCATGGCAGCTGAGTCACCACCCAGACTACAGATTTCTTAATGTACTACAAGGAATACACCTTTATCATAAATAGATTCTTCATCTGCCATCCAGTGCCTACCCTATTTCGTACCACGGTCCATAAGAAACAAATTTAGTAAAAATCAAAAGATTTGGAGTAAAGGGACTGAATTATCTTGAAAGATGTTTTTTTTCTAGGTTAGAGTAGTGATTTTGCTTTCTGATGCTCTTGCTTCTATTCCTGCAAAGCATAAGCATGCCCTTAAACTATCATACCTTTTCCAATATTTTTCTTTTTCTCACATAATTAGTAAGAGAAATTTATGCAGTCACTTCTCTGTGCCAGACACTATTTGTGAAATGGTTTCAGGCATTATCATTTTTACTCATCATAAAACAATTCTATGAAATAAGCATCATCTTCATTTTATTAATGAAAAAACTGAGGCTCAAATACCCAAGGTATCACAGCTGGGAAATGACCAAGCTGAACTTTGATCAGGCCTGTCTGACTCCAAAACCCATTATACCATGTTATTTCTTCCATATTAATTACATTATGAGGGTGGCTTCTTGATGCCCTCATCTCATCACCAGAATCAAGCCTTAAAATGTGCCTGGTACATAAAGATACTCAATAAAGATCTGTCGAATGCATAAATGGTTAAGTCATTTCCACCACAGAATGGACTGGAGGGGGTCTTTTTTGCACATATTTAAACCATCCTTGATCCTAACATATTCTCAAATCATTCCCATTTTACTTTCTCTTCAACTCCACTGTGAAAGAATAGTCTCCATTTATCACCTCCATTAAAGCTTAAACAACTTTATTTCTTTATTTCTTGGAAGCTGCCAGTGACCTCAAGCTAGCAAATCCCCTGAACAATTCTGTCTTCATCCTTTTCAACCTCTACAGAATGTGCCAGTGTTGACTATTTGTTCTCTTGACTGCATTGAGTTACACTAAACTTTGGGTTCTCTGAGCTCGGCAATCCCCTTCTCTCATTCTCCTTTCTTATTCCCAGGTTCTGGCTTCAGAGCTCTATCTTTTCTTTCTCTTCACTCTTTCCCTTAACATTCACATGGCTTCCACTCTGGTCTCTGCCTGGCAATTCTTCATTTCTTTAACAAATATGGCTGATTATCAACTATGTGCTAGGCATGTTCCAGTGAAGTCCCTCTCTTCTGGCAATAAATTTGGTGCTACTGTAACAAAACAACAATAAACAAAACAAATGAATCCTTCCATTCATAGAGCTTAAATGTGAGGGATATAAAACAGGAAAAGGGCAAAACTGTGACCCAACAACTCCTTTAATTCGATATGCTCCAAACTGAACTGATTCATTATTTACTTAGATCTGCTCTTCCTCCTACTAACAGCACCACTATCTGCCCTTTACCCAAAAAGAGACTTCACAATCATTTTGGAGATCTCCTTATCTCCTTCCCCCAATATCCACAGTAGTTGCCAAGTTCTGTTGACACTCCTGCAGTGGTACTCAGCCTCGCCCCTCCTTTTCCTCCCCACCACACTCCTTTAGTTAAAGACCTAACCACTTTTTTTACCCTAAACATTTTTTATTGCAAATATATATATATATATATATATATATATATATATATATATATATACACAAAGAAAAGAAAGAAAAAACAATAATTTTCAAAGTACACTTCGACAAGTAGTTACAGAACAGATTTCAGAGTTTATTATGGATACCATTACACTATTTCAGATTTTTCCTTCTAGCTGCTCCAAAATACTGGAGGCTAGAAGAAATATCCATATAGTGATTCAGCAGTCATATTCGTTTGTTGAATCCTATTTTCTCTGTTGTAAGTCCTCCTTCTCCCTTGCTCCTTCTCCTAATCTATAGGGATGTTTAAGCAATCCCCATTCTGACATTTTCATGTTGAGAAGGGGTGTCAACACTGAAAAATAGGGGGATGTAATTAGCTGGTAATCTTGGAGAGGCTAGTCCCTCTGGGTTTCAGGATTTATCTGGCCTAGGAACCCTCTGGAAATGATAGGTTCCAGGAAAGCAAACTTAGTGCATGAAACTTCTATAGAGTCTCAGTTGGAGCCCCAGGTATTCTTGAGAGTTAACAGGAGTGATGTTGGTTGAGGTTTAGCAAACCATGGCCATTAGCACCATCTAACCAAATCTTTTACAAGAGTATCCTCAATCTGGCACTGTGGGATCGACAATGCCTGCCTGACCAAATCGGGGGAAAGAATGGTAACAAAATAAAGTATTAGTGGCTGAGAGAGTTCAAATAGAGTCAAAAAGCTACTCTGGAGGCTACTCTTAGAGTATATACACTATCATCTTTACCCTGTATTCTGATTTACCTTAATCCCAGCCAAATTGGCTTCATTTTTATCTCTAATTGAGCCCTTATGCAAGCTTCAGCTAGATGTTGCAATTTGCCATGGTTTGCCCCAACCAAAACCATTTCTGCCAACCCTAAAGAATCTCTCTGAGACTCTACAAAAGTTCCATGCACTATGCTTAACTCTTCAGAAACCTGCAACCTACAGATGGGTTCCTAGGCCAGATAAATACTGAAACCCAGAGGGGCCAGCTTCTCCAGAACATCAACTAGTTCCATCCCCCTATCCCATATTATCAACAGCCCCTTCCAGCATGAAAAAATTATAATGGGCATAGTCCAAATACCCCTAAAGATTGGGAGAGAGATCATAAGAGAAGGAGGAGCTATAACAGAGAAAGTAAGATTTAATAATGAAATTAAATTATGATTTAATAATCATAATTATCATAATGATTTAATAATGAATATTAAAACATTATGATAATTATGATTATTAAATCATTATAATGCTGAATCATTATATTCATATTTCTTTTAGTTTCCAGTGTCTTGGAGCAGCTAGAAGGAAAAACCTAAAATTGTGGACCTGCAATCCATACCAAACTCTGAAATCTGTTCTGTAACTACTTGTTACAATGTACTTTGAAATTTATTGCTTTTTTTGTATAAATGCTATATTCACAATAAAAATAAAAAATAGAGAGTAGCCTTCAGATCGTGGGGTATAACTCTTTTAATGTGTCAATGGTCTATTTGCTAGTATTTTGTTGAGAATTTTTGCATCTAGGTTCATTATGGAGATTGGTCTGTAGTTTTCCTTTCTTGTAGCATCTTTATCTGGTTTTGGTATTAGAGTGATATTAGCTTCATAAAATAAGTTAAGTAGTGTTCCTTTTTTCCCAAATTTTTGTAAGAGTTTGAGCAGGATTGGTGTTAGTTCTTTTTCAAATGTTTGATAAAATTCCTCCATGAAGCTGTCTGGTCTTGGGCTTTTCTTATGGGAAAGGAAAGCTGATTGAATCTGTTTACTTGTAATTTGTTTGTTGAGATCTGTATTCTTCTCACATCAGTATAGATCAGTGTACATCTAAGAATTTGTCCATTTCATCTAAGTCGTCTAGTTGTCTAGTTTGTTGGCACACAGTTGTTGATAATATTCTCTTAGGAATTTTTAAGTTTCTCCAGGATCCATGGTAACTACTCCCCTCTCATTTCTGATTTTATTTGCATCCTTTCTCCTTTTTTCTTTGTCAGTGTAGCTAGGGGTCCATCAATTTTATTGATTTTCTCAAAGAACCAACTTTTGGTTATGTTGATTCTTTCTGTTGTATTTTAGTTCTCCAGTTTGTTCATTTCTGCTTTAATCTTAGTTATTTCTCTTCTTTTATTCGCTTTGGGGTTAGTTTTCTGTTCTTTCTATAATTTCTCCAGGTGAGCAGTTAAGTCCTTGATTTTTGCTCTTTCTTTTTTTTTCAATATAGGCATTTAGGGCAATAAATTTCAGCAGTGCCTTTGCTGCATCCCATAGGTTATGATATGCCATATTCTCATTTTCATTCATCTCCAAATACCAATTTCTCGAACAATTTCTTCCTTCACCCACTGGTTGTTTAAGAGTGTATTATTTAATCTGCATATACTTGTGAAAGTTCTGGTTCTTTGGTGGTTATTGATTCCCAGCTTCATTTCCTTGTGACAGAGAAAATGCTTTTAATAATCTCAGTCTTTTTAATATATAAACACCTGTTTTGTGCCCCAGCATATGATCTGTCCTGGAGAACATACCATGAGCACTAGAGAAAAATGTTTATCCTGATGTTTTAGGGTGTAACTATCTATCTGTGTCTGTTGGGTCTAATTCAGTTATCAAATTGTTCACATTCTCTATTTCATTGTTAATTCTCTGTCTGGTTTTTCTCTCTATAGAGGAGGGTGGTGTATTAAATCTCCCACTATTATTGTTGAAATGTCTATAGCTCCCTTCAGTTTTGCCAATATTTATCTCATGTAGTCTGGAACTCCTTGTTTGGGAGCATAAATATTTATGATTTTTATGTATTCTTGATGAATTGTCCCTTTTATTAATATGTAGTATCCTTCTGTGTCTCTTATGACTCTTTTATATTCAGTGTCTATTTTGTCTGATATTAGCATAGCGAGTCCTGCATTTGTTTGGTTAGTTTGCATGGAACATCTTTTTCCATCCTTTCACTTTAATCTATTTGTGCCCTTGGGTCTAAGATGAGTCTCTTAGAAACAGCATATGGATGGATTATATATTTTAATCCATTCTGCCAACCTGTATCTTTTAATTGGTGAGTTTAGTCCATTCACATTCAAAATTATTACTGTAAAAGCAATTCTTGAATCTACCATCTTTTTAGTTTTATTTGACAGATCTATATATTCTTTTCCCTCTCTTGCTTTTTACCCTTTAAATTATTCTTATTGGTACTCTTCAATTCTGTGCCCTCTTTCAGACCTCCTTCTCCTGTCTTTTTTTTTCCAGCAGGCAGGAGTCCCTTTAGTATTTCTTGTAAGGCAGGTCTCTTGACTGAGTTTCCTCAGTGTTTGTCTTTGAAGATTTTAAACTTTCCTGCAGTTTTGGAGGACAACTTGTCTGGATAAAGAATTGTTGATTGGAAACCTTTCTCATTCAGGATTTTAAATATATCACACCACTGCCTTCGTGTTTCTATGATGCCTGTTGAGTAGTCCAAACTCAGTCTTACGTGTTTTCCCTCACATATAGTAGATCATTTTTCTCATACTGCTTTCAGGACTTTCTGCTTCTGTACAGTATTTAACAGTTGATTCATATGTGTCTTGGAGTGGAAGGAACTATTTTGATTTATTCTATTTGGGGTTCATTTGGGTTTTTTTAATTTGCATATGTATGCCTTTTATAAAGCTTGAGAAGTTTTTCCCGATTATATCATCAACTAGCCCTTCCAGCCCTTTACTCTTCTCTTCTCCTTCTGGGACATCAATGATTCTTATATTTGTTTTTTGTTGTTGTTGTCCATCATTTCCCTAAGATCCAGTTCCATTTTTTCCATCTTTCTTACCATTTGTTCTTTTGTGTGCTCTACTTCAACTGTTCTGTGTTCTAGCTCACTTATGCTTCCTTGTGCTTCTTTGGATCTCCTATCATATATCTCTAGTATGTTTCTACTATACTAGAATATAATATATATACATGTAGTATATAGAGACAAATGTATCTTTATCTTCATGAAATGTGCCATTTTTCTTTAATCTTTCAAATTCTTTAATCTTTCAAATTCTTCTTTATGCTTTTCTACTGTATTCCTGATATTCTTTAGTTCTTTATAAATATCCTTGAGTAGTTGTTCCATATTCTGTGTCCCCTACAGTGGCTTGTTTTGGTTGTTTGGCTGGACCATTTCTGCTTGGATATTCATGTGCCTTGTGATTTTCTACTGTGTTTGGGGCACTTGATTATCTTACTAAGGTTATTTTGCAAGTTGGTTTCCTTCACTTATTTAAGGTTTTATATTCACTTGATTTGTATTGAAGGTTCCCTTTTGCACTTGGTTATCAATAATTCCTCGCAAAACCAAGGCCCAGATCTCATGTAGGGAGTATAATTCTATTTGAGAGTCTGTTAAAAGCTAGGCAGAGGTGCACAAGTACTTCAGTGGCAAAACTCCTGGCTCGATTCCCAGTCCATGCACCCCCAAAATAGTAACAATAATAAAAATATTAAAAACGCACCTCAAAATTAGTAATCCCCAAAGTCAGAAGGAGCCCCAAGATATATTAAGAATGAACTCATAACTAGTCCCCACAGAAGGGAGAGAAATTTTAAAAATAAATAAATAATAAAAACTCAATAAAAGTACAAATATGTAAAAACATGACGATACAAAATAAAAGTAAATAATAATAATATTAGTAATTTTTAAATATAAAAAATACCTTTGAAAATAAACTTGGCAGATAGTTTGCCAGACTGCATTTACTACACCTTCCCAGAAGGTGGCGCTCTGAGGCACCTCCTCCCCTCAGGCCCGCCCCTCCCCGACTACAGATGCCAGTTGGGCTACTGATCCCAGCCCCTGGAGATGTGGTTTTTCGCGGCAGACAGCTAGGCATGCCTCTAGGCTCACCATGCGTGCTGCTGGCTGTAGAGCAGCACAGGGAGGTTTTCCCAGCCAGCACCTGGGGCAGGCTGGAGCAGATGGACAGTCAGTTCCCTCAGATCTGCACTTCCCTTGAACCCCGCTGCCCTCCCCTGGTGGGGGTCATACCCAATGAGACCCACCCTGCTCTCCCTGTCCCAATCTCTGCTCTCCCTATCCAATATTGCCCCCTCTGTCCTCCCTATGAAACGTCAGAGTCCCTCTTGGATCACTCAGCCCCTGGGACTGCAGTCCTGCTTATTTCCTCCCCAAGCCCTGTCTGGTCCTATAGAGCAGGTGTGAACCCAGTCTGCCCTACTCCACCATCTTCCCAGAAGCCCCCTCATCACCTTTTAGTTATTACGGAAACTGCAATCTTTGCAGAGTCGGCAGTCCCCAAGACCACCCCTAGCTTAGTGATTCACTGGGAGGACTACCAGGATGTGGCATATAATCACACTCATGGCTAAGATTTATTGCAGCAAGGGATACAGAGCAGAAGCAACAAAGGGATAAGGCACCTGGATTGAGCTCCAGATGAAACCAGACATAAGCTCCCAAAGGTCCTCTCCCAGAAGAATCGCACAGATGCGCTTAATTCCCTCAGCAGTGAATTTTTGCATATTTACGTATTTTGACAATGGTGACATGTTAAACCCCATTGTTTGTACAGTTGAGGCACAGTGAGCCACTCCTATTATTTCAGGGAAAGTTTCCTATCAGTGTAGAGAGCTGTTTATCAGTCTAAGCAGAGCAGTCTCAGGCCTGCTGTGTTCACTTTTTTTTAAGTCATCACTTTTTTTCTTTTTTGTGAAAAATACTGTATACCAAAAAGCAATACATTTCAAAGCACAGTATAACAATTAGTTGTAGAACAGATTTCTGAGTTTGGATGGGTTACAATTCCACAATTTTAGGTTTTTACTCCTAGCTGCTCTAAGATACCGGATACCAAAAGAAATATCAATATAATGATTCAGCAATCATACTCATTCGTTAAACCCTACCTTCTCTATATGACTCCACCATCACCTTTGATCTTTCTCCCACTCTTTCAGGGTATTTGGGTTATGCCCATTCTATCTTTTTCATCTTGGAAGGGCTTTCAATAATAAGGGGTTGGGAACTGATTTCTGGAAAGTCTAGCCCCTCTAGGTTTCAGGACGTATCTGGTCCAAGGACCCATCTTGAGGTTATAGGTTTCTGGAAAGTTACCCTAGCATTAAACCTTTGTAGACTCTTATATATTGCCCTAGGTGTTCTTTAGGATGGGCTGGAATGGTTTTGGTTGAGGTTTGGCAAGTTACGGTAAATAGCAATGTCTAACTGAAGCTTGCCTAAGAGTAACCTCCAGAGTAGCCTCTTGACTCTGTTTGAACTCTCTCAGCCACTGATACTGCTGTTTTCACTTTTTTCTGCATAGGAGCTCTCTGTTGCTCCCTGCTCCAAGATTTCCTATCTCCGTCCAAACCTCTTAGACACCCTCCATTCAGTGACTCCTTCATATATTTCCCTTCACAATCTGATCATAGTCCACCTTTCAACCATTTTTTCCTCATCATATGATAGTCAAACTGAACTACTTGCTAGCTGCCTATGATTTCTCTGTGGTCCTGCCTTGTTCAAGCTTGAAAATGCCCTTCTCGCCTACCTGGGAAAATTTAAATCCTACTTACCTTTCATGTTCAAGGTCCATGCAGCTTCTTTCCAAAGAGTTCTCTGATCCACCTCTCCTGTCACTAAGAATAGCTTTTCTCTGAACTATAATAGCAATTTTTCTGTTTCCTTTTTGGTTCTTTTTATCATGTATCTTATATTTATGTTTTGATGACAACACTCTTGCCATACTTTATACATTTGGCAAGGAAAGGATCTTGGTTCATCTTATTTTTTTTTTTTTAGCCCGTTGGTAAGTTTATTGTCTTTATCTGAAAATTCTTCATAGAAAATTATACTTTAGTTTAGCTCTCAGCAGCCCATTACTGAGCTCTGAGAAAACCTGCCTTATTCTGAGCTCCTGATCTTTCTTTGGGGTAAGAGACAGTTTGGGATGGTTCTACCTCTTCTTTTTAGCTTATTTCTTAGGCTTTTTCTCTGGTACAGCCTTTCTTGTACACCTCCATCATGTCTGGAGTTACGTTCTTTATGTATTGAGAGAACTGTTTCTTGTAAGCATCTCCATTTTCTTCCATTAGATAATGTATATAATCACAACTTTTCTAACCCATGATGTGCTTCCAGTGTACTTCTGCATTGAATCTCTTTTTTTCTGAATCATAACTGGGGAATCATTTGATACTATGAAGGGTAGACAAGCCTCCATCCACAGCTCCCTTCAGAGCCCCCAAAACTTTATTTCCATTGGTAATTCTGGCAAGCCCTGTATCCGAATAGCCGGTGAAGGCACCGGGTTGACCATCAGTACTTTCCGCATTGTATTCATCTCTGGTTATTGCCACTTGCCCTTCATAGATCGTGTCCATGCCAGACCTGCTGAGAAGCCCACAGGCCAGCAGCAGGCCAGTGCAATATAAAGCAGCGTGATTTGTCAGGCCAACCTTCACATCATACTTTGGGAGTTTGTGTGCATAAGCTCTGCATACTCTCATATCTCCTTTTGTACAGGCATACACAGTCTGATAAATGATATCCCTATTAGTCATGCAAACTGTCATCCCTCCTGTATTTGTATGTGTTATATTTATCTTCATCCTAGATTACGAAGAACTTCCAAACATAGTAATCAGTTTTACCCTCTTGTCTTCTTAATTTCACTTGGTGCCCCTTGAAATAGGCTTTATACCTGACGGCTTTAACAAACTCCATCCTGAGGAACAGAGACCCGTGTCCATGGCTTACCACAGACCCTTGGCTCATCTTTGTATCCACTGTACTGCCAAAGAAGCATCTTTGCTTCTTTGTCCCACAAAAATCCTCTGTAAACCTTGTTGGATTAAATTCCCAAGTGCTGCATGTTCAGTTGTGGACAGTGGGTCTTGATGAACTTGTCCCGCTTTTGGCTGCAGCCATATGAGCAAAGAGCAATGAGCACAGGCTCTAAGGGCAGAAGATCCTGGCGTAGATTCCTGACTACCCTCACAAGCTTTGGGACCATGTTAATTGTGCTGAGACCAGGGTGCTCATCCTCAAATGGGGTCAATAACTGTGCCCAAGAAATAAAACATTTATGAAGCCCCCTACCAAATACTTTACCTAGCTTGATAAAAGTTATTGCTTACAGACATTTTATCCTACCAGGAAACCACTGTCTGTAATTGCCACAAGCATTTCACCGATGTGACATGATTATTTTGTTTTTGTTTTTTAATTAGTTGGACCTACACAAGTGAAAAAGACTTGAATGGGAGTAGCCACTGGGGAATGATTGCAACTTACAGTGGAGCTGGCTATTACCTGGATTTGTCAAGAACAAGAGAGGAAACAGCTGCCCAGGTTGCTAACCTCAAGAAAAATGTCTGGCTGGACCGAGGAACCAGGGCAACTTTTATTGACTTTTCAGTGTACAACGCCAACATTAACCTGTTCTGTGTGGTCAGGTGTGTCCTGAGGGCTTGCATCCCTCCCATTTCTGGGTAGCTGTATGTGCATCTTCTTCTAGAAATAGGCCAGGAAACCCTTGCTCATGGTTGGCTAAATGAGGTTGCCAAAGATCAGGACTGATAGCAAGGAAGGGGTAAAAACTGAAGGTTTATTGGAGTAAAGAGGGGAGGAGTTGAGAACCTAGAATATTGCAAGCTAAGAGGAACTTAAAAGTCTGGTCCAAGTTCTTCCCAATGCTGGAACCTTTGCAGTAGAAGCATTGTGCTTTCCTAATACTTATCCTTACCCATGATGATCAGTGCTACATGCACCCTCACCAAGTACCCCAGCCATAAAATCTTGAACCTCAGATGGTGTACATGCCATTAGAACACAAGCTCAGTAGTCAGGGGCCATGCCTGGTGTTCAGTAGGATACCCAGGTACCAGCTTAGGCTCAAAACTCACCAAAGGTATATAAAGTTCCTTCTGCAGATCCTGTGATGCCGCCATCATAGCCACTCAGTGGGAGAGGGTGTAGAAACTATCAGATTCTAGTGGCTTACTTGGGGCCTCTTCTTACTCATTCATTCATTCAGCAAACATATATTGAGCATCTAATACATGTCAGACACTATTCTAGGCTCTTGGCATACATCAGTGAATAAAACAAAATCTCTGCCCTTGCAGAGCTTGCATTCTACAAGGAGGGGATAGACAATAAATAATAAACAAAATAAAAACAAAGTTTATAGTATGTTAGAAGGTAATAAATGCTATGAAAAAAAAGTCCAGCAGACCAAGAGGGAGCCAGAGTTCACCCACTTTACTCCTCCAGGTAAACAGCCTACAACACCCAAACAATGCCAACATGGATTACTACATTATATTTGCACCCAAAATAAGGAGGATGAATTCTCCTCCTCATTTTGTCATTTTCTTCTTTGCATAGTTACACAAATGCGGACTTAGCATCATTTTTTGAGGCTACGTTCAGTCTGTTTTACATGGCCAGTTTTGTTAGATTTACCCAGTCCTTGTGTATAGATCAAGTAATACTTATGACTGGAAATGAATGAAAATCTATTGCAATTATTATTGAACTTTTACTTATGATTCCAGTAAAGATAAGAAGAGGATAAAAACAGGCAAGCTACTCTGTTTAACATATAAGTAAATAACCTATTAATAGAAGGTCTTAACTATTTATTTCACCGCCTCCCCATACATTAAGAATGAATATGTCATGGCAATCACTTCAGTTCTCTACACTGTTTTCCAAGCTTCTGGAAGTGGTTGGCAGGTGCAGGGCCAGAGTGAGTCAGAGGGAGAAGATTTCACAAAGTGAGACAGCTTTTTTGAGTTCACACTGAGGTTGTCACAGGACTCTATTTCAGTATTGCTCTGCTGAGTTTCTGGTTCTCACCCCTACTCTCTGATACATGAGGGAGGAAAGAAAGAAACAGAGGAGAATGGACACTGAAGAGGGAGGAACAATTTTTACATTTCTTTGATCAGTTCTAATACACTGTTGTCCTTGCCTTTGTTTGCTTATTGCTCATCCGTGAGTCCTCGATGCCCAGAATCTTAGTATGCTTATCCATGCTGTAACGGGAAAAATAGTTATGCTTAAAAGCATAATAGCTATTTTTAAATTAAGGAGCTAGAAATCCTATGCTGAATTATTTAGGGAGACTATACCATTAAGTGACTCACTTAACTTAATTTACTCAGTGTGACGTTACGGGGAATTGGTGAAAGTAAAGCTAACTTCATTGTGGCAAACCACTATAAATCAGTGCTGTTGATAGGCATGTAAAGTAATTATATCACTATTTCAGACTAGCAGACGTTTATTGAGTGCCTAATAGATATAAGGCTCTGGGAGTGATGGAAAAATGTGGCGCCTAGCAGAGCAAACGGTCAGGCACTAATTAGCTGTTACCTGATGAATGAATGAGAGACTTAGTCCTTCATATACGTAAAAAATATGTATCCTTCTTCCCAACCAGATCACACGTGCTTTCGGTGCATGACGTATTTCTTTGTGTTCATCACATTGCCCGTACAATAACTTGCATTTAGTAGATATCCTGGTAAAGCTTGTTTGTTGATTAACTTTTACATTTTTAAAAAACAAAGTGCATTTTGAGGCAATATTATTACCAGGAAAGTAGTGAGGAAGACATAATCCCTGTGGGTTGGGAGGCCTTAGGATATCTTATGTCTTTTGTGGCAAAAATTCTACAAGTTTGGAGTTACTGACTGTGATAAAATATCATGCAACCAGTTTGGGGTGACTTGGGGTAGCAATTTTATTACCTTAAAGTACAGGGACAGAATAGATGGACACCCTTTCCTGGCTATACCCACATGTTGTTGTTGTTATTGTTTTAATTGTTCTTATTGCAACACAGGTTATTGGTTGAATTCCCAGCAACAGGCGGTGTGATTCCATCTTGGCAATTTCAGCCTGTAAAGCTGATCCAATATGTTACAACTTTTGATTTCTTCCTGGCAGCCTGTGAGATTATCTTTTGTTTCTTTATCCTTTACTATGTGGTGGAAGAGATATTGGAAATTCGCATTCACAAGCTACACTATTTCAGGAGTTTCTGGAATTGTCTGGATGTTGTGATCATTGTGGTAGGTTTGAGAAGATACCAATTCCCTACTTAGTTTTAAAAGCGGGTGAACCAGAGTCTCTGGTCTCCTCAGCATTGTGCACCTTGATATTTCTAAAGGAGAATCCTGAAATTCTCATCTGTTATAGCAACTTCAGTATTACTCATCATATTCTTATTTTGCATGAGTAACTCTTCTGAATTGGGAAGTGGAGAGGCATTTTACAGTAAGCTGTCAGCCACACTGACAACAGGAACAACTCAGCAGTTTGTTTTATGAATTTGCCATGTCATATGGGGAGGAGGGGAACGTGATGTTACACTTTTTTTGTTATGTTTTATTGCTAATAATATTTTTCTTCAACTGCTAGTAAAATTAATTTCTATTTTTCTGCACATGTGAAAATGTATGTCATGAAAAAACATCCTAAAAAAAGATTTTGGATGGCAGAGAATACCTGCCTGTAGTTTAAAATTCCCTGTAAATAATCCACAAAGGACAAAATTTAAATTATGGTCATCAAGGTTTTCAGTTTGAGGTACAAGAAATCCTAAGAAGTCAGAGTTCTGACATGGCCAAGGCAGTGGCAGCTTGTAGAACCCAGGCTGCCTCTGAGCACAATAAGAAGTCCTAAACCTTGTTCAAGATGCTTTCCCATCACAGCCCTCTTAATTCCTTCCTGAGGCCTCAGTACGGAACTATATTTTTACAAGCTTTTGCCTCTTCAGCAATAATGGATAACCTTCTGCTAACACATTTATGCATATAGGGCATGCTTAATTGTTATAAGCCTGAAAGTTTTGACTGTCATAGCTGTAACATAAATGACTCTATGAGCGTCCTTTACACTTTCCTGAGAGAGATATGCTCCTCAGAAATCTCAGTAACGATGCAATACCTGATTAGCTTTCTCTCCTCTATCATCCTACTTCATGACCATTATTCTTTCCCATATCCCATCCCTAAGAAGTACTTTGGGCTTTGTAAAGCATTTCTATGGAGTCATTTTCAAGTCATTTACCACTACAGTTAACTGAAAAAGCAGAAAATTTTTATTCAAGTATGAGTAAAAGAACACGTAAGGCACTAAAAAGAACTATATAGATATTTCCTGGAAGTAACATTATCAACAGCAGCAGTGATAGTAACAGTAATTGCTAACACTTCCGAAGTTGCTCTGCTAGGCACAGTCCCAAGGGCTTTTTATACCCAGAAGCTCATTTAATCCTCACAAGACCCCTCTTAACCACTCGGTCACTGCCTCTGAAGCCACGTAAATGCATTCTTAGGACAACTGCATAAAGAGTTGCCTTTGACATAAAAGAAGAATTCCTCTAGAACAGATAAGGTGTGGAGGAAACTGTGATGCAGTAGAGAAAGTGTCCCTTTCAGGATGGCCACGTAACATCACATTAATTATTTGAGGTAAAACTCTTGATCCCCAAATTGTGATCTTTGTCACAAGGAACAGAGTTACAGCGAAATTTCAATATTTACAGAGGCAGGAGAGGTCATGATACTGGAAATAGTTTTTCAGCATATTTCAGTATTAGGGGATGGCAGAATGCAATCCATATAATTCTGACAATCTAAAACACAATTGTTTGGCACTCTGAGAATGAACATGCTGCTCTTTTTGTGGCAATATTTGGGTCGTTTAGGATGATGGTAAAAAGCTGAGTGTAATATGATGCCAATTAACAACAGAATTCTTTTTTTTTTTTAAAAATCAAATAACTTCAGTACCAGTAAGGGACCAGTCAGTGGCATCCACCTTTTCTGATCATGTACCCCAACCAGTGAAAACTCTGACTACACACACCACACCAATATATTGCATTTATTTATAAATTCCATACATATAATATCTATAATTATATAAATCTATTTGTATCTTTGTGTGTGTGCTGGTCTAATAAGTACATCTGTAAAAACATATACATACGTAGATTTTTAAATATTGTGATAAAAATCAATACAGTAGAATTCTAACACTTTCTTCCTACTTACATAGAAGTTCTGATATCCACTCTGAAGACACTGGAAAAAATGGCTGGTGATGTCATAGAAACTGAAGCTGGTTTCCTTGGCTCAGCAGCCATAGCATTTTGCAAGAGTTTCTTTGAAAACTTGCTTCACTATGCTATTGTCCCTATTTTTAAAAATTCTTAGTACTGCCAAGACAACAATTCAGACAGTATGCTTTTATGGTGAACAAGGAAGGACTACTGGAATTCCACTTCTCCTTTGAAACTTTCCTTGACTAAAAAGAAAGATCATGCTCTCTCTTCACCCCTAAAGCACAGCCTTTACTCCATTGGACCTTAAAATCTATGAAGAGTCAAGGCTTTTAGTCTTATTGGGCCCAAATTTGATCAAGTCCACCTGAAACTTGAAACACTATTCTAAATATAAATATAACATCTTGGAATCACTTTGAAATTATTTCCTCTGTTTTTCTTTCTTCCTCTACAAATGCTCTGAAGTCTACAAGCTTATTTCAATCAACCATTTGTCTGAAGTAATAGTCTTTAAAACTTGCAGAATTTTGAAAAATAAGATTAATTCACTTATTAATAAATATTTACTGAGCATTTATGTGTACCTGGCACAGTTCTAGACGTTGGGGATACAGAAGTGAACAAAACAACCAAAACCCCTGCCCTCATAAAGCTTATGTTCTTGTAGGGAGAGAATGTTGGCATAACAGAACCCAAAAAGGTCATGAAATCTCTTTCCACGTCTCTTCCCTCATTTGCAATTTTGGAGTAAAAGTCTCAAGAAATTTTAGGGCATTGATATGACATTGATGTTAAAAAATTACCATCTGTTCTATATTTTAATAAGTATTTTTCCTGGTAGAGAGTAAACACAACTGGACTAGATGACAAATTACCTAGAGAGAGTTAGGTGAATGGTTATTGCTGAATTCATTTCAGTCAGACAACCCAGTTTCTCCCCCCTTAGCTAAGTTCATATAGATAATGTGTTTCAGAGTGTTTTAGAGAGCTCAGAAAAGATATTCCTACCACGAACACCAAAGTATGAGTTTAGCACTGGAAATCCTTCATTAAAGAATGAAAGGAAGGTGATGAGGTTAGCTTTTTCAGCTTTGAGTTATGATCAGCAGCTGAGCAGACCTTTGCTATGACAATAACTTGACCCTGATCTGGACAGGCAGCTCAGAGTGCCGTTGGAGTGATCTTCAGCCATCATCCATGGAAAGAGAAAGGACAGGACCATCCACAGCCCACCCACTGCAGATTCAGGCCCCACATGCATGCAAGGTTGTTAGGTTACCTCCTAGCACTTTCCACATGTACAGTTGATGTTGCCAAGAAAGGGCCACTTTTCCCCTTGAATCTAGTTTTATAGCCTAAAACAAAAGCAGATGTGAAAGTTGTATGATCATGATGTAAGGGACAGAAATGCGGAAAAGCGGAAGTTCTTGGATCACATATTCCCCCTGCAAGCCTTCTCAAGCCCCCTCTCTACCATTGCCATCATCTTTTGAGACCAAGCTCATTGTTTCTCTTGTTGGTATGTCTTCTCTCACATGTCATCTTATGTCATATGATGCCATAAAGAATCATAAAACATAATCAGGAAGGCCACAGAGAATCTTGACCTAAGATTGAGATTGAAACAGACACCTCTTCTGAGTTGTTCCTTAATCATTCCTTTCCTTTTTCCAAGTATAGAAATATACTTTTCTATGTATGGAAAAAAATGTTTGTATTATTTAACAGTGTATTTATCTGGTCCAGAAGCAAGGTATAACTTTCTTAAGGATAGTGTTTGTGTATCTTCTATGTATTCCTCTTAGCTCCTAGCACATAGCAAAACAAATAGACATCCAATATGTATTTGTTGAATAAAGGAAAGAGAAGATAGCAAAGAATTGGAGAATGAAGAGAAACTGGAAAAAAAAATTAAAATAAAAAAATAGAAAGCTAGATGCAGCTGAGGAAGCAGAAGAGTGGAAAGTGATTTAAGTGAGAATGGCAGAAAAAAACAGAAGGCATCCCTGTTAAGAGTTTGATTTTTGTTATAGGGTCATCTCTTTGTGCACATATGAACATACATGTACATTCATTGGATTTCTCTTCCCAACTCAGAAGTTTTAAAGCCTGCTAAACACTGCATTAATATGAGTGACTGTTACAAAAGCTGTTGGGTAGGGGTAATGATTAGCTTTGAATGAACAAACTGTGAAGAAATATAACCTAGTTAGTTTAAGGCAAGTTATTATATTCCTAATGCACTGTAATAAAATATCTCTCTTGTTTTCCAGCTATCAGTGGTAGCCATAGGAATTAACATATACAAAACATCAAATGTGGAGGTGCTAGTACAGTTTCTGGAAGATCAAAATACTTTCCCCAACTTTGAGCATCTGTCATACTGGCAAATACAGTTCAATAATGTAGCTGCCGTCACAGTATTTTTTGTCTGGATTAAGGTAATTTTCAATTTCCTGTTTGGAACCTGTAGTCTAGATTCTGACTCCTTTGAGTTTGCTTATTCTGATTATTTCATGTCAGTGAGATAATATTTGGGATTTTTAATAATAATTTTTCTTCTTTTTATTAATGTGAGCCACACGAAATGTTGGAGGATTAAGTCCTTTGCCTTTGTGGTCAACCAAAACTGCTCCATAGTTTACACATGAAATAAAATAATGGGACCCATGATAATTCATTTCATGGGGAGGGGTGCTGCCTCTCCTGCTCCCCGCGTTCCCAACGATGCAATAAGAGGCCTTTTTGTTGTGTGTGCTGGGCCTGGGGCCCCAGGCTGCTCCAACCTGGGTCATGTCCTAGTTCCACCTTACATGGGGTGACCAGGTAGAGGAAGAGGAACTAAGAGAAGGTGAAGGAAGAGTCAGGTGGAAGGGAGGGAGCAGTGCTGCCTCTGGAAATGCTCACTGGAAGGATTGCCAGTTTTTGGCAAAGGCCATAGGAAATCGTTCCCTAGAATTGAAATTGCAATAGACACCTCTTTTGAGCAGTTCCTAAATCACTCATTTCCTTCTTTACCCAAACATAATGTACATTTCTATGAACAAAGATTAGGCCATTTCATATACAATGAGCCTCCTTTCTGGAGATGGCAGGAAATTCCAGTAATTCTACAGCCAGCTGTCACCAGCTCCAGTATGATTGCACTGTATAGATAGTAACTGCCTGTCACATGTGACTATTTCAGTTTAAGTGTGAATTAATTAAAATTAAATATAAATAAAAATTCAGTTCCTCAGCCACTTTGACCACATTTTGGGCACTCAATATCCACACATGACCAATGTCTACTGTAATAGGGCAAATATAGAACATTTCCATCATCACAGAAAGTTCTTTTGAACAGTTCTGTTGTAGAGGGGGTACTCACCAATGATTATTTGATTATCTCTTCTCCAAAACTGATGTTCACACCTGTAAGGCTTGAAATTTATGCAAAGACGTGGACCTCAGCCTGTATCTCTTGCTGAATTGCTCAGGAAAAGCAATCACTGAAGCACCACATCATTATCATAAAAATAGTAAAAGTGATTAAGATCTCAAACTAATAGGAATCTCATAAAGTGATGTGATTGCAACAACGCTCAGAAAGAAAACTATGTGGTCTGAGACATTAGTTAGTAAGAAGTTTTAAGAAAATAGAGATTTCTTCTCCATATGTTTCCCAGGCTGTATATTTTATTTAGTGCTTTGTAGATATCTTGTTCCCAAACTAAATTACCATTAAGTTCTTTAAGGCAGGGATCATGACTCTAGTTTTAACTAGAGATTTCCACCTAGAGCTGCACACGCGGTGATGCCTTCTTGCCTGCAAATTCTAAAACCTGGTCAGCATCCTCAGTTTTTTGTCTACAAAAATGCTTAATGAGGCTTTGGACTAGATAGAGCTGGGTTCAAATCCTATCTCTGAGCCCAGTTGACTTCTGGGGATAGAATACCAGTATTTCAGAATCATTGCAAAGATTCCAGGTACTGCATGTGTCGAAGTGCCTCAAACATAGTGGGTACATAACGAGTGACAGTAACATGCAAAAAAGTGTTTCCTAATGTTTTAATTAGTTTTCATTTGTGAGGTTCCTTTTCCTCTCTTTTACATTAATCTTTTTTTGGGGGGTGGGGGAATGGTTATCACTCATCATTTTAATTATAATCAAACTGTATTTTAATAATCATAAAATGTAAGCAGCGTGAGCGTAGATGCTTCATTCCATTCACTGTTGTATTTCCATCTCCTTGAACAGTGCCTGGCACGTGGTAGGTGCCCATAAAAACACTTGTTGAATGAAAGAAGAGATGTTGCTGGGTTTGAGGGAAAAAAGCAGATAATTTCTCCCCTCTCTTTTACAGCTTTTCAAATTCATCAACTTTAACAGGACCATGAGCCAGCTCTCCACTACCATGTCTCGGTGTGCCAAGGACCTCTTTGGCTTTGCTATTATGTTCTTCATTATTTTTTTAGCATATGCTCAGTTGGCGTACCTTGTCTTTGGCACTCAAGTTGATGACTTCAGTACTTTCCAAGAGTGTATGTAAGTATATATGAAACTAAAAAGGAATATTTAATCAGATATGTCAATGCCCTGTCAGGAATAGCAGCACCTTCTTGGCTGCTATTTGACCCCAACATGTTTAAACAAATTTTTTTTAATAATAATTCATTACCTTTCCCAGATACTTTGACCCACCAGTGCAATGACAGCATTACATTCTGAAATGCTGTTGTTTAAGTTGCAGCCATAAATGTGTAAAATACAGTAGAATACCCCTAAAGCAACAGTGTTCCAAAGACCGAGATTGTCTTAGCACCAAATGTAGATGGTAACTTTTAAAAGGCCACTTGCCTATACTTATATTCCTGTTGAATATTGTTGCCATATATTTTGAACTTCAAGTTATTTTCTAAGGGAAAAAATATCTGGTACTTCTAATTCCAGGGAGAAATTCAGACCAATACAAGAATTTTCAGCCTTCTTTTTTCCAGAGTTTCTAAATGTGATATTAAAACAAAAAAGTACTAGTAGGAGATTTCCACACCATTTAGAAAAGCGTTAGGAAAGGAGAAGATCACAGTCATGGAAGTTAACAGGGCTTTGTGCATGGGAGATTCTTAATTTAAATGTTGTTTGATAAAAGTCAGGAATGAAAATGATTTTACTGAGTAAGACCCAGTCTTGGCAACACCTAACCACTTTGAATCCCACTATGACTACATGTGAGAATACTGGAATTTTGAACACATACAATCTTTTCCTAAAAGATCTTCTTAAAAAAAGAGAGAGAGAGAGAGAGATTTTAAATTCAGTGCCAGAGTGACAATTGCAACATTTAGAGTAACCATGTTTTACCCGGATTATGTAATAAAATCGTATAGCTGATTTCTTTAAAAATCATCTAATAACAACTCTGTAAAACTTAACTATGTATTCTTTTTAACCAAAGAAAATAGTGTATTTGTCATGAAAGAATATTTTTATTTCAGAAGGTTTCAATTGTTGATATAATTAGCATAAGTTTTCCAAAAATAGTTGGGAATTTTCTATTATTTGGCAGTAATTTACACTGCTAAAATAATCCAAAAGTGTGAGTCACCTTTAAGAAATGTTAAAGCAATGGCTGGACATTCTTTGATTTGTATTTTGGTATTTTGTTTTTATAGCTTCACTCAATTCCGTATCATTTTGGGCGATATCAACTTTGCAGAGATTGAGGAAGCTAATCGAGTTTTGGGACCAATTTATTTCACTACTTTTGTGTTCCTTATGTTCTTCATTCTTTTGGTATGTGCATTTTTGTTTATGGTGAACTCATTTTTAAACTTTATGTTCATAAATCACCATCCTTTTTTTCTTACACTTTATCTTCTATCATTTTACATAAACACCAAGGAAATAGAGAAAATGTAAATATTAAAAAGCATTTTATTGTACTTTTCATTACATCACAGTTTTAAGTTTTAACAAAATATGTTCTCTATGGACTTTCATTTATCTCTATATATGTGTATTCAATTAAAACAAACAAAAACTCAGTCACGTGCAGATATAGTTACATAAAGGTTTTTGTCTAAAAAGTAGAATGCTGACAAACTTTTTTATCACAATTGTCAGCGCTTTCATAGTCACTTGCTAGTATGACTTTGCATTTCTCTCTTCCTTCCTTTTTAAAATGTAGGGACTGGCAGTCAAACTAGATCCAGGATTTCAAGAGTAATGTTTGAATGAATTTATTTATTATCGAGATTAAATATTCTGGTCTAATCTATTCATATTTAACACACTTAGAGATTGCCTAAAAAGAATAGTCAAATACTAAATTGAAAACCAAATCTGACAGCAAATGGAAATTGCTTAAAAATTTATTTTCAAAAATATTTTTCATTCTGTTGATGCTGTTGATTTCTGCCCTGTCATTTTTTTAAAGGAATTTTGTTCTTTGTCTTAACATTTCTACATTAATTTGTCCATTTGAAAAATATTAAGTTAAATTAGCTTAACTTGGGCAGTATGTATTTTTCATCTGAGCAGCAACATTTAAGATTTTCCTGCACTGAACCATCATCTTAAGAAAATAAGATTGTTTCCATTTTTAAAAGCTTTTTTAAAGATCCTTTGTGCTAAGGTTGAACGATCACATTATCAGTAAAATTTCCAAAGTCGGTCCAGATATTACTGGGTAAGTAAGTGTATGGTATTTATTGGTTGAGTCTTATATGTACCTAAATAGAACTGAAAGGATCAGGAATATTATGCAAAAATCCATGTTGTATCTTTCTGAAGTCATCTATTATGGCTAAGCTTCTTGTATTTCTATTTCTAATTATATATGAAAGAATAAAATAGAGGAAGGTCTTTGTAACCCTTTGATACTGGCAGAACTTTGAATTCTGGAGCACTTGAATCTCTACTGAGGAAGCAAAACCAAGAAATGAGAGTTCTGCTGCTCTCACCCTTTAGTTGACCTCTGGCCTCCTTAGTTTTCTTAGGGTGTTAGTCCAGCAAAGGAGGAACATAACTGTGGCAGTTTGAAATGATCAAGTGTAGAATCATTTAAACGTTTTCATTTAGTAGGCAGCCTCTTCTAGATTATTTAATTATTTTATCAGATCAATCGCACCAGAACATGAAAAGAAGCTTAGTTTTTGTTTTTATGCTAAAATAACTTTTTATACTACTGCCGAAAAAGAAATTGCCCTCTCTTCACCTTCCTAGTTATAGAGAGAGAGAAAGAGAGAGAAGCTACTGTCAATACACACCTTTCTTATTAGGAAATGACAAGCTGAGTACATTCCAGGATGACTGCCAGGTGTTAATTTATCGCCCCTGCTTAACAGAAGCCATTATGGTGTGAGGTGGCCCTAAGCTGAGCCAGGAAGCAAAGGTCCAAGGAAGCATCAACAGGGAGAGACCTCCTACTGCAGACATCCATCTGGCAATTAAGTGTGCCTTGTGAGACAGGATGGAGAGGAGAGAGTGACTCTCCCCATGCTTTCAAGTGCTTTTCGTAACTACTTCCTGATTTTCAGAATTAAATACTGTAACTCACTTCAGCTAAGATGTTTGCTGGCAATAGTTAACAACCATTTGGAGGCAAGGATAGAACATCAGATGCCTGGATTGGGTGGGGAAATATGAGAGTGGCTACTCGAACAATTATTTGCCATCAGGCCAGGAACTTTTTATATGTACTCTGTATTCTGTTTTCATTTCTGCTACAGACTCTTAAATGATATTCCTCCTTCATTTAGAGATGTGTAATGTATAGCCCACTAAAATAATAGAACCCTCATTTGTTCATTCATTCCATCACATAACGAATATTTGCTGAACCACTATATCCCAGGCAATGTGCTAGATACTGGAGATACATAGGTAAGGAAAGTAAAGCCTGACCCTGCCCTCGTGACAATTCCACACACTTGTAAAGGAAATAGATGCAGACCACAGTTAGGTACTGAAAAGGAAAAACAGAGGACAAGTATGTTAAAGACAGATATGATCTAGTCTATTAGGTGCTGTGCTTTGAGAAAGTCTCTTGGAAATAAAAATTAATAGTACTGAGGGTGGGAAAAGTCAGGGAAAAAACCTAACCCTTACTGAATCATAATAATTATAAATTATTTAGTACTTACTAAGTATCAGGTCCTGTCCCAGGCACTTTATATGGATTTTCTCATTAATCATCGCAATTACTTATAATATAATTTATAATAATCCTATTGTGTTTCTTATATTATACATACAAAACTAACTAAATAAATAGAATTTAAATTGAGACTTAGAAAGGCTAATAAGCACAGTCTTGGCATTACCAAGACTGAAACCCAAGTTTACTTGACTCCAAAGTCTATGTTTTATCTACTGAATTTTTCTTTACAGTCTTCCTAAAGTAGGCCTTAATAATCCTATTACTTATTTCTGAGGATATTTTAAGCCCATTTAAGATTTTTTAATAGCTCTTTTCAACTCTTTGGAATACGCTCTGTAAATCTTCAATAGTGCTGTGGTGACAGTCTTGTTATTGGCATGGAATACCACTTGTCTGTTTTGCTGATTGAAATTTGAAGAAGTTTTTAGAGTTCTGCACCTATAGCAATTTATGAGAGTTGTAAAAATGTAGTAAATATCGATAAGAATAACGAATACAATAATACTCCTACTCATGGGTGAATACATTGACAGTTTGTTGTATTAAATTCTTGTCTCAAAAAAAAAATTTGTGTCTCAATTTGCAAAATGTATCATGTATGGTTTGTAACAGTGAGTTAGAAGATATATTTTCCTTTGCCAAGATTTAATGAGAAAATAATTTTCCCAACGGGTGAAATAGTTAAGGTAACTAAAATATGAATTTATAATTTCCCGAAATACTCAGAATATAGAAAAGGTGAACAGAAAGACATATGTCACATATTTGGATTGGGTTTGCAAAATATAATGAGATTTCTTTCTTTAATCTCTACTTCTTTTTGATTTACAAACAGAATATGTTTTTGGCCATCATCAATGATACCTACTCTGAAGTTAAATCTGATTTGGCCCAGCAGAAAGCTGAAATGGAACTCTCAGATCTTATCAGAAAAGTATGTAAAGCCTTAATTCTCAGAGTTGTTTTATTTCCAACATAAAATGAGCCTTGTTTTGGACAGATTTCCAAATCAATATTGAGCCACTGGAATTGTTTAAAATAAAGAATAGATTACTATATTTTTGGAATAATTTAAGCATACTCCATTTTGAAGGCAGGACGTATATACAGAACATAAATTCGGAGACTCCTTCCCATCCCTGGAATTAAGTTTTCAGTAATCTCTTTCAACTCTTAGGTGCAAAACTGCTGTTTTCATCTCCTTCATTTGTTTTGACACTTCCTTTAGTTGACTCTCACTTGGAAACCCAGAGATCAAAATAAACTGAAAAGGTAAATTATATAAAGATACTCCCCCGTCGTCTATCTCAATTGCCTTTTTAAAACAAGAAAACGTTTAAAAGGAATACACTTAGTCATCACACTTTATCCTTGCTGTTTCAGAGATTTTTAAATAATCAAAGGAAAAGGTCCCTGAATTCAGAGGTAGCAAATGGGCCTGAGAATGTTTATTAATGAACCCTCTGAAGAAGTAGTTAATTGTTAACTAGAAGGGTGGGACAAATTGGGTAGCTTTGATCTTCTCAGTGTAACTTCTTTATTTGGTTTAAAGTGTAAAGGTGCACTGCAACACGTAACTATATTTAAAGTACACAGCTTGTTCCCTAACATCATTTTGCAAAGATACAGTGGCTCCTTAACTATGATGTTTTTCAGTTGGTTCGAGCCCTGGGAATATGATGTCTGTGAGTCATGTTACACCAGAGAGCTTCAGCTTCTTAAAACAAATTACTTTGGTTGGAATCTAAGGTCCATGTTATCCTGAATTCTCCCTAACATTCAGTTACATTTAAGCAAATCTCCAAAGCATAGACAGGCATCCCTCACTTGGTATGGTTCTGATGCACAGATTTCAGTTACTGGGATTTAGTTAAATAACACCAGACCGCCACCAACATGGTTCAAAATTTGGTTATCACCGTACATAAACTGTGAATATTAGCATAAAGCACAAACCTCATCCTGACTCTTCAGTCCACAAATCCCTACACACATAACAGATGCACATCACACCAGTCATGGCACTTCTTACAAAGTCTGTTGGTGATTGATTACCAAGCATCTGTGGTTCTGCCACCCACTAACTGCAAAATGTAAACTTGTGGGGCCTCCTTGTCTCCCAATGATAAACCCACATAGCATCTTACGAAAACCAATCACTGACAGTGGTAGAATGCTCGCCTTTCATGTGGGAGACCTGGGTTCAGTTCCCCAACCATGCACCCCCCCCAAAAAAAAAGCTATCATTGAAAGAGAGGATTAGCCAGCAAAGATGAAAGTATAGCAAAGAAGCAAAAAGGGATAAGGACATGCAATACAAATTGGGTATAAACAGATTTGTAAAGGGAATAGCTGACCATGCGAATGTTGGCACAGCTGACATTTGAGAGCCTCTGAATATGCAGCCAGAGAAACTTAGTGAAGGTAAACTTACAGGGAAGACAATTGCGACAAAAAGGAGAAAGATGTCTCGGAGGAAGTGACCCTGGGGAAAAAAAGTTCCCATTAGAGGAAATTTTGGAGCTATGTCACAACATTGAAAGCACAGGGATAAAATGCTGTAAGCTAATCCAACCCTAGAAAGGAGTATGAGAATTCGTGAAGGCATAAAAAAAAGATGCTCATTCCATATCTTCAGTTATAGGATTAAAAGGCAAGCACTGTTTAAGCTACTTTTGAGGAGTTTTTGCAAAGAAATAAAATGCTCTAATTCTCAATGTTTCTAATGTTTTAAATTTCAGTATACTAAATAAATATATTAGTCTTACTATTTTTTCACTTCCCTGTGAATTTTCACTGACTGTAAGGAAGTTTTTAATGTTTTGACAAAAATTTTTAAAGATCATGGAGCAATCGTATTTTTTCCGATTAATTGTTAAGAACACTTTGCACGGTCTCAGCTCGCACATTCATTTTCACAGACCCACTCTACCATAAGAAATGGGGCCTATTTGTAGTTTCTTAGTGAACAATCCATGTTTAACTGGAATTTTTTAACATATTTTAGACCCATGTAAGGAAATTAGAGACTATGAGATAATTTGGAAATAAATATTTAATCCACAACTATGTATTCTTAAGAACTATTTCATATTCCTACCTATTCTGAAGCAAACAGCTATAGAACATGTGGTGATTTTCATTCCTGGCATTTGATCTTGAATGCACATATAAGCAAAAGACCCTTAGTTCTTGATTTATGGAATGGCCCTGACTATTTCCAACCAACTTTTCTGCAAGAGTTTTATAGAAACCTCAGGATACATTTACTCATTCATTCATTTAACATATATACATGTTGAACGGCCAACTTATGCCAGGCATCTTCTGGTTCTAATTGTAGTAACTACTCTGAATTGAATATAAAAGAAAATGCAAAGTGAGAATAAATCAAACAAGTCTTTTCTTTTCACTAGGGATACCATAAAGCCTTGGTCAAACTAAAATTGAAAAAAAATACTGTGGATGACATTTCAGAGAGTCTGCGGCAAGGGGGAGGCAAATTAAACTTTGATGAACTTCGACAAGATCTCAAAGGGTGAGAATCATACTTCCTGAGGCCCTGAGAAGTTCCTGCATCTTCTTGATAGGGTATTTCTGTCACAAATGTTCATAAAGAGACACTCTTTTTTCAGAGACAGGTGTCTTCCTGATGCGTAATACAGGGGGAGGGCTGACCCCGTTCAGCTCTTTCTCCTTTCCTCCTGCATGTTGATGTCTCTGCGTTCAGTTGGACCATGTATATGAGTAAGTTCATCAGTGTCCTCTCAATAATTTCAGGAAGGGCCACACTGACGCAGAGATTGAGGCAATATTCACAAAGTATGACCAAGATGGAGACCAAGAACTGACTGAACATGAACATCAGCAGATGAGAGACGACTTGGAAAAAGAGAGGGTGAGTCCAGTTTAGGACAACATGATTCAACTCAGCACCCGTAATGTGTCAGACATCATACGGAGTGGTGTGCTGTTGAGGCTCTCTCTCTTCTCACTCTTTCTCTTTCTTTCTCTCTGTCTCACCCGCACATACACACAAAGAACATGAAAAGAGAAGATTGGTGGCATAGTTCATAGTGTCCATGAGAATGGGGGAAAAATCAGGATTTCCCAGGAGATACCAAATTAAAACTCTTATGATTAGTTAGTTGCTCTTCAAAGAATTGGTATTTATAGTAACATTTAAAGAAGCAATTGCCTTCCATGTGAATTCTTTAAAAAGTTGTTAAAAGTAAGTAAAAAGAAAAAAAAAGTGAGTAAAAAGACAGCCAAAGTCAATCTGAGGAAACAATAATAAAATAAAATTCATGATATGCAAAAAAAAAAAAAATGTTGGCAGTAAATTGAAATGGGCTTGTATGATCAGAAAAAATAATTGGAATCTTCATCAGTTTCTTTCCAAACCAAGTTCAAACAAAACAGATTCATGGTGATTGAGGTACAGAGAATACAAGATGAATGTTATACACAGAAGCTACTTTTTCTGAGTGGACAGCCTAAAACAGCAGTTTCTAAGTGCTACCCCACAGACCAGTGCTAGTAGGTGACAAAGTTTTCACCATAGTGCAATGTGAACACAAAGACAGCGAATACATTTTCCCAATGCTAGATTTAGTTTAAATTCTTATTATATCCTTCTGTATCATTACTATAATCCCAAATTCTGTGATTATGTCCTTCCTGTTTTGGAGCTATTAAAATATTATTTGTATTATTTTTTATTTACTTCTTTCTTTGTTGTGTTTTTAATGTTCTTTCTTATTCAAACAAAAAGTTAGCAGCTCCTTGCTATGTGTTAAAATTTGTTTTGCAATTTTGCCAGTCCATGGACTTGCAAGGTATGGAATCGTAGATCTGGTGTTAATCACAAAGAAATCCAAAATAAATGGCACACGCCTATCTCCTGCTTGCCCAAGCCCTCACTGAAGCGCCTGTGGGGCCTCGGTGTCCCTGCCCCTCACCTGGAACCCTGTGCCCCTCAGGAGGACCTGGACTTGGAGCACAGTTCTTTACCACGTCCCATGAGCAGCCGAAGTTTCCCACGGAGCCTGGATGACTCTGAGGAGGATGATGATGAAGACAGTGGCCATAGCTCCAGAAGGAGGGGAAGCATCTCCAGTGGGGTTTCTTATGAAGAGTTTCAAGTGTGAGTATAAATTAATTGCAGAATTTGAGTTGCCAAGACTCCATATGCGGCCAAGCCATTTCCCCCCTTTAATCTCAATTCACTCTTGCCTGTTACTGATCATGGGATTTTTTTTTTATAACTTTTATTGGTTTTTTTCTTTATGAAAGAGATGTATTCATTATAGAAAAATTAACAAGTAATGAAAATCCAAAGAAAGCATTAAAATGTCCCACATTCCCACCAACTAAAACATCCCAATTACTAACATCTGTCTTTGTGTTTCTGTTTACCTGTATTCATCTGTTTGTTTATTTTTTTGTGGCCTAGCATACAACTTGTACTGAGGAAAGTTCCATATGCACTTGAGAAGAATGTATAGTCTGCTGTTGTTGACTGATGTGTTCTGAAGACATTTGTTAGGTCTGGTTGGTTTAAAGTATTGTTCAGGTCGTCTGTATCCTTGATATTCTGCCTACCTGTTCTATTCATTTTTTTAAGTTGGGATATTTGAGGCTCCAACTATTATAATTGAATAGTATATTTCTCTCAATTCTGTCAGCTTTTGCTTCGTATATCTTGGCACTCTTGTTAGGTGCATATATTTTTATAATGTTATATTGATAATTTTATCATTATAAATGTTCCTCTTTATATTTAATAATATTTTTTGTTTTATAAACTTTTTCATTTTAATACTACTATAACCATTCCTGATTTCTTATGGTTGCTCTTTGCCTGGTATCTTTTTCTATCCTTTTACTTTAACTGATTTGCTTCATTGAATCTAAGTTGTGTCTCTTGCAGACAACATATAGTTGGATCTTGTTTACTTATCCAGTCTGGCAATCTTTTAATTGGAGTATTTAATCAATTCACATTTAAGGTTATTATTGATATAGTTGTGTTTATATCTGCCATCTAACTTTTTGTTTTCAGTATGTGTCATGTCTTTATTTTTCTATTGCTCCTGTTTTAGTTTGCTAAAGCTGTCGGATTGCAATACACCAGAAATTGATTGGCCTTTATAAAGGGGATTTATTTAGTTCCATATTTATAGTTCTTTCACCTAGGTTCCTCTGTCACATGGAAAGGCACATAATGATGTCTACTGACTTTCTGTCGTAGCTTCTGGTTTCAAATGGCTTTTCCTGAGGTGTTTACTCTCTGTATCTTCAAACATCTGGGTCTGTGTTGGCTCTGAGTACTGAGCTGAGCTGTGTTGAATTGGTTCTCTGTCTTCTGACTTCTCTTTTTAAGCCTCCAGCTAATTAAGTTAGAAGTTATTCCCTTTAGCCGACTGTTGTAATCAGCCATTGATGAAATTCATGTGCTGATTACTTAAGTCCACAGCAGCAGAACAACAGGGCACTATCATCTGGCCAAATCAACACCTGACAACTTTCTTTTGCATTAAGTGAATATTTCTAAGGTAACATTTTAATTCCTTTTTGATTTTCCACCATTTTTTTTTTAGTTATTGTCTTAGTGGTTACTGTAGACTTTACAGTAATTTAATTTACTTAAATTATGCCTTAATTTATCAGAATCTGCTTCACATGTATACTCATTTAATCCAGAAAGATGTTGTAAAGTTCTGTTCCCTCTTCCTAGATAGCTGTATTCCTTTTTCCCCCTTTTTGTGCTATGATTGTTGAACATTTTCATCTATATATGTCACAAATCCAATAATACTTTGTTATAATTATTACTTGATATAATTTGATGTCTCAAAGAATCTGAAAGAAGAAAGGAGACAGATTATATATTTAGCATGTTATATTAGCCTTCTTATTTTCCATTTCTGGTTCACTTCATTTGTTCCATAGATTCAAATTACTATATCTAGTGTCATTTCCTTACTCCAGTGCAGCTTTGCTTCTACCCACCTTCTTTGTGCTGTTATTGTCATTACATTTCTATATGTTATTGGCCTACCAACACAAATATGTACATGTTGTTTGATATGAGTGTTTTTTTAAACCAGTTAAGAGACAAAGGGAGAAGAAATATGCATTTATACTGTCTCTTGTAACTGCATGATTACCTATACTAATAATCTTTGTTTTGCTTGTAGATTTGAATTATTGTCCAGGATTGCTTGCTTTCATCCTGAAGCACTTCTAAGATGTTTAATATTTCTTGTAAAGTGGGTCTGCTAATAATTAATTCTCAGATAATTAACTTTATCTCCTTTTTTTTTAACTTTGCCTTCATTTTTGGAGGACAGTTTTTTAAAATAAGATTCTGTTAACAATTTTTTCTTTCAGCATATTGAATGTTATCCCATTGCTTTCTGCCTTCCATTGTTTCTGTTGTCATGTCAGCTGTTAGTCTTTTTTGGAATTCCTTTGAACATGACATGTCATTTTCCTCTTCATGGTTTCAAGATTTTGTCTTTGTCTTTCATCAGTTGTGCTATGATGTCTCTGGATGTGAATCTCTTTCTGTTTAATCCTACTTGGAGTTCCTAACCATAACTTTTTGTATATGTAGAGTAATGTTTTATATCAGATTTGGAAAGTTTTCAACCATTATTTCTTTGAATATTTTTTTCTGCTTCTTTCTCTCTTCACTCCTGGAATTCCCATTATGCATATGTTAGTACACTTATTGGTATTCCACATATCTCTTAGGCTTTGCTCATTTTTCTTCATTCTTTTCATTCTCTGTTCTTCGGATTGCATAGTCTCTAGTAATCTATCTTCAAATTTGCTGATCCTTTCTTCAGCCAGCTCAAATTCTTTAGAGAATTTTTTATTTCATTTATTGTATTTTTCAACTTAAGAATTTCTATTTGGTCCTTTTTAATAATTTCTGTTTCTTTATTGATATTCTCTAATAGAGAAAGCATTGTTATACCTTTCTTTATTTCTTTAAGCATGATTTCCTTTATTTCTTTGAATATATTTATAATAGCTGCTTTGAAGTTTTTATCTATTAAATCTGACAACTAACTCTCCCAGAGACTATTTCTGTTGCCTGCTTTTACCCCATGTATGGATCACACTTTCCTGTTTCTTTGTATGTTTCGTAAGTTTTTGTCGAAAACTGTACATGTTAGATAATGTATTATTACAACTCTGGACTGATTGTCCTCTCTTTGGATCTTATTTTTGTTATTGTTTGCATGTGTATTTTTTATGAAATCTGAAAATGCTGTCTTTTGTAACAATATGATTACCTTTACTGATCCGTCTGTTAAGCCTTCTGCCTCTGGCACTATTATATCCAGCTGTTAGGTTCCAGTATTTTCCACCTGGTTTCTCTATTTCCAGTAATGCCCTGGTATATAAATTCCTCTGCAGTCTGATCAATTAAATTAGAGCCCCTTTGCAGGGGTAGTTTTTGAGACCTGTCTTTGTAGTTCTGATCCCAGGAGGTCTCTTCTTGTGGTCTCTGATAAACTAGCTGTTCTACAGTTTAACTTATTGATCACATGAGCCTATCAGCCTCCTCTTAATCACTTACCAGCACAATTTCCATTGTGTTTAAGAGCCCCAATCCTTTTAGCGGCTCTGGATTAGGTTAGTCTGGATTAGAGTTTCTGCAGCATGAAACTGGGGGTCAGGGTGATGGTAAATGCTGGTAGCCTGCCCTTCACAAGAAGATATGGTAGTACTCAACAGGAAGCTTAGAGGAGAGGGAGCCCTTTATTTTATACCAATATTGCTGGGAATGGAGTTTCTGTCATGCTGAACAGAGGGCAGGGGAGAAGGAGTAGGTCATGGCTGAAATGCCGCAGACTCTCACTCTGTCTGAAAATTGGTAGTTTTTTTAATAAGTGTTTCTTCATTTGCTGTATGCCCTAAGAAGATTTCCAGAGATTTTACATGGTTGGGTTTTTTAATAATTTTCACCAGATGTAGTTATCCCACTGGGGAGAGAGGGTCCACAGAGCCTCTCATGCCAACATAACAGAAGTTGACTCTAGTTTATATCTTTTTAAAGTATTAACATTTATACAAAATTTGTTTATTAAAAATAATGGGATCATTAAGTGAATGTACTATTTTCTAACCACTTTATTTACTTACTATATTATTAACATTATTCTGCATCATTAAATATTGTCCCCATATCATTTCTGGTGTCTCCCTAGAATGCCATCATATAGATGAACAGTGTTTATTTCAACAATATTCTATTGATTGTTTAATGTAGCTGATTTCAGTGGTCCCCATTAATAAGCAGCACTTGTCACTATACTTACAGCCAAAAATTATACCTATACTCAATTACTTACTTTACAATTTTTTTTTAAACTGGAATATCTGAGCAAAGGAATAAGCATACATTTTTAAGAGACCTGATAGAATGTGGTCTTGCAGAAAAGTTGTGCCAGTTAGCACTCCCACCAGTAGTGCAGGGGAGTTTATATCTAAAGTTTGAGACATCTTAGAATGCGTATCAGATGGTCATATTGTTTAAGGCAAAAAGCTTAGCATTTCCATTTGAAAAGCCAATGGGGTTGAAAGGACAGTGACACAGGTGACTTTGCCCTCCCAATCATGGTTTCCTGCAGCCTGGTGAGGCGAGTGGACCGAATGGAGCACTCCATTGGCAGCATAGTGTCCAAGATTGATGCTGTGATAGTGAAGCTGGAGATCATGGAGCAGGCCAAACTGAAGAGGAGGGAAGTGCTGGGGAGGCTGCTGGACGGAGTGGCTGAGGTATGAGAACCCAGGTTTGAAAACGACTGACCCCTGAGCAGGCATTTATTGCCACAATATGTTGTTGGTGACACTGCCTTCGATGTGGATTATCAAAGATTCTTTTTAAATGATTACAATCATGTATAGAAATTCACAATGTTATTTCCATTTTCATGTGTTTTTCTCTGAAACAGCAGTGCTCTCTGATTCTATAAAATATCGGGGTAGTCATATTTTGTAACTCTTAATCTGAGAATTTGTATTTCTCTAGAACTGAAGCTCAACTGCAGATCAGATGATAATCTGGACGTGTTACTTTCTTAATACTTCACACACTGATGGTCCTGCCTTAACAGGAGGGTAGAATTCAGGTGGAAAAATTGTCTTAGTGATTCCGAGACTGCTATCATATGCCCTAAACTCCAACATAACCTACAAACAAATTATTTGATCCCCAAATATCTAAGGCAGTTTCTAAGTACAGACACCTGCATCACTCAGTCCCTGACATCTTGGTTTCTTTTTCTTTTATTAGGATGAAAGATTGGGTCGTGACAGTGAAATCCACAGGGAACAGATGGAACGACTAGTGCGGGAGGAATTGGAACGCTGGGAATCTGATGATGCAGCTTCCCAAATAAGTCATGGCTTAGGCATGCCTCACCCCCGCAGCTCCCGCCCACCTTCCTCTCAGTCTACAGAAGGCATGGATGGCGGGGGTGGAAACGGTAGCTCCAATATCCATGTATAGTACAGTATGTGTGTTCGTATGCATGTGTCCTGATTTGCCAAAAGAAGTACACTATTTATATGCCTTACCACCATATGATGCTGGTCTTTGTGACCAATTGTTTATCTTCTGCACTTTAATTTATTATATATAAACTTTACCCATGGATCAAAGAAGATTTTTTTTCTTTTTCTCATACAAGAAATCTAGGTGTAAATATTGAGTACCAAAAAAAAAAAATCTTTAGTGCAAAGTATGTTGAGTTATATGCCCAGTTGCTACCGTGACTGACTCTTCTCAGTTAACAATGAAGTAGCCTTTTAAAACTGAAAGACAACTGTCAAAGGGCTTCTGAGTTTTATTTCCAATCATGAAAATCAGTATTGTCATTTTTGCCCAGTGTGTGAAGTAAATTGGGGCATTCCTTTCTACTCAAGCTTAGCTCATGGGCTTGATACATGGTAGCTTTCCTTTAAGAAAGGAGCCTTTTATTTCAACTACTTTCCTGAGGTAAACTTTTCTAAAAGATGAGATGGAAAAGAACTCCAAACCATAGAAAAGGTATGTAGTCTTTATGTACTTTCTGATCGTGGAAGTATGTATTTGTATGAATGATTAAGATAAATACTATGCTTTTGTGTTATTTTATCATATCTGTGCCTGAGGGAGTAACTCTATCACCTAAATTTTGCATTATTTTGGCTCTCATTTTAAATGACCTAAATAAAACCACCAAAGATCAATTATGGGTTGAAAGAATATCTTGAACCATATCACAGGGAGAGTTAGAAGGAGCTCCAAGTTGTAACTGAGTTTGACTTTTCTGATAATTAGTTTCATATAAATAAAGATTTATCATATAGTCTCTTTCCCGGTGGCTCAACTTTGTAGCATTAAAATTCAGCTGTGACTATTAATCTAGTGAGAACTACATCCTTAACTTTTTGGTATACACTGAAAGCTTTTACTCAATGAATTTGTACATTTTGAAAGCATGCTTAAGGAAGCTTTGAAATTCACATCAAAGTATTACAAAACTAAAGTCTTGGTTTTATGATGTTTGATGAATACAGAACTCAAATATTCTTGATCTTGCACTTCAAAAATCATCTAAATGGAGCTGAATTTAATGAAAAGGCAGTTTTGATATTGAAAATTCATCCACGATCAGAAAGTATCAGCCAGAGTTTCAGGTTGTAGCCACGTTTTTCATTGGGAAAGAGTCTTACCAGATTTATGGGGGGGATCTATTCCTCAATTTTAATGGAAAGTCTTGCTTTTCAAAACCATTGAGTAAGATGGCCTCTTGCATGCTGAGGGGACAAATGAGAGAATGCAGTGCTAGTAAATGACTCACTTGGAGAACTGATTGAAAAGAGAACTACTTTTATATTGCTCTATTTTAAATTCATAAATTGTTCATTGAATTAATAGAACATCTTGGTTGACTCTAGTGAAAATGAGCAAACACCCCTGTCTAGAATGGCATCCAGGGAAACACATTGGGTTTATTTAGCAGTTAATCTCCACAGCTTCATCTCTGTCCTCACTTTCTTTTGAATATGCTCCCCAAGTTCTCTTATACTAGGTACTAAAGTTTGCATTGCAGGGATATTGAGTGTATGTATTTATGTACGTGTACCATGTTGTTACATGTAAACAAACTTCAATTTGAAGTGCAGCCATTATGTGGTATCCATGTATGTCGACCATGTGCCATATGTCAATATGGTCACTAGAAAGCCTTTTTATACTTATTGTACTGTTTTTCATTTCATAGGTACAATTTTGCAAAACTCTTGTCCAATAAGGTACTTTTTTTTCTCCTTTAGTCACAAAGAATTCCCTCTTCATCCCTTCCTTGTCATCTTCTCTGTATGGGTATTATTAAGAAGATATTATATATGCAAGTCTTTCTCAATGTTCAGGAATTTCATTAATGTGTAATACTGAGCACTTTACTTCCTAATAAAGACTTGATATAAAAGCAGATAGAAGTTGTCTATTTTCTGAGTTTGGTAATTTGTCTCTTATCATGAGAGTAATGATGAAGACATAGACTTGGAAAAATCATCTTGTCTTTATGTGCCCCAAAACAGCAGAGTTTACATGTTACTTTTCTGTGTTTAATGTACCAAATATAAATTTCAGGCCACAAATCGGCCTTTAAATACAGTGTGGTCACACGTGGTTTCTTATTTTTCAGTGCCCTCAGAAGCAGACCCTGAGACAAGAATTCCAGTGCAGTGGGTTGGTTTGGCAGGTGTAGGCAACACAGATATTGGAGTGGGGAGGTAAGAAAGGGACAGGAAGGCAGTCAGTAAAGGGTGGGCTTTCAGGCCGGCTACCACTATAGGGTGCTGGAGCTGAATTCCTGATGGGATGTGCACACCTTCTACTTCTCCCACCTGAGGATCTGGTCTTTGGTTAGGAGGCTACAGATAGTAGCAAATCTCTAGCAGTTTTGGTGAACAGAACAGTCTTCCAGGCTTCTGAACAAGCCCACAGGCAAGGAGGTACAGTTCATGGTAGTTGCAAGTCACTGAGTGGTACAGCCCAAGAGGTACAGGCATGAACCCAAAGCTTCTACCACCTGTTAACATGGTTCTACTCCAGGTGTTTCCATTTCCTTGAATATGAGGCAACTAGAACCCCCTGGAGCTGTACCAAACCACATGATGATTCTCTGCACATCACCCATAAAGCAGGAAAATGTGTAAAGGGAAGATAGCACTGGGCTAAGATTCTGGTCTTCATGCTATAATTACCACCCACGTGACCATGACGAGTCATCTGGTACACATGCCCAGTTTCTCCGATGCCTCCATTTCCTCTCTGCCAACATAAGGAATCCTTTTGTTTTTACAAAAATATTTATTTTTACTTTGATGTAACAGAAGAAAGTTAAACATGAAAATGATGAAATTACCTAGCCACAATTGTTGCTTCACAAAGGATAGGGTTTCCTAAAAATTCATTCAGGGTTTAAAAAGAAAGGAATATATTCAAAACTTAAGAAGATGGGGACTTTTTTTAGTGGACTAAGTTTCAAGACAGTAAAAAAAGTCCCCATTTTATAAAAATCACAAGACACTATTGACCTCTAAAAAGAAAAAAACTTTTAAAAAGCTTGTCTTTGCCAATTGGACAGTGGTTTTAGTTTGCTAAAGCTGACGAAATGCAATATGCCAGAAATGGGTTGACTTTTACAATGGGGATTTATTAACTTACAAGTTTACAGTTCTGAGGCCACGAAAAATGTCAAATTTGAAGCAGTAATGATACCTTCTCCCCAGACAAGGGCTGCTGGCCATCTGGGAAGCCTCTGTCACATGGCCAGGCACATGGCTGATGGCTGATGGTCCCAGTTTCTGTTACTTTCAGCTTCTGGCTGCTGTGTCCATAGCTTTTTTCTGAGCTTGTGCGTGAGTCATTCTCTCCCAGCTTCTGCAGCTTTTATTCCTCTTTGAACTTCCCTGGGGCTTTTTTCTATATTTTGTCTTATAAAGGACTCCAGCAAGAGGATTAACATACAACTTGAAGCTCTGTGCTTAGAGAATGTATGTGTGTTTATCTGTCAGTATGGGATGAAGAAAACTCTTTGCATCATCAGTGAATTCGCTAGATGTGTAATCCTTTGCAAAGTATAATTATAGGTATTTCATAGAGCATTGAAAAAGAAAAGACCCAACTTGAATGAGGTAGGTGACATCTAAAATGAAATAGTTTCCATTTATGATAGGCTTATAGCCGCAGGGGTACATAATAGCTTCAAACTGTCACAGGTGGGTAAAAATGACATCAATTCTTCAATTTCTTGAGGTTTCAATTTTTTCACATTAATCATATGTACTTTTTCTCTTAACTCCTGATTCTTATAATGATCAAAAGAAATATCTAATAATTGGGGAAAGAGTGGGCTCAAAGATGTAATTAAAAATGACTTATGGTTACTTACCACAAAACATAAACAGCAAGAAGGCAAGGGCTTCTAATTGAAATGGTGGGTTACCCACTTGAGCTGTACTGCAACCCAGAGGAATGCAAGAATCGAATACTTCACTATGAACCTGCCAAATGGAGCAAATATTGAGAAATACTTGGTCACTGAAGGAAATGGATCATATAAGAATGATCTTTAAAATGTAAACAATGTTCTATATGTAATAGTTAAAATCGCTCAAGTAACTTGGAAAGCAAAATGGCTTTGAGAAATGAAACAAGTCCTGCTGAAATTTAATTGGAATTGAAAGGAACTTATTGATTAGTTTGGACAGAACTGACATCTCGATAATATCAGAAACGTAACTCTCCATTTATAAAGCTCTTCCTTAGTATCCTTTCTTTTTCTTTCTCATGCAAAAACATTTTTTAATTTGTACCTTTAGTCACTATCATTGTGCACTCTCGGCATTCCTAGATTATACCATTTCAGTCTTTATCACCTATTTTTTCTTCTGGTTTCATTTGTGCCCCCAGCCCTCTTCCCTCTGTCATGCTCACTTTCAGCTTCATTCAGTGTTCTAACATTATTGTGCTACAATTAGGTAGTATTGTGCTACCCATGTCTGAGTTTTAACAATCAGTCCTGTTGCACAATCTGTATCCCTTCAGGTCCAATTACCCAAAATCTACCCTATTTCTAACTCTCAATGGCCTCTGTTCTTAACTGAAATTCTACAAGTTCATTCATTAATGTTAATTCATATAAGTGAGACCATACAGTATTTATCCCTTTGTTTATGGCTAATCTCACTCAGCATAATGTCATCAAGGTCCATCCATGTCATTACATACTTCACAACTTTATTCTGTCTTACAGCTGCATAATATTCCATTGTACATATATACCACAGCTTGTTTAGCCACTCATCTGTTGATGGACATTTGGGCTGTTTCCATCTCTTGGCAGTTGTAAATAATGCTGCTATAAACATTGGTGTGCAAATGTCTGCTTGTGTTCTTGACCTCATGTCCTCTGAATAGATACCTTGCAATGGTATTGCCGGATCATATAGCAATTCCATTCTTAGATTCCTGAGGAACCGCCAAACTGCCTTCCACAGTGGTTGTACCACTTTACATTCCCACCAACAGCAGATAAGTGTGCCTTTTTCTCCACATCCTCTCCAGCACTTGTCGTTTTCGGTTTTATTGATAATGGCCATTCTAGTGGGTGTGAGATGACATCTCATTGTGGTTTCGATTTGCATTTCTCTAATAGCCAGGGAAGTTGAGCATCTCTTCATGTGCCTTTTAGCCATTTGTATTTCCTCTCCTGAGAAGTGTCTCTTCATGTCTTTTGCCCATTTTGTAATTGGGTTGTTTGCCTTTTTGTTGTTGAGTTGAACAATCTCTTTATATATTCTGGATACTAGACCCTTATCTGATATATCATTTCCAAATATTGTCTCCCATTGTGTAGGCTGTCTTATTTCTTTCTTGACAAAGTTCTTTGATACACAAAAGTGTTTAATTTTGAGGAATTCCCGTTTATATATTTCTTTCTTCAATGCTCATCCTTTGGGTGTAAGATCTAGGGAAACTCCTCCTACTATAAGATTTATTAGATAGTATTTTTATAAGATATTTCATTTCTCTACTACTTCTTCTCCTTCTGGGACACCCACAACATGTATATTTGTGCACTTCATGTTGTCATTCAATTCCTTGAGTCCTTGCTCAGATTTTTCCATTCTTTTCCCTATATTTTCTTTTGCTTGTTGGATTTCAGATGTCCCATCCTCTAGTTCACTAATCCTATCTTCTGCCTCTTGAAATCTAACATTGTAGGTTTCTGTGGGGGGTCAGGAGCAATAAATCAGGCAATAAATCAGGCCCTAGCTAGAAGAAGGTATCTGGAGTCACAAGATCCAGGGCGGGAAGTTCCCAAGAGTTAAAAATTGAACAATAATCATTGTTAAGAAACAAAAAGAATGGGATGTATTGCGCAAGAGCAAATGGCATTTCTCTGCTTCTGTAGATAAGATTGCTTGCTTACAGCTGCAAACCAAGATGTGGCTCAAAAAGATAATGTCCTTTTTCCTGCTTCTGTGGATATGCTTGTGGTTTTTACCTTTATAAGCCGCCCTTGAGAACTCCTCAGGGCTGCTCTCTGATTCCTCCTTCTTGAGTTTCTGAGGCAGTCGCAGGCCAGCCGGCTAATAAAGACTCCTAATTGGCTTGCAAATTGCTTTGACTTGTGTGGTCTCTCTTTTGGTGCACCCCACAACAGTTTCCTTTTTTTTTTTTATCTCTTCTACTGTGCCTTTCATTCTCATAACTTTTGTCATTTGTTTTTTCAGACTTTCGATTTCTTCTTTTTGGTCATCCCTTGCCTTTTTTATATCCTTTCTCAATTCAGTGATTTGGTTTTTGATGATATTTTCCATGTCTGTTCGAACATCCTGAATTAATTGCTTCAACTCCTCTATCTTATTTGAATAGTTGGTTTGTTCCTTTGACTGGGCCATATCTTCAATTTTCCTAGTATGAGCCATTACTTTTTGCTGGTGTCTAGATATTTAATTTCCTTAATTAGTTTATTCTGGAGATTATTTTCACTTTTTGACCTAGGATTTTCTTGCTGGATGACTTTATTGTCTATCTGTTCTTTGATATTCAGTTCAGCTTATTCTAGACCTCTAGCTTAGGTTTAGTTTAACAGATCAGAATTTTTCAGTTCTTATTTTCTTGTTTCTTGCCCTGCCTGTATAGTCCAGTTTTTTGTTGTTGTTGTTTTTTTTACTTAGGTATTATAGACTCCAGCAAGATTTTCCCAGACCAAACTGGCCTCCTCTCAGGAGGAAAGAGTCACCTGCCTCAGTTTCCCCTGAGGGTGAGAACCAGCAGGTTGACAGACTTTCCTATGAAGTCTCTAGATCTGTGTTTTTCCTATCCTGCCTGGTATGTGGGGCTTGTCTGTCTGCAGGTCCCACCAGCATAAAGTGATGCCATACCTTTAACTTCAGCAGACTCCTTCTGCTGGGGCATGATTGAGTCAGAGGAGAGGTTATATGCTGACTTTAATTGAGTCAGTTTTCCAGACCCTGGGGTCTGAATTCTTTGAGGGAAGTATTCCACCCCAGTCTCTTGGGAAGGCACAGCCTCCAGGGAATTAATTCCTTTCACCTAACCAGCTTCTTTTTCTCTCAGACAAGCTTAATTCCACCCTTGCCTGGGGCAGCCGGAGCCTGAGAAGCCTTGCAGTTGTGAGCAAAGAGCAATCAAGCCACAAAAACACAGCCACAAAAAAGAAAAGAAAAAAATCCTTTTCAGAGCAGGACCCCCCTTCCTTGCATTTGCCAATCAAGAGCTTAAGTTGGTACATTGCTCTATGTATCTCCAGGTCCTATGTGTCCCCTCCTTTCCTTCAGGGCCCAGACCCTTTCAAGTATTTTGTGCTATCCAATCCAAAACTCGGTTGTTGTTTTTTTCTTTCTCCATCAGTCCTGTCCCCTCTGCGCCGAGGCAAAAACCAGCAACCTTAGCTTTTACTCGAGGTTCAGCTGAGCTGGGGGTCTATTTTTAGTAGTCAGAATTTATTAACTCCACAATTGGAGCTTGGTTGCTCTTAGTCCCTTGCTGTTAGTCAAGTCTCTTTCCTTTCCCCTCTGGAAGCAGCCTGTGGGGGAGGGGCGTTGGCCTCCATGGCTTGGGAAACTCATAGATTTGGGAGGGCTCGCAGCTGGTCCAGACCGACTGGTGTATGCTGTGTGTCTGGTCACTGACGTTGCCCCAGCAGTTGTTCTGTACTGTTCCTGGCTATTTACTAGCTGCTCTGGAGGACAAGCTAAATCCCATACCTCATTATGCCGCCATTTTCCTTAGCGTCATTTAACAGTTTCTTAAAATTTCTTAAAGCTCTCATATATTCTTAATTATGAGTGATTTTGTAGCCACTATAGTTTTAATACTACTTTGTTACATTTTAAATTGCTATTCATAGAATCTGGTCTTCCATTATATTTTCTGGTTGTATTCTGCTGATACAAAGGAAAGTTACCAGTGTTTTATAAATTAATCTTACATTCAGCATATTTTAAAACTCCTTTTGTGGTAGTTAGATTCAGTTGTCAACTTGGCCAGGTGAAGGTGCCTAGATCTATTGCTGTGGACATGAGCCAATGGCGTGTGAACCTCATCTGTTGCTGATTACATCTGCAGTCGGTTAGGAGGCAGTGCCTGCTGCAATGAATGACCTTTGACTTAACTGGCTGGTTCTTAAATGAGAGAGCGCAACGTAGGACAGCCCAAGCAGGTCAGCACACCTCATCTCAGGACTCGCAGCTCAGCCCAGGCCTTTGGAGATACAGAAAGGAATCACCCAGGGGAAAGTTGTTGGAACCCAAGGCCTGGAGAGAAGGCCAGCAGAGACCACTCTGTGCCTTCCCACGTAAGAAAGAACCTCAGTTTAAAGTTAGCTGCCTTTCCTCTGAAGAACTAAAGAAATAAATCCCCTTTTATTAAAAGCTAATCTGTCTCTGGTGTGTTGCATTCCGGCAGCTGGCAAACTAGAACACCTTTACTAGTGCGGATAGATTATGAGTTGAATCTCTGAGTTTTCCATGCAGACTGTCATCTCATCTATAAATAAGGACAGTATTATGTTGGAGAGCAGCAATGATAGTGGGCATGCTTGTTTCTGATCTTAATGAGAATGTATTTTAGCTTGTATTCCCCCAAAAAAGTATAGCCAAGACAAGGATCTGGATTGGGTAATTTATTTGGGAGGTGATATTAGGAAACAGGAGTAAGAAATACAGTAAAACAGACAAAAGAAAATGACAATATCAAGTGATATTGAAGTTGCTTCTATGGGCAACAGGGGCTCAATTTCACCTCTGGGAACCCTGCAGAATACCTCTTATACTTCAATCTGAACATAAACCTGGGACATTTGTCCACTGATCCCTACTGGTTAAGGGGTTCTCCCAGGGGTGTTAACTCCGCTATACTTTCAGGCTGTGCTTGCACACGGGCTATCCAGACTCAGCTTTGGAGAAGACCTTAAGGCAGAAAAGCAGAGATTTGTGGTACATATTTGAAGTGGGATGCTGTTAGCACGAATCTGATCTCACACGGAGTGGTCCACCACATATGCAACTGAAATCAGAGGTGGACATAGGGGACATGACACGGAGCACACAAAGCATCTATTTTAGTCCATCCCTTGTAAACTCAGCTCCACTTCTGCACATGCTGAGTCCATCCTGGACTCTCCAAGGGAGAGGCAAGCTGTAGTCTCCAGAAAATACAATGCAGGAGGGTTTCTGAAACTATTATTTTTCATTTCTCTCCTCTACCACTCTTTCCAGAGCTCCCTCATTCTTGACTAGCACTTCAGCTGGACTAGGTTGCTTGCCTGATGCAGTGATCCACACTTTCACTACTGAGGGCTCAAAGCCCTTGGTTGTGTTGTCTTTGTCAAACTATAGTTGTTTCAATTGCCTATTTACTGTAACCTCTGAGCATGGAGACATCCAATTATCCCCAGGACATCTCTGTTCCGTTACAGCAGTAACCCTGACTTCTCAGGGTTATCAGGGATGACCATCCCTACCAATATCACTGCTTTCCTTGCCTGCTGTTCTGCACAGCAGCAGGATCCCATAGTGACTACATGGCAGTCATAGCTTCAGAGTCAGTGAAAACCATACTGTATTCCCAGGCAGACGTGCCTCACCCGACCCTCTGGGAATTAGGACATAAAGCTGCTGAGATCAGAGGCATATTCTGTAAATGGGAAAATGGGAATGATATTGAGAGAAGCCAATATCATTTGGAGCATGGACTTATGTTTTTGTTTAATGGGAACAAGCACCATTGGTTTAATGTAGGGGTCTGCAAACTTTCCATAAAAGGCCAGAGAGTAAATATTTCAGGCTCCGTGGACCGTCACAATCTGACAACAGCTTTATCATTACTGCACAAAAGCAGCCAAAGACAAAATATAAACAAATGAGAGAAGCTGTGACCCGATAAAATTTTATTTATGAAAATAGGCAGTGCACTGGATTTGGGCGGCACACCATAGTTAATGACCTCTAATTCAATGCATAGGATGCCTACTAGAAGACGGTGCTCTCACTCCTGCCCAGCATGTCATCCATGAAATAGCACCTTGAAAGAGCATTTAATAGGTCACTCAACAATTCTGTCAAACCAGCTGTTTCCAGTGGTGATATCTAGTACGACCAATGGATCTTGTGGTTATATGCCCACTGTTGCACTTGCTTCGAAGACAATGATATCAGTAAAGCCATACCTGTAAATCAGCCATTTTGTTAGCCCTCAGAGTGGCATGGCAAAGGCAAGACCAAATTCAGTAAATGTCAATTCTGGCAAGGGCAAATTGGTGCCCATTCCAGAGTGGAAGGAGTTCCATATCAAGGAACTGGATGATCTCCTTCAAGGATAGTAGCAGTCCCTACTGCCAATGACTCAGGCATCAGGAATGGTTGAAAGTAGATGAATCTTGGTGAGAAAGCACAAGCTGTTAAATTCATGACTATCCTCCATCCCTGCTACTGTGACTTTTCTGTTCTAGAGCCCATTGAGCAAGCAATTTGTACCTGAGGACAAAACCTGGCTGGCTCCCACCAAACAAGTCATACCATGTACCCAGTTATTCAGCACAGCTACAGTCTCTATAATATATTTCTGCTAGTCATTGATGTGGCACTAAGCTCTGCACTTTGTGTCAACTTACATAAGTCCATCCTTAGGTCTTTTCCCCATTTCTCTTTCTTTCTGATCTCACAACTTTGCTCTTTCAGACCACCTGACCAACCAGCCATGCCATTCACCATTGCCTGTTAGTCCAGGCTAACTCAGGCCACTTTTTCTTCCATAAAAGGGGACAACTAACTGGTGCTCCCCAAAGTCTTCCAACTGCAGGAACTTCTGCTCCCCATCTTGTTTTAGGGGTAAAAATATGGAGCTATAATATGGCAGCAGCTTGCTTTTGGCTCACATCAACTCATCCATGAATCATTCCTGAGTTCATCTCCTGCCAGTTAGTCATAGTCAAGGAGAACCACACCTGCACCCCTGAACTGGGAGAGAGGCAGTTGTTCAAAAGTAGTAGGTGTTATGGAAATGTGGGTCCCTTATTCACGTACTTTACTTATGCCTTTTGAACGTGCTCAGGACCAATCTAAAATGCTGGAATGCCTACCTGACTTTATATCTTGGTGAATCTAAAAATACACAGCTCTTGATAGGCAACTCTAATGCCATAGTTACTTGATGTCTCGTGTTCAGGCTCTACCTATTCCCAAAAGTACTCCAGAAGCTGATTTTCACACAAATGGGTATCTATTGCAGAGGACAAGTCCTAACTCCAAAACCTCAGACACTTGTGGTATACTCTCCTGAGGCAGGCCATCTCGCTCCACCCCACCCTCCACACACACACACATACACCGTGTTACCTGTTATAGATTTCTCTAACTTCACTGTTAGATCTGACAAGTCATAATGACCCAAGTGCAGGACAACTTCAGAGCTCTCTCTCTCTCTCTTTTTTTTTCTTTTTTTTTTTTTGTCTTACATAGAAATACTGTAATTATAATTGAAAAATGCTGTAATCATCAGAACATTGCATATAATCATTTGTAAGAGATATCTATTAAATAAAGTGTCTTTATACAGAAACATACATAAGACAAGGGTATATATTGATTACAAAAAATTTGACCAGAGGCTTAGAGGAACTTACCCCTGTATTTCTCCTACGATCAATGTTTCAGTATTCACTAATTCAGTGTTTGCAGATCCTTCATAGAATGTCACTACTACAAATAAGAATCAACTGTATGTTCCCATCATCTCCATACAAAATCTCGTACCCTTAATAAAGAAGGCCTTCCTTCAGGGCAGCTGAGTCCAGTTTCCCACCTTGCTTAGAAGAGAGGATGACAGGCTGCCCCCTAAACAAGAAAGTTCTACTAGGCTTAGTGGCAGCAGCTAGAAAATCAAGAGTGCCTATGCATCATTCTTCACTTGTTACTTTAGCAACACTGTCATTTGTAAAAATATAGCCCAATGAATATATCATGGGTAGGCCCCTCTCTTATTCTAGGCCCCACTGGAGAGTAGAAACCCTCTAAATCATCCCATAAATGTGGTGAAGAAGTATTACAAAGTAAACGTTACTTTCAGAGTCCAATAAGCACTGTCCTTTTCCCTAGTGAATAGTGCAAGATGTAATCATTTCTCCTTTAATTTGGAGGGAATATTCCAGCATCCTTTAAACCACATTGGTGAAGTTTTTATGTATGTGGCAGGCCCCTGACTTGAGTACTTGCCTTCATGTTTACTGGATCTGATTACCATGATGACATTAAGAGTGAACAAGCATGATGTTTTTTGTGGGATATACTAGTATAGTTAAAATGTATTATGCAGCAGTAAGATGAAATGAAGTCTTGAAGCATATGACAACATGGATGAAACTTGAGGACATAATGCTAAGTGAAATAAGCCAGACACAAAAAGATATGTATGATTTTGCTTTTATGACCTTGGTAAAGGGAAATTCAGAGTCTTATAACATAGAATATAGGTTATCTAGAGATACAGAGAAGATAGAGATGGGTGAACAGATAGCTAATGGGGTTTAATTTAAGTGCAAGGGAATGGATAGAAGTGAAGGCAGTCTGTTAGTGGGTCCATAATTAATACTGCCATATTGAAGGTGAACGTGATTGAAAGGGGTTGTACAGAGTCTTGCATCGCACTGATTAACCCTACAAATATAAATAAGTTCTTGCATGAACTATTACAAAGGTATGAATCTTGTGCAAAGACGGAATGATATCAAGGTATGGGGGAAACTGCTATTACACACTGTGGGCTATGTTTAAGAGGAAGACAGCAATAGTACTGCGGCAATACCAGGGGTGAATAATTTGGGGAGAAGGGAGGGCAAAAATTAAGGGGAGGCTTAGATTTTCTATTTGGTAAGGGTGTGTTTGCTGGTTATTTTTCACTTGGGAGCATTGAAAGTTGTCTAAAATTGAGAGTGTTCATGATTTTACAACTAAGTGAGGATAATATGAGGCATGGACTCTTCACTTTGGACATTATACATGAAGCCGAATGGATGGAGGTGGCTGAAGGATACGCTGACTGAGAAGCAGAATTGGCAAATGGTGGTGTATATATATATGATCGTATATTGTGCTGTTACAGAAGGAAACGAAGTCATGAGGCATGCGATGATGTGAATGAACCTGGGGGACATTAAGTGATGCAAAATAAGTAAGAAACAAAAGGGCAACTATTTTATGTATGGTCACATTTAGAAAATACTTATAAAAATATTGGGGTCTAGATTGTAAGCTCCTATAGCATTCACATTTAGTGCAAAGCTATAATTGTTATTTCTAGATTTTGAGAGGCTGTGCTAAATATGTAGTATAACCTGGTCTTTCCCTGGATCTTTGGGTAATAGTGTATCACCTAAGACTCAGAGTAGGCGTTCTGCAGGTCTGAAAGTCAGCACTGCTACATACAACAACTGTTAAAGAAATTAAAAAGAGATCAGGTTTCAATTAGAGATAAGAATGAAGTCAATTGAATCAGGACTCAGGTAAATCAGAAAACAGGGGTAAGGAAGACATTTTCTCTGTTTTAGAACTTTACCTACCCAATGAAACCAAAGAAAGACAGGGTTATTTTGTCTAAAATATAAATTTTCTGTAGCACATAGTCTAATTCAACCTGTCTGGATAGATCGTTTAAATAACTTAAACATATGGAGCCAGAGGCTGGCTTGTAACTCTGTATAAGTCAATGTAATGTCTGGATATATCCCAAAGCCTGTTGGGCAGATAATTAAAAAGTATTGGCAAAGTTCCTTGAGGGATGGGATAAAAAACATGGAACTTTACCACTGGAGAAACTCCTGGGGCTGTCTCAAACATTAGGGACTCCCAAATCAATAAGCCAAGTCCTTGATCTTGAGGCTTCCTCTCACGAAGCTTGGCCCATAAAGCTGGAAAGAAGATGGGAACTGAAGACAGTGAAACCTTCCCTAGCACCCCGGAAGCAAGGTGAGGCCACGGTCCATTCACCTGCCAACAAGAAACTCGCCTCTGAAAGATGGATGAGAGCAACAGGCCAGGCCTGTGTATGGGAATGCACATGTGCTCTTCTCCTTCTTCCAGAACTGCTTTGAGGATGGGAGCCCTAACTCATGAAAGACCAGACCACTGAGAAGACACTTCTCTGACCCCAAATGCCAACAGTGGGATTGAACGCAGTAACGGAAGTTAGTGGCCAGCCTGCAAGGTCAAGAGGGCACAGGGAAAAAGGCTGAGGAAAGGGGTGGGGTGGTCTTATATTTTCCAGAGGACTTGGGTGTAAGCTACAGGTTACTTATGGCAAATTGGTCTCACAGATGAACCAGCAGTGCAAGAAACTGATGGGTGTCCTTTTAGCTCACCCAAAAAAGCTATCCGTCACAGCTTTTCTGTTTTTCTTGGCCTGGCTGACTTTTAAAAATCACTCTGTTTTCGCTCTAAAAGGGTGAGAGCTCTAATGCTTTTGTGTTTTAGCTGCCGCTGCTTATATTTTCCATGGGGGTGGTTTCTTTCCACAACTTTCTTTGGTGTTTCTTTGTTGGAAAAAAAAAAAGTTAATCATGTGAGCCTCCCTCAGCCACCCATCCAGATGGCTGATCACTGGTGCCCCACATGGGAAATTTCAAGTGGGAAGTTTTGTGGTGGGGAGAAATGGTACTGCCTGCATGCAGCCAGGCTCCTCGGGCAGAGTTCATACTAACAGATGGGTGCTGATACTAAGGACCCAGAGACTGTGACCATGACAAGATGCTCACTGCAGACTAAACAAAGCCCATTTGCTAACAGGAGTGGCACTCTACAGTCCTTTCCTCATAAATGCAGAAGAACACAAGAGGGCAAGAGGAGGTACTGGGTCACCAAGAGAGAGAAAGCAGGCAACATGTAGAACTTCATCAGACCTGGGGTCCTTTGCTCTTCCAAACCAGCATTCTCTAATTCCATACTGCTTATAACATGGCAACAAATTTTGGCTAAACTGCAGTCAAGGAAATCCATGGAAGCCAAGATTGCTCACAGCTGTGTTGCTGGACTAGGGTAGCATAAACTCAGGGCTCTACAGAAAAGGCTCTGGACCAAAGCTGATTACAGGTGAACTACTGAAAAGCACATCTATGGAACCCAATTTCTGGCACTGTTATTTCCCCCAAACCAGATTCTGAGGCAAAGTTCTTCCCTTCCAGTCCCACCACCAAGTTGAAGTCACAGTTGGACTTCATTCAGATTTCTTTAATATTGTTTGGGAACCACAAAGGGAAACCTTTTCTTTCTGGACTTTTGGCCGCAAAAGGGAATTTTCTGGACCAAGTCCTGGTTCCCTGGTACCCTGAGGAATGCCCTGGATTTCAACAACCCTCCCTAATAGAAGGCCCTAAAGTTTTGTGCAACCTAGCAAAGCTTGCTGGTAATGATCACTTGTGTCTTTGTAGAGTGGAAGTTGCCCTCCAGAAACTGCATAAGTACTTCATTGACTACAACAATCAGCTGGTATTTAAGATGAAAGCAAAACCTCTACATGCTTTGAATACACGATTGCAAACAAGCTAAGTAAGCCTAGATTTCTCTGGCTCTAAACCCTGATACATGCCTGAAGCAATGGAAGAGATCCTGGAAACTCTAAATAATTGCTGAGTTACTCTAGAGTTGAGTATAGTCAGAAAATTGAAAGTACTTTGTTGTTGCTGTTTAACTTAGGCCATGTAATGTACATGGAAGTTTATGATTTCACCCTGAAGCTTTATAAGTCAACAAGCGATTTACTACAGCTCAGCCAACCAGAAGCTCATTATGACAAGCTGTCACAAGAGAAACACATTCAGACCTTTAGGCAAAACCTTTCCTGTCATTTCAGGAGGATGCCCTTCCACGGTTGGCAAACCCCCTTCGAGATCCAATAAATTTAACTTCAAGCCCTGTGGTTTTCCTGACTACAACTCCACCCATAGAAAATGTAAGTTCCCTTTACAAATAAGTTGCACTGAAGTTCCCTGCAGCTACTGAGAATTAACCCTGCTTGCCTCCTGGCCCCCGTGTTCCGGAAGGTGCCACCCTGGGGTTTGCAGGAGGATTCACACAGCTCTTTCCCTCCCTCTCAAATATAGCAACTGACTCTGTGGCTTCAGATGAATCCCAGAGTGATTCGATCAGTGAGTGGAAAAGTATCTGCAAAGCCCCCTTCAGGGAGTGGGGAGAACAGGGAGAAATTCAACTTCCCCAAGTTGAATTCTTGATATTCTCACAAGCAGTGTGGACAACCAAAGCTATAGGCTGAGCCCCCAGTCTTGGGGTTTGTTCATATGAGACTTAACCCCGCAAAGGATAGGTCAAGTCTACTTAAAATTTATGCCTAAGAGTCACCCCCAAGAGAGCCTCTTTTGTTGCTCAGATGTGGCTTCTCTCTCCAGCCAACACAAGTAGTCTCACCACCCTACCCCTCTCTACGTGGGACATGACTCCCAGGGGTGTGGACCTTCCTGGCAACATGGGACAGAGATCTTGGAATGAGCGGAGACTCAGCATCAAGGGATTGAGAAAAACCCTAGAATGAGCTGAGACTTAGCATCAAGGGAATGAGAAAACCTTCTCAACCAAAAGGGGGAAGAGGGAAATGAGACAAAGTGTCAATGGCTGAGAGATTCCAAACAGAGTGGAGAGGTTATCCTGGAGGTTATTCTTATGCATCAAGTAAATATCATCTTGTTATTCAAGATGTAATGGAGAGGCTGGAGGGAACTGCCTGAAAATGTAGAGCTGTGTTCCAGTAGCCATGTTTCTTGAGGATGATTGAATAATGATACAGCTGTCACAATGTGACTGTGTGATTGTGAAAACCTTGTGTCTGATGCTCCTTTTATTTACCTTGTCAACAAAGGAGTAGAACATATGGAATAAAAATAAATAATAGGGGGAACAAATGCTAAAGTAAATTTAGTTGGAAATGCTAGTGATCAATGAAAGCGAGGGGTAAGGGGTATGGTAGGTATAATCTTTTTTTTTTCTTTCCTGTGTTTGTTTTATTTCTTTTTCTATTGTCTTTTTATTTCTTTTTCTGAATTAATGCAAATGTTCTAAGAAATGATGAATATGCAACTAAGTGATGATATTGTGAATTACTGATTATATATGCTGATGTTTTATTTGGTTTCTTAATTTTTTAATTAATAAATAAATTTTAAAAAAATAGAATAACCTCCACAATAACCTCTCCACCCTGTTGAAATTTCTCAGCCACTGAAATGTAATTTTGTCTCATTTCTCTCTTTTTCCTTTTGGCCTAGAAGCCTTTCTCAATCCCATGATATCAGATCCCAGCTCATCGCAGAAACTTTGTCCCACATTGCCGAAGAGATTTATACCCCTGGGAGTCATGTCCTACTTAAGGGGAAGGGCAGTGAATTCACCTGCTGAGTTGGCTTAGAGAGAGAGGCCACATCTGTGCAACAAAAGAGGTTCTCTGGGGGTGACTCTTAGGCATAATCATAAGTAGGCTTAGCCTCTCCTTTGGAGGAATAAGTTTCATAGGGGCAAGACACAAGATAGTTAAGTTTCATAGGGGCTCAGCCTATTGAATTGGTTGTCCCCACTGCTTGCAAGGATAACAGGAATTCCCCAGATGGGAAAGTTGAGTATTCCCTCCTTTCTCCCCAATCTTCCAAGGGGACTTTGCAAATACTTTTTTTATTCTCTACCCAAATTACTTTGGGATATATCAGAGCATCACACTTACCTGTACAAACCAACAATATCTCACACCCTACTCAAGATTCCATGTTATGGTGGTCAAATAAACTAACCATACAAGTTAAATTAGAAATTGTGCTGCTGAAAATAGAATTTTTGCACCAAATAAACTTTTCCTCTCTTTATCTCACACAGAAGTTGAATTTTAAAAATATGGACCATATCATTCTTTACCCTGTATTCTGATTTACCTTAGTTCTATCTGATAGGTTTTGTTGTGTTTTTTTTTTTTATTGGAAACAGAAGAGATGAAAAAAACTTGATCAAAGGAGTTTTATTGCGTGGCCATGCACAGGTGGGCTGAAGCCTAAGATGGCGACAATCCCAAGCAGGGGAAGGAGTACAAATTATATATGATGGTTGGCAGAAAGAAGGGAAAGGGAGGCGGTGAATATTCATTATTTAGCTTGGGTGCGGGAAATTGGCAGGTTCTTATTGGTAGGGTTAGAAGCAGGGTCTAAGTGGGGGGTTGGCAGCTCTTCGTTGGTGGGGTTTAAATTTTAAGCACCACTGTAGTCATGCAGGGTAGTAACTGCCAGAGGATGGATGTTGGGTAAGGAGAGTTATTGTAAGATTGCAACTGTTGGAGGGCAAGAGGGGCCATATGACTGTTGTGTGGACTGGAGTGGGCTCAGGTGGGTTTCCTGGAAATCATGGGTAGAGAAGGCTTCTTGGAATATTTGCTAGGGATTGGTAGCATCATGGGGGAAGGGGTTCTGCCTAACACTACCCAAATCAGCCTCATTCATATCTCTAGATGAAGTCTGATCGCTTTTTCAACCTTTTTAACAGTTGCTATATGGGGTTTTGCTGACTTTCATAGTTTCAGAGCTCTAACTCTGAGTCTCAGGTGTCACATAAATACTTGAAGTTTCAGGGAATAACCAGGTTATACACAAATAGCTCAGTATCTCAGAATTTAGAAATAACACATCTCCAGAATAGATGACTGCTGTAAAAGCTTACAATGTAGGACATTTTACAATAGGCCCCAACCTCGTAACCCATGCTCTCGACTTCAATTCTCCAAGTTTGTATATTACAGTTAGTACATATGAGTGAGGCATGATAATATTTGTCTTTCTGTTTCTGGCATTTCATTCAACTACTTCCCTTAAGTTTCATTCACCTAGTTGCATGCCTCACAACTTCATTCCTTCTTGCATCTGCTTAGTAGTTGTTGTATGTTGCACCACAGTTCCTCCTTCCATTCCTCAGTTGCTGTACCCCTAGGCCACCTCCATCCATTGTGAATCCTGAACACTGCCACCATAAACACCAGTGTACAAATGTCCATTCCTGTCCCCACACTCAGTTCCTCCAGGTATATACTGAGCAACGTTTCAAGATTATATGGCAACCCCACCCTAGCCTCCTGTGGCACTACCATACGCCCTCCATGGGGCTACCACTCTCCATTTCCCTATCAACAGTGAATAGGTACATCTCTTTCTCTACATTTCCTCTAGCACTTGTTTCTCTCTGTTCATTTTTAAACAGTTTAATTCGCACATCGTACAATCCAACCCAAGTAAATAGACATGCTGCTGCTATAATCTATGTGAAGACATTTTTCTTTTTCTTCCACAAAGTATCCATTTCTCTCCCCCATATCCCCCCCTCACCTGTTGACATTTATTTTTGGCATGCCTTTGTTACATTCAGTGGAAGCATATTACAATGTTACTGTTGATTATAGACCCTAGCTTGCATATTTTACTTTTTCCTGTATACATCTCATTTGCAACACCTTGCAATATTGGCATTCATTTGTTCTCCCTCATGCAAAAAGGTGTTTAGTTTTGTACATTTAATCACCATCATTGTCCACTCTAGGCATTCCTAAGTTATACTGTCTCACTTTTTATCCCCTATCTTTCCTTCTTGTGTCTACATGTCCCCAGCTCTTCTCCCTCAAACATACTCACATTCAGCTTCATTCAGTGTACATATGTTATTGTGAGTAGCCTTGATGCTTGAAGATGATTGTATAACTATATAGCTATTACAGCGTGACCATGTGATTGTGAAAACCTTGTGTCTGATGCTCCTTTTATCCAGAGTATGGACAATAAGGAAAAAAAAAAGGATTAAAAATAAATAAATAATAAGGTGGGGATAGGGGTAAAAAAATAATTGGGTAGATGACAATGCTAGTGGTCAATGAGAGGGAGGGGTCAAGGGAATGGGATATATGGGTTTTTCTTTTTATTTCTTTTTCTGGGGTGATGTAAATGTCTAAAAATGATTGTGGTGATGTATAGACAGCTATGTGATGATATTGTGAGCCATTGATTGTATATTTTGTGATGGACTGTATGTGTGTGAAGATATGTCAATAAAAATATTTTTTTTTTATGAAAAAAAAAGTGGGGGCAAACATAGGACATGATGTCCAGGGGTGAAAATCTCCCTGGCAACGTGAGACATGATTCCCAGGGCTGAGTCTGGTCTTGGCACCATGGGAGAAACAATGATTTCCTGACCAAAAGGGGGAAAAGAAATGTAACAAAATAAGGTATCAGTGGCTAGGAGATTTCAAATAGACTGGAAAGGCTATTCTGTAGGCTCCTCTTATGCAAGCTTCCACTAGGTATTGCAAATTGCCATGGTAGCCAAGTCAAGCCCTAGCCAACAGAATTCCTGTAAACCCAAAAGACTACCCAGGGCTCTATCTGAAACTTCGTAAAAGTTTCACTCACTAAGTTTATTTTTCAGAAACCTAATATTAGGCCAGATAATCTCTGAAGCCAAGTTACCAATCTCTCCAAAAGCGTCAACCTGTTGCATCCTCCTACTGCATAATGTCCACACCCCTTTGAAGAAGTTGCCCAAATATCCCTAAAGACTGGGAGAAGGGTCAAAAGAAAAGGAAGGGTATAACAGAGATGATAGGACTTAACAAATGAGTATGATTGCTGAATCATTATATTGATATTTCTGTTGGTCTCCACTGTCTTGGAGCAGCTAGAAGAAAACAAAAAAAATAGTGGAACTGTAACCCATACCAAATTTTAAAATCTGTTCTATAACTACTTGTTAAAATGTACTTGGAGATTTATTGCTTTTTTGTATATATTTATATTTCACAATTAAAGAAAAGTTAAATTAAAAAAAGAGAGAGAAGGAGGAATTGTAACAGAGAAGATAGGATTTAACAAATGAGTATGACTGCTCAATCATTATACTGATATTTCTTTTTAGTCTCCATTGTCTTAGAGTAGGTAAAAGGAAATACCTGAAACTGCGGAACTATAACCACATCATACATTGAAATTTATTCTATAACTACTTGTTAAAATGAAATTTAAGCGCTTTTGAAATTTACCACTTTTTTTGTATATATCTCACAATATAAAAATGTAAAAAAAAGTAGAAGGATGAAATTTACCACTTTTTTGTATATATTTCACAATTTAAAAATGTAAAAAAAAATAGAAGGATGAAGTTCATCACTTTTTTGTATATATTTCACACTTAAAAATGTAAAAAAAAAAAAAAAAAAAGGTGGGAGGGTGAGTGGGCTAAGGGCAATGTGGTCTCCTGGACTGGATCCTGAAACAATAAGAGTACATTAATGGAAAAGTGGCAAATCCAAACAAAGTCTGTAGTTAACAGTTATGGGCTGACATTAACTTCTTAGTTTTGATGTCTGACAAAAGTGCTATGATTATATAAAATGTTAACACTAGGAGAAGCAAGGTGAAGGGCATTCAGGAAATCGATGCACTATTTTTTTTTAAAATAATTCTAACTTCTCTGAAAATCTAAAATTATTCCAAAATACAATGTTTACTTAAAGGGGGGAGCTTAATCATGTACCTATGCACAAAGGAACTCAAAACTGAGGTGTAGTGATGTTCTCATATCAGCAACAGAAAAGAATATAGAGAGTCATTTAAAAAATAACCCAGGGGAGAAGTAGGCCTTGATGGGAGCTGCCATGCACTGACACTGGTTCTATTTCTTGATCTAGAATGGTAGTTGCACAGGTGTATTCATTTTGTGGTAATTCACTGAACTGTACTTTCTGTATATTACTCTTCCATTAAAAAGAAGTTATAAATTTAAGTAACATGGCATTCAATCATCCTTTAATTGTTGCCTGTCTTAAGGTAATGAACATTATACATAGAAGATATAATATATTGTTGTTATCAATAATTTTCAGATTATAAACTGATGAAACTTACCTCAGGGATAAACTGGTATATATGCAGAAAAAAAAATTCTTTTTTACTCCTTGTAAGTCCATCTAACATAATTAATCACATGGCTATGAAATTCACAGTAATATGATTCTCATTGGACAAGTTTGCCCAGCCTCCTTTGCTTTATTGCATGAATGAAACTGATGACTGAATTTCAGAAGCAATGATTAACAGTTCTGTGGTCACATGATGTTCATATAGATAGCGACACTGTAACACTTTATACTATTTTGTGTTAAAAAAATCTGTGTAACTTTAAAATATTGAATGAAACTATTTTGCCTGAAATAGATTTTATCTGAAAGTAGGTAGAATTTTTGCTATACTGTAATTTGTTGTATATTCTGGCATTTCAGATGAGATGGCTGCTGTTTTATTAAAGAGACGAGAATCTTGTCTCAACAGAAACTAAATGAACATTTCAGAATAAATTATTGCTGTATATAAATTGTTAATTAAATTGGTATTTGTTTGAAAGGTCTTATTTCACATTTGTATATTAATATAAATGTAATAATTGTCAGAAGGGCTTCTTTGGACCAGCTCTGCAGGGAGAATTGTTACCCTCCCGCCACGTGGGACATGCCATTCAGGGGTGAAAGTGTGACAACATGGGGCGTGGTTCCCAGGGATGCGTCTGACTCTGGTACTATGGGATCAACAACACCATCTGGACCAAAAGGGGAAAGAGAAACATAATAAAATAAGGTGCCAGTGACCAAGAGAGATCCAATGGAGTCTAGAGGCTATTTGGAGGTTACTCTTTGCAAACTTTGTCTAGATGGTGCTAATTGCCATGGTCTGCTAAACCCCAAACAACATCAGTCCTGGTGACTCTTAAGAACAACTAGGATAGGAACTGAGACTCCGTAAAGGTTTCATGCACTAGGTTTGCCTTCCTAGAACCTATAATTCGTGTAGGTTTCCTAAGTGAGATAAATCCTGAAATTCAGAGGGACCATCCTGTCCAAGGTTATCAGGTAATTACATCCCACTATCCCTTAGTGTCAATACCCCCTCTTTTTTGGGGGGGGAAGTGGTTATTAAAATTTTTATTCTAGTAATGTGTATACAGCCTAAAATTTCCCATTTTATCCACTTTCAAGTATACAATTTACTGGTGTTAATTATATTCACAATGTTGTGCCGCCATCAACATCATCCATTACCAAAACTTTTTTCCATCACCCTAAACAGAATAAGTATTAACTGAATTAAGTATTAACTCCCCATTCCCCACACCTACCTGGGCCTTGGTTTTCTATTTTCTGACCTAATTAATTTGCATGTGCTAATTATTTCATGTAAGTGAGATCAGACAGTATTGGTCCTTCTGTGTCTGGCTTATTTCACTCACCATGCTAGCTTGATGTAATAGTCTGTTAGATCAAGTTATATTTTGGAAGCAGAAGAAATCATTTCTCACTCTGGAATCTTCATTTGGGACATGCAAAATTGAGAGTTGATATCTGTAAGTAATTGCCTCTTTTAAATCAGTGCTTTAGCATCATATTCTCAGTTAATTCTCTTCCTGTTTAGGTCACAGTGCTGTCCATATCACCAGCGTGGCTGCATGTCTCCATTTCCTCAGACATCTGTGGACAAAGCCTTCATCACAGTCCTGGAAATGACTCCAGTGCTTGGGACAGAAATCATCAACTACAAAGCTTATGTATATTTGCCCATTGTCCTTTCTTTTCTTCATTTTTTTCCAAGTATGATCCATATACTAATATGAATTCCATGGAATTTATACTAAGCATCCAGTCTGATCTCACTTTTTCTACTTCGTTTGTCTTTTTATTTTCTGATCTGGGTCTAGTGTCACCTTGAGGGAAGAGAGTGGAAATGTAGTCTTCCCTGGTGTTTTCTGTTTTTAATCAATGACTTCCATTTAAGGTAGTTCAAAGGGCATTATAAGGATTCGTTATTCTTCCTGACAATTCAGGGTCTTCTCTCAGAAAGGCTGCTAGCATCCGGGGTTCCTCTGTCACATAGGCACATGGTGATGTCTGCTGCTCCTTCTCTCCAAAATGTCTCTGGCCACTTGACACCTATAATCTTTCTTTTTTTTTTTTTTTACATGGGCAGGCACCAGGAATCGAACCCAGGTCCTCTGGCATGGCAGGCAAGCATTCTTACCTGCTGAGCCACCGTGGCCCGCCTTTGACACCCATTCTTTTTTTTTTTTTTAACTTTTTTTATTAATTAAAAAAAAATTAACAAACAAAACATTAAGATATAATTCCATTCTACATATACAATCAGTAATTCTTAATATCATCACATAGTTGCATATTCATCATTTTAGAACATTTGCATCGATTTAGAAAAAGAAATAAAAAGACAATAGAAAAAGAAATAAAATGATAACAGAGAAAAAAAAAGATTATACATACCATACACCTTACCTCTCACTTTCATTTACCACTAGCATTTCAAACTAAATTTATTTTAGCATTTGTTCCCATTATTTATTTTTATTCCATATGTTCTACTCTTCTGTTGATATAGTAGCTAAAAGGAGCATCAGACACAAGGTTTTCACATTCACAGAGTCTCATTGTGAAAGCTATATCATTGTTCAATCATCATCAAGAAACATGGCTACTGGAACACAGCTCTACATTTTCAGGCAGTTCCCTCCAGCCTCTCCATTACATCTTGAATAACAAAATGTTATCTACTTGATGCATAAGAATAACCTCCAGGATAACCTCTCAACTCTGGAATCTCTCAGCCATTTGACACCCATTCTTAACATGAAAAAGTCATTGCCTAAAGATCCCTACAGATTGAGAGAAGGATCAAAGGAGAGGGAGGACGTATTACAGAGGAAATAGGGTTAAACAAATGAGTATGACTGCAGAATTTCTGTATTAATATTCCTTCTAGCCTCCAATGTTTTGGAGCAGCTAGAAGGAAAAATCTGAGATGGTAGAATGGTAGCCCATGACAAACTCTGGGACCTATTCTGTAACTACTTGTTGATGTGTGCTTTGAAAACTATGGCTTTTTTCTTTCTTTGCTTTGTATATATGTTATATTTTACAATAAAATAGTTTTGGTAGTTAGATTCAGTTGTCAACTTGGCCAGGTGAGGGTGCTTAGTTCTATTGCTGTGGACATGAGCCAATGGCATGTGGACCTCATCTGTTATTGATTACATCTGCAGTCGGCTAGGAGGTGTGCCTGCTGTAATGAATGATGTTTGATTTAATTGGCTGGTGCTCAAATGAGAGATTGAACGTAGCACAGCCCAAGCAGCTCAGCATACCTCATCTCAGCACTTATAGCTCAGCCCAGGCCTTTGGAGATACAGAAAGGAATCACCCCAGGGAAAGTTGTTGGAACCCAGAGGCCTGGAGAGAAGGCCAGAAGAGATCACCCTGTGCCTTCCCACATAAGAAAGAACCTCAGCTGAAAGTTAGCTGCCTTTCCTCTGAAGAACTATACATCAACTAAATAAATTTGCTTTTATTGAAAGCCAGTCCATCTTCAGTGTGTTGCATTCCAGCAGCTAGCAAACTAGAAAAATAGTTTTTAAGAAAAGGGTCTCTTTTAAAAACTTATATACATTTGCACACCAATGTTTATAGCAGCATTATTTACAATTGCCAGGAGATGGAAACAGCTCAAACTTCATCAATGGATGAGTGGCTAAACAAGCTGTGGTATATACATGTGATGGAAATTATGCAACTGTAAGACAGAGTAAAGTCATGAAGCATGTGACAACTTGATAAAGCTTGAGGACATTATGCTGTGTGAAATTAGCCAGAAACAAAAGGATAAATACTGTATGGTCTCACTAACATGAGCTAACATTAAAGAGTGAACTTTGAGAGTTGAAGTTAAGAACACAAGTTATCAGGAGATAGAAATTATGTAGAGATTGGGCATTTGGTGCTTAAGGAATACAGATTGTGCAACAGGACTGATTGAAAAAATTCAGAAATGGATAGCACAATACTACCTGATTGTAGCAAAATAATATAAGTACACTGAATGAAGCTGAATGTGAGTATGACTGAGGGAGAAGAGCTGGGGGCATGTACGAAACCAGAAAGAAAGAGAATAAAGAATGAGACAGTATAACTTTGGAATGCCTAGAGTGGACAATGATGGTGATTAAATGTACAAATATAAAAACAGTTTTGCATGAGGGAAAACAAATAAATGCCAATATTACAAGGTGTTGAAAATGGGATGTATACAGGAAAAAGTACAAATATGCAAGCTAGGGTGTATAGTCAACAGTAATATTGTAATATGCTCCCACTGAATGTAACAAAGGCAATATGCCAAAACTAAATGTCAACAGGCAGGGGAAGAGGTATGGATTCTTTGTGAAAGTAAAGGAAGAGTATTCAGATTATGGTGGCAAAGGCATGCCTATACACTTAGGTTGAATTGTATGATGTGTGAATAAAACTTTTGAAAAATGCACAGCTTAAGTGCTAGAGAAAATGCAGACAGATGTGCCTATTCACTGTCAGTAGGGAAACTGAGAGGTGCAACCCCTTGGAGGGCAGGGTAGCAGTTCCACTGTAGGCGAGGAGTGGGGTTGCCATATGATCCTGAAACCCTGTTGCTCAGTATATACCTGGAGGAACTGAGTGTGGGGACTCAAATGGACATTTGCACACTGGTGTCTATGGCAGCAGTGTTCAAGATTCACAACGGATGGAGGTAGCCTAAGGGTACAAAGACTGAGGAGTGGAAGGGGGACTGATGGTGTGCTGACCATCCACAAGAAGGAATGAAGTTGTGGGGCTTGCAACCAATGAATGAACCTTAAGGACAGCATGTTGAATGAAATGTCAGAAATTAAAAGACAAACATTCTCATGCATCTATGGGCTAACTAATGTAAAAGCTCGGTCACCTGAAGTCGAGAGCACGTTTATCAGGTTAGGGCCTATTGTGAAGGGTCCTAGAGTGTCAGCTCTTACAGCTATCACATATATTTAGGAGTTGTAACTGTTATTTCTAATTTGGACATACTGAGCTGTTTGTGTATAACCTGGTTGTTATCAGAAACTTCAGGTATTTATGTGACTCCTGAGACTCAGAGTTAGAGCTCTGAAGCTATGAAAGTCAGCAGTACCCCATACGGGAACTGTTTAAAGTTGAAAAAGTGATCGGATATTGAATAGAAGCATGAATGAAGCTGATCTAGATAGGACTAAGGTATGTCAGAATATAGAGTAAAGGATGATATCATCCATATTTTAAACTTCAACTTCTGTGTGCGACTAAAGGGAGAGATGTTAATTTGGTGCAAAATTTATTCTTTGGGTTTGCGTTTCCTAATTTAACTTTCATGGTCAATTTAATCAAACACCATAAGTACATGGAATCTTGAATAGGGCATGAGATTTTGTTGGTTTGTCCAGGTTAGTGTGATGCCCCAATAAATCCCAGAGTGATTTGGAAAGTGAACATAGAAGTATTTGCAAAGTCTCCTTGGGGGAATGGGGAGAAAGGGGGAAATATTCAACTTTCCCATTTGGAGAATTTCTGATATCCTCGCAAGCAGTGGGGACAACCAACTTAACAGTATGAGCCCTCAATCTTGGGGTTCACCCCTATGAAACTTATCCCTGCAAAGGATAGGCTAAGCCTACTTAAAATTAGGCCTAAGAGTCACCCCCTAGAGAACCTCTTTTGTTGCTCAGATGTGGCCTCTGTCTCTCTTAGCCAACACAGTAAGTGAACTCACTGCCCTCCCTCCCTATGTGGGACATGACTCCCAGGGGCATAAATCTCCCTGGCAATGGGGAAACCCCAGAATGAGCCGGGACCTGGCATAAAAGGATTGAATGAACCTTCTCGACCAAAAGTGGGAAGAGAGAAATGAGACAAAATAAAGTGTCAGTGGCTGAGAGATTTCAAACAGAGTGAGAGGTTATACTGGAGGTTATTCTTACAAATTATATAGATATCCTCTTTTTAGTTTATGCTGTATTAGAGTGACTAGAGGGAAGTACCTGAAACTGTTGATCTGTGTTCTAGTAGCTTGTTTCTTGAAGATGATTGCATAATGATAGAGCTTTTACAATGTGACTGTAATTGTGAAAACTTTGTGTCTGATGCTCCTTTTATCTAGAGTATGGACAGATAAGTAAAAAACATGGATACAAAAATTAAACAAATAATAGGGGGGATGAAGGTTAAAATAAATTGAGCAGCTTGAAATACTAGTGGTCAATGAGAGGAATGGGTAAGAGGTATGATACGTATGAGTTTTTTCTTTTTTATTTCTTTTTATGGAGTGATGCATGTGTTCAAAAAAATGATCATGGCGATGAATACACAACTATGTGATGATATTGTGAGCCATTGATGTACACTATGTATGGAATGTTTGTATGTCAAAAATTTTTGTATTTTAAGTTTTTACAATAAGAGTATTAAAAATCAGCAAAAAAAAAAGTTGAAAAATGATCAGACTTCTACTAGAAATATGAAGAAAGTTGATCTGGAAAGGACTCAGGCAGATCAGAATCCAGGGGAAAGGATGATATCATCCATATTTTTAAACTTCAGTTTCTGTATGAGACCAAAGAAAGGATGTTTATTTGGTGCAAAAATTATATTTTGGGTAGCGCAATAGCTAATTTAACTTGTATGGTCAGTTTAGTTGAACATCCTAAGTACACAGAATCTTGAATAGGGCACGAAATTTTGTTGGTCTGTCCAGGTTAGTGTGATGCCCAGATATATCCCAGAGTAATCTGGGCAGAGAAGGAAAAAGTATTTGCAAAGTCTCCTTGGGGGACTGAAGAGAAAGAAGGGAATATTCAACTTCCCCACCTGGGAAATTCTGTTATTCTTGCAAGCAGTGGGGACAACCAAATCAATAAGCCAAGCTCTTGAACTTGGGGTCTGCCATATGAAACTTACTCCTGCAAAGGACAGGCTAAGCCTACTTAAAATTATGCCTAAGAGTCACCTCCAGAGAACCCCTTTTGTTGCTCAGATGCAGCCTCTCTGTTCAAGCCAACTCACAGCTTCAGTCACTGCCCTCCCCTCTACATGGGTCATGACTCCCAGGGGTGTAAATTTCCCTTGCAACATGGGACAGAACTCCCGGGATGAGCTGGGACCCAGCATCATGGATTTGAGAAAGCCTTCTTGACCAAAAGGGGGAAATGAGACAAAATAAAGTTTCAGTGACTGAGAGATTTCAAATAGAGTTGAGAGGTTATCCTGGAGGTTATTCTTATGTATTATATAGCATCCCTTTTCAGTTTATGGTGTACTAGAGTGGGTGAAGCAGAGTACCTGAAACTGTTGAGCTGTGCTCCAGTAACTGATTCTTGAAGATGATTGTATAAAGATATAACTTTTACAATGTGGCTGTGTGAATGTGAAAGCCTTGTGTCTGATGCTCCTTTTATCCAGGGTATGGACAGATGAGGAAAAAAAAGTATGAATAATAAATAAATAATAGGGGGGGATAAAGGGTACAATAAATTGGGTAGATGGAAATAGTAGTGGTCAATGAGAGGGATGGGTAAGGGTTGTGGGAGGTATGAGTTTTTTCTTTTTTCTTTTTATTTCTGTTTCTGAAGTGATGTAAATGTTCTACAAAATGATCACAGTGATGAATACACAACTATGTGATAAAATTGTGAACCACTGATTTTACACCATGTATGGAATTTGTGTTAAGATTTGTCAATAAAAATGTTTTTTAAAAAATGAAAGTTAAAAAAAAAGCTTACCTAAATTCTTTTCTTCAAATTCTATGTATTTAGAGTAAAATTTCTCTTATTGCAATAAAAACAATTGAAGAATAAAAAGAAGTTAAGAAACCAGTTTATGGTAAAAGTTAGAATGATGAAAAGATATATAAATAGATGAGGTGTATATGTAGGGAAGAAGAAAACCTGTGTAGGGCCAGATATAACAGTTACTAAATCATACATCTAAAATCTATAGAGCTGAGAAAGAACTTGAGAATTAATGAATCTAGGAGTGGACAAAGTTCATTATGGAGTGACCCCAGAGATACTGATCTACAGTGGGTCTGGGCAGGGCCCCAACTCCTGTACTGTGGAAAAAAGCCTTGGGTGTTTCTGATGAAAATATCCTTGGATGATTCTGATGCACAACCCAATTGTGAACCAGTGAACTACCCCTACCCCAGAAAGTAACTGAGAAAGGCTGAGAAATGCCACAAGAACCGTATTTCCAGACCACAATCCCTAGCCAAGAGTTTCAAGATTATATTCTGCTACAGAGAAGTAACAGTAAGTTCTATTACTTTCATAAGGTCATCAAAGGTTTTACTATCATAATATTTCATTTATCCTATTAATAATACCCTTATAGCCAATATATTTTAGATTTCACACTTCCAATAAAGTATTACTGCATTTATCTACTATTTTCTAAATAATGACAGATCATAGATTCATATAATATCAAAGCTAGAGGGTTACAGACCCATCTATTTGGTTTAAAGATGAGGAAAGAAAACTGATGTCAGAGATATAAACGACCTGTCAAGAGTTTCCAGGATTCAGATCTCATTTTCTAGGTCAATAAATTATACTAGATTTCTTCCCCATGGTTTGACCAGATGAACAAATATGCAATGCATACTATCATTAGTTGATGATTTGGTGTCTTTCATGTATAATCCCATTCTCTCTGATTTCTATGAATATTTCTGTTGAAAATACTTTGTTGTCAAACAACAACATAATGGCAACCAAATGATGAAAACATCAATGAATACTTAAAATAAAACAAAGTGCTTCTCTTTATTGACAGATAAATCATGGTAAGTTAAAGGGAAATTTATGAAAATTTTTTAAGAAATAACAATTTTAGATAGGCAATTGTGAGGAAAATAATAATCATGCATGCCAAGGCCACATGATTCTTCCATAGACCCCAAGGCGATAGATCGATGCCCTGGTTCATCAGATATTCTTCTCCAGTACATCTGAAATTCAACAGAAAAGAAATATGGCTTTATTTATAGCATCTGTCAAGTTTTCCTCAATATATTTACTGATCCTTAAAGAGGCCTATAGATTGACCAAGTCTTTATAATTATACCCTCAAATGTAAGAGTTAACAGTCATTGAATGATTGCAATTTTGCTAAATAACTTGCATAAATAGTTTTGCTAATCTCTAAAACAATCCAATGGGAATAGGTATTACTACACATATTTAAAAGATGAAGGAACAAAGGTTTAAAGATTTTGCCACGTTTATGGACTCACACTTTAAACCAAATTTCTGGTCTTCCCAGATTCAATGATTTCCATATCTATAGTGCTGCCCTCTTCAAGGACAGAAACATATATCAAGTAATTTTTCACTTACTCTCAATGGGGAAAACCTCAGCTTTAACAGATGGCATCTATGGTCCTTGAAAAGATCATCAAAGCTCTTCATAGAAGGCATTACTCACAAAACAGAAAGAATTCTAAAACCAGGAAAAGGGATGAACAAGTATTTCCTGCCAAACTCATCCTCTCTCAACCTTTGCACCAGGACTATAAAAAGCATTGCTGATACTCAGGTACAGGCCATTATGGGGAGGTGGCAATTACCAGGTTTAACCTTAAGTATTAGCTGGAGAACAGCAGGGATGAAGTTGCTCTGCCACAAATTTAGAAAAATACCTGGCATTAAAAAATAACAGATCCAGCCATATTACCTGGTACTGTTTTGTGTGACTTTTGAAATGTAGCTGTTTCAAAAACATCTGGTAGCCCTTCTTTCCTGAAAGAGCAGCTTCTTCATCTTATGAAAATAAAACTCTATTTTACGTTACCATGGAGCCTAACGTCTCCACCACTTTTCCCACTTTTCCTGTCCCCTTCTTCCTGACTAGCTAGTTGGCAGTGACTATGTTACAAAATCAAATCCAGATCAAACATAAAGGGAGCAGGCATAGTGACATTATACAAAAATAGTACTTCCTCCTCGCTTTACTGAAATAGTGTTTTTTTAGAGGACACATCCTTCAACAGGGAGTATACCAACTCAGTTTAAAAACAACATACAAAAAGGCCATGCAGGCTCCGATTTCAGGAGTCTTCCAAATGCATTTGAAGCAGAGGCAAGTGCCAAGATCTTGGCAGGGAGCTTTTCACACTCTTTACGCTACTGCTGCCCTTTTAGCTCTTACTACTGGCATGGGGTGGGGCTCACAGGTAACCATGTAAAGTTCAGATATTTTTCAGCCTTTGCTAAAATATCAAAGCAGCTCTTATTTCAAACCCCAAAGTTCTGAAAAATGGAAACTCAGTCCTACACTCAAACATGAAAACAGTCTTTCTTTTTAAGGCTCAAATCAAAAACAATAAGCAACATGAAAGAAACATTTCTTCAACCTAAATATAATTTTGACTGTGGTAAAATTCAGTTTTCGTATAGCACTTTCATATGTATCAGTGTAAAGCAAATCTCTTTATGGATAAGAAGCTTTGGCTTAGAGAAGTCTACTGCCACTGGAAGGACTCACACCAGCCCTGAGCCCTGTTTCCTATCTACACCATGCTACAACAGTAAGCAAATCCATTGACATTTAATGCAAACTTACATTGCAAAAGTGCAGGTATTGTTTGATGTTGCATTGAAACCTGGGCAGAAGTTTAGTCCCAAAAATTCATTATGCTGCAAAGCCTGTAACAAGATAGGTTGGGGGCGAGGAGGGGGGCAAGAGGAGGGTTGTTTTAAATTTCATGTAATTTCCAAAGAATTATCACAACCATTGCCTTTTGAGTTTAATCTCTATTGTTACTTCTAAAGATAACCTAAATTTCACATTCATAGTCTTTGCCACACCAAAGCAACTAACATTATTTTCCCAGGCAAATAAGGGTCCTACGGTTGGGATTTGGGCTTCTAATACAAAGGAAGCAAAGCATTTGGCCAAGAGGGGAGAACTCTGGCTATATTATGCCACAGCGCTTTCCTTCTTTTCTTCTTCACTTTATAACTCCATAAACACTGTAATTAAAACAATATAGTGGTACTCAATGAATATTGTTTATTTATGGTAATAATCTTTTGTACTTTTGTTCTTTGTTTTCATTAAAACCAGTTGTAATTTTGGGAGTTAGAAACTCAGTTATACTCTATTTACATATTTATTGGATGTTAAATATAATATACTATATAAGAATATAACAAAACTATTTTCTTTGGGCTCAATTAGCTTTCTAAAGCCAATAGCAGCTATGAGCACAAATTGGTCATATTGTTTTTCTTCCAACTTCCCTTTCAATATAAAATCGTGTTTTCTACTCTCCCTTACTCTCATTCATTTTCTTATTGAGCTGCCATGCAACAATATCTCTTTCAGCAATTAGGCCATCTTTCTCTTTTGCTACAAGTTATCTTCCCACCCTTTACCACCTTCAAACAACAACAGGGAGGGTTGATATTCCAGGTGATTATAAAGGTGATCCCCCAGCCTCCTGTTAATGAAGCCAAATAGGAAATCCTTATTCTTTGCACCTAAAAGGAGTTACTGGATGGGAGACTTTCATAGTTCGTGGCCAGGGACCTGAGTCGATGACAATGTCTAGAAGAGGAATCACTTACTGAATAGCCATATCGAGGAATGCTGAGGTACTGAAGCCATGAGAGCCAAGGCACAATGGTTCTGAGATTTACCAACAGCCCTGAAAACATCTAGGAAAAGCAAATGAGCAGAGTGAGAGCTGATAGAGTGACTTCATGAAGCACTGACATAGTACTCTAGTACTACGTAAACACTTCTAAGGGTTTACAAGGTAAATTCTTTCCACTTATCCTGAACACTTACCATACTCTCTTTTATGTATGTACATCGCTATACTATTTATGGTTTTAAAGAAATGAAAATATATCTCCAATGTATATAGTATATATTCAAATATTCCATTTAACTGGAAGAGCCTTCATTGTCAAGGCTACATTCTCACATTCTCTGTAACCATGTTCTAGTTTGCTAGCTGCCAGAATGCAACACACCAGAGGTGGCTTGGCTTTTAATAAAAGGGGATTTATTTCATTAGTTTTTCAGAGGAAAGGCAGCTAACTTTCAACTGACATTCTTTCTTACGTGGGAAGGCACAGGGTGGTCTCTGCTTGGCCTTCTCTCCAGGCCTCTGGGTTCCAACAACTTTTCCTGGGGTGATTTCTTTCTGCATCTCCAAAGGCCTGGGCTGAGCTGCAAGTGCTGAGATGAGGAATGTGAGCTGCTTGGGCTGTGTTACCTTGAGCTCTCTTATTTAAGTCAATTAAGTCAAACATCATTCATTACAGCAGACACGCCTCCTAGCCAACTTCAGATGTAATGAGCAACAGATGAGGTTCATGTACCATTGGCTCATGGCCACAGCAACAGAACTAGGTACCTTCACCTGGCTAAGTTGACAACTGAATCTAACTACCACAAACCACATGCAATAGAAGGTCAGTAAGTGCTGGCTGTGTTAGTGGAGCAACGACTCTACTTTCCCACCAATACATATGGCAATGTAAGAACATGGACCAGACCTAGCCCTAGCATCTATGCTGTTACACTGCAGTAACATTTGTTATTTATATGATGTGCGTTCCATATCTGTATGACTGTAGGAATAATGTGGGATTCAGAACTCGGGTCCAGAACCTGCACCGTGCAACTTAAAGTCCATAATGTGGTGGCGCAGCATAAAACATGGTCAATAACTTCATTTAAAGCTGAAAAAAAGCAGTATTGCGATGGAGATTCCCGAGAAAGACTGCTCCAGCAAGAGACTAACAAGAAAAGGCTGTGAGATTCATAAAACTTCTCTTAACTGGCACTAGGCAGACTGGAATATGTATTACAATGACAATGCTGCTGGTGTGGCTACAAATATTTAGACTTGGCCTTACCAAATGCTTAGAATATAACATAGCATCTTTGTTTTATAACTAATTTTAAAAGTTTTACATACAAACCTTTAAATAATAACAAATGAAACCATCAACTATATCAAACAAATCATTGTATTTAAGGGACACTTGATTTATTAAATGACACTATAGGAACCATAAATAATATTCATCACTTTCTCAATAATGTTTAGTTGGGTAGTTTTCAAACTCAGAGAGGAAGGATTAAACTTTAGAAAGAGCTTTTTTCTTTTTTTGCTAATTATATATCATTTAAAGACACACCTACTGCTACTCTAGCAGAAATGGCATGTGCTTTAAGCAAATAGGGTAAACATTCCTGTTTACTTGGAAAGTATAGTAACTGCTTCCCTTCATCTGTTGATTTCATCCCCATGAGTGCCAAATTTAGGGGCATCTAGGATTAGGTAGGATTGCAACACTAATGAGGGTTAATCATATATAAAAGTTAGAAAAGAAAGAAGTAAAGAAAAAAATTAGAGAGAGGAACAAAGGAAGGGGGGGGGTGGGAGGAAGGAAGGAAGCAAGGAAGGAAGATTACCGAAATATAGAAATACACGGATATAAGAGAATGTCAGGAACCCAGAAAGGCGGTGACCTAATACCATGTGGAGTTTGGTATTCTTAAATATTTGTACAACTCTCCTATTCAAAATACAGGAGGTTGCCACCCATGCCACATACTGTTTTATTTTTCAAGAATCTTAGATTTCCCTTGGAGAGCAGCAGATCCAACCAAACCATTTCTGCTGCTGGTTAAGCAAACATGCAATATCAGCATGAAAGTCAGCTGATAAACCGTCATTTTTATGAGGGAATCTGCTAATCAAAATGTCTCTGCTTTTTAAATTTCGAATTTATCAAGGTTTCACTATGTGTCACCTAATAGTATCTTTCAAAGGCTAGATTGTGACAACATGATAATGAAAGTTACAGAAACTAAATTAGAAAGTAGCAAAATGGAAGGATAAAGGCAAGGAGGAAAGCTGGTACATTCTCTCATATAGTTCATATCTGGTCTTTAAGCATCAAAGAATTCCATTTACAGAATCCGCAAAGCAGGTTTACATGGCAGGTGAATTCAGCAGAAGGCACATGGGGGAAAATTACTTTTCAAAGAAGCACAGTTCCTACTCACCATCATGAACACGAAAGAGATGGTCATGAGCAGCGTTGCTATGGAAACCACGCTCTGCCCTGCTGCTATGGCCAGCCCCATGGAACTAGCTGAATAAGCCACCATTGCAAGGGTAAACATCATGATGAAGAAGGCTTCCACTGTTGGCTTCAATCCTTAGTAAGGAAGAAAAGAGGTTAACTGGCAAGGTCACCATGTACTTTGGGATTGTTTATTGTGCAAACAACACTATAATATTTGTGAAGAAACTAACATCAGAAAGAAAATAAAAAAGCATCCATCATCAAACTATCGTGGGTCATCAATTTCATTTTCCCCTCCATATGTATAACATTTATAAAAATTATCCTACATAACTTCGGGTCAACAATGGCTTCCTGACCAAAACAGGGAAAAGAAGTAACAAAAAGGTATCAGTGGCTGTGAGAGTTCAAATAGAGTCGAGAGACTACTCTTAATGCACACTTTAGCCAGATATTGCGATTTGCCACGGTTTGCCAAACCTCAACCAAAACCATTCCTGCCAACCCTAAAGAACACCTAGGGCTCTATCCAAGATTCTACAAAGGTTCTATGCACTATGATTACTTTCCAGAAACCTACAACTCCCAGATGGGTTCCTAGGCCAGATAAATCCTGAAACCCAGAGGGGCTACGTGCCCCCCAACTAGTTCCAAACCCCATCCCTTATTATCAACAGCCCTTTCCAACATGAAAAATTTTAAATGGGCATAATCCAAATACCCCTAAAGATTAGGAGAAGGATCAAAGAAGAAGGTGGAGGTATAACAAAGAAGATAGGATTTAACATATGAGAATGACTGCTGAATCATATTGATGTATCTTTTAGTCCAGTGTCTTGGAGCAGTTAGAAGGAAAAACCTAAAATTGTTGAATTGTAACCCATACCAAACTCTGAAATCTGTTCTATAACTAATGGTTGCAATGTGTTTTGAAATTAATTGCTTTTGTGTATATATATATATATGTATATATATATATATATATAATTTTTCACAATAAAAAAATAAAGTTATTCTACAGTTTTTTTGTACTTATTTCAGTAGCACTGTTCTATGTACATCTACACCCTTTTACTTGTAATCATTAATCATTAACAATTTCTGAGCGACTGAGATAAAGAGCTACATGCGAACAATTTACCAGAATTCAATCATCTTTTCAAAGGCAGTTTGCCAATCGCATATTCTTTCTATGGGGCCATCAGCACATACACATTGTTCGCTGACTCTGCATTGGGATTATGTGACCTTGCAGTGGTTTTAACTCGGGGTTGGGAGGCGGTGAAGGCCCTCTATAACTCAGGTCTCCCTAGACAAGATCATCAGTAACTGTGGGATTGAGGACTCAGTTAAACTAAGCTTCAAGAACTATATAAACCATAATGGATTAATACTGTGGGTCCAACAATCTGCAGATCTGGAACTACAAGAACACCACTCGGTAGACCAGGGATAGCCATTCTACGTCTAATTCTTTTTTTTAAATATTTTTATTGAGATATCTTCATTCACAGACAGTTCATCCAAAGTACACAATCAATGGGTCACAATATCATCACATAGTTGTGTATTCATCACCATGATCATTTTTTTCATTAAAACATTTTTTTTTGAAGTTCAACTTTTTTATTGTATAGTATAACGTCTATACAAAGCAAAGAAATAAAAAAGCAATAGTTTTCAAAGCACTCTTCAACAAGTGGTTACAGGACAGATTCAAGAGTCTGTCATGGGCTACCTACGATCCTCTCATATCTTTCCTTCTAGCTGCTCCAGAATAGAGGAGGCTAGAGGGCTTAAACACTTTTTTATCATCATACTTGACTTTTTTCCCTTCTTTTTTGTGAACAGTAACATATATACAAAAAAGCTATACATTTCAAAGCACAGCACCACAATTAGTTGTAGAACATATTTCAGACTTTGACATGGGTTACAATTTCACGATTTTAGGTTTTTACTTCTAGCTGCTCTAAGATACTGGAGACTAAAAAAGATATCAATTTAATGATTCAGCATTCATAAGTCCTATTTTCTATGTTTAATTTCACCATCAACTTTGATCTTTCCATACCTCTTTTTGGGGCTGTTTGGGCTATGGCAATTCCAAATTTTTCATATTGTAAGGGTCTGTCACTAATATGGGGTAGGGAGATGGGACTATCTGATGTTCTGGAGAGGCTGGGCTAGGTTTCAGGACTTATCTGGACCAGGGACCCATTTGGAGGTTGTAGGTTTCTGGAAAGTTACTCTAGTGCATGGAACTCTTGTGGAATCTTATATATTGTCCTAGGTGTTCTTTAGGACTGGCTGGAATGGTCCTGGTTGGGGACTGGTAGGTTATGATATGTAGCAAGATCTAACTGAAGCTTGTGTAAAAGCAACCTCCAGAGTAGCCTCTCGACTTTATTTGCACTCTCTCTGCCATTGATACTTGATTAATTACCCTTCTTTTCCCCCTTTTGCTCAGGATGGAATTGTTGATCCCATGGTGCCAGGTCTGGATTCATCCCTGGGAATCCTCTACCATTTTGCCAGGGAGATTTTCACCCTGAATGTCATGTCCCATGTAGGGGGGAGGACAATGATATCATTGCAGAGCTGGGCTGAGAGAGACTGAGGCCACATCTGAGCAACAGAACAGGTCCTCCAAAAGTAACTCTTAGGCATGCCTAAAGGTAGTCTAAGCTTCTCTGCTACCTACATAAGCTTCACAAGAGTAAGCCTCATGATCGAGGGCATGGCCTATTGATTTGGGTATCCCTACAGTTTGATACAGTATCAGGGGATTCCCTGATGATAAGGTTTAATAATTCCATATTTTTTCCCCATCCCTCAGGGAACTTTGCCAATACTTTTTGATTATCTGCTTAATATATTCTAAGATGTTTCCAGGCATTACAATAATCTATACAGGATTAAATGACCTCTCTCTTATTCTGTGCTTCCTATGTTTCAGTTGTTCAATGAGCTATACAGATTATTGAATTAGATTATGCACTACAGAAAATTTCCGTTCCAGATCAAATAAACCTTTTTTCCATTGGTCTCAAAGAGTATGTGTGGTTCTAAAATATAGACACCGTCTTCTTACCCCTATGTTCTGAATCACTTTAACCCCAACCTGTTCAGCTTCATTCATATCTCTAAATATCAGATTATATATATAAAACAGCCTCTCAAAACCCAGAAATAATAACCATCCCTCCAGACTTACTGTGTCTCTCTAAAAGCTTACAGTTTAGGCCCCTGTTTTCTTATAAGCATTTTCTAAAGGTGACCATATCATTGTTGTTTTTTGTTTCTGACTTATTTTGTCTCACCAACTGTCCCACATGTTCATTCATATCATTGCATGCCTCATGACACTGTTCCTTTTTTGTAGCAGCACAACTTCACTCAAAAGTATACATCATCGTTTGTCAATCTACTCCATCAATGCAGCCTTCAGCCACCTGTCTATGCCTAATTCTTTACGGCACACCTCTCATTTGTAAAAATAGAAGCGTTAGGCTAAATCCTAAAGCCTGTAGGTTTTTTCAAAAATATATTTCTGATATATATATTTCAGGTAAATATATGGAAATTCTGATGCAGTAAACCTGGGGTGAAGCCTGAGTACAATGCCCATATGAATCTGTCTACAGCTACAAGTCAATATTCTTATTAAAACAATAAGCCATCTTTCTCTCATTAAAGAATACAAAACATGTGTGTGTGTGTATGAAGATAAATAATATAAATAGACAGGTATAGGTGATAACTATGATAGCTCCTCTAGCATAGTCTCAAAGAGCTTTATAAAATCATTCCATGTTAGTTCATGACACACAGCATCTTTCAGTAAAATATAGCTCTATAAAAAAAAATCAGATTTTAAAATTAGGCAGGGAAAAGTCTTGACATCAATGCCCACAGTGAAAAGATTTTAAGAGCATACATAACTGGATGATGCTCCCATATCTTATGACTTGATCTATAATTTTGAGAGAAACAAAAAAGGCATGCTTGCAAAAGAAATTGGCTTCACTTCATGCCCAAAACTAAAGCTCATCTTTTTTTTGTCTCGTTACTTACCTAACAAGAAGTATGTAATACAAGTGAATATAATACTCGGTAACAACCTCATGGGTAGTAAATCAGATATCAGTTTTCCAAAGAAATAAGACGATACTCTGTAGTAGCCACTGATGTATTCATGTCTAAACAACAAAAACACATGTCATACATCCTATGGCAGTTTGAAAAGGCACAGAGGTAAGTTTTCAAATTTCAAAGCATACACCAGAAGATGAGATGGCTCGTTGTACATTCTTCTCCTGGATATGGTCAGTTTGGCACACACCCCTGATACTGAATGCCCACCCTGCTCCACTCCCACAACACAAACCTACTCACATAAAGAGCTTTTTCTCGACCACAAAGAGCTCCACAGCTGACACGCTGCCGAAACACTGGTTCGTCGTCAGGAAGAACAGCACGCCAGCTCTGAGATGAGGGAGTTCGAGAGAGGGCAATAAAAACACTGCAGTCAATAAAACATCCTTAGATCTGTTTTTCTAGCTGCAAAATTCTTTCCTCAAATGACATTTATAAAGTTATAGGCAGAAAAGCAAAACATTTCTGGTTAAAATGGACAAGAAAGCATGAGCCCCTCGGATCTTTTTCCACCATCCTCTGTATCTCTTCACAGTGGTACTGCTGGGACCCATAGATCATAAAAATACTATTACCTTGGATTTTTTTGTTTTTAAATATGGAATGCTTCACGAATGATCCTTGCACAGGGGCCATGCTACTGTACGACTAGAGTAAGAGTGAACCCAATAAAGCCTGCAAAAATTAAAAACTCTACTAAGCAGCTTTTGTTTTTTTTTTTTTTTTTTTGCATGCATGGTCAGGCACCAGGAATTGAACCAGGGTTTCCAGCATGGCAGGGGAGAACTCTGCCTGCTGAGCCAACGTCGCACCACCTGGCAGTTTTGTTTTAAATGGAGATGAGTAAGGAGGAAAGTAAGGCATTTGGTAGAAAAACAAAAATAATAGGAAAACTTCAGTTAGTATCTTATTATGTATACTCAGCACACAACAATCGGCAGAGTTTTAATATTACCCTGATACTTCCTATGTAGTTTCTGAAGTGCCCAAAAGGAAAATGAAGTAATGCTTATAGAGAAAGAATTGTGTACCTGAAAGAAAAGGAAGACTATTTAATGCTTATCTCTCAGTAAATAAATTTGAGTTTTGAAAAGGAAAGTGCTCAGTTAATCTACACTTTGATAGATATACGGGTTTTATAAAAGTATGCCAACATCCCTGAAATGGATGGCTTTCCTTCATAGCTCAATTTCATTGATGATGTGAGTTGAAACGGAAAAGGAGATGAAGTGGCATAATACTCAGCTAACATAAAAATAAGAGAACATTTTCAAAGATGAAAACCCTAGTGAACAACCCCAACTACCATATATATATTTAACGCATCCTAATTTTTTGTAAGGTGGTTATTCATGTCTGTATATCTACTTAGTGATCCAAATACTATGTAAAAGATACCTTTTCCCTTAATATATATGAATTATTTCAGGAATCTACAATTCCATAAGTTGTTCCAGTGGTAATTATTGGATCAAATAAGTTCATATACTACACATGCTTAAAACCCAGCTTCTCAGTGATACAAGTTAGAGGAAGAACAAAGAGTACTTCCCTTCTGAGACAACTGATCCTCGGGAGGGGAACCAAACCATTGGCCTCCCAGGCAATTTCAAACAAAAAAGCACCGATGTTGACTCCTGAACAAAACTTTGTAATCTGCTTCCAGAGATGATGCTGGAATGTTTAATTTTTTATAATTAAAAGAAATGGCCACTACTGATTATCTGAGTAGTATGTGACTAATCATGCACACAGGCTGCTTTTACACAGCCCAAATTACTAAGGAAAATGGTAGCCAAAAAAAGCCAAAAATACAAACTACCATTCGACTAATACCCTATTTCTACATAAAGCATTTTATTTCTCTGAATTTTGTTATCAAGAGTTTTAAAGACTAGATTTCTAATTCCTCTTTGGAATTCCATTTGAAGACAGAATTCTCAATATTTTTTCCAAATACTTTATGCTGCACAAGAAAAGGTACATAGACTCTAGATCCTGTGATACAGTCTACACCAGGCTGAAAAAAAAAAGGCCGAGCATGTACAAACTGTATAACCATCAATTACTAGCCAGTTTGGAAACAATCCAGAGAAGAGCACAGTCTTCAGGGAAGGTAAAAAGATAAACAATGGCATAACCCTGGAAAACAGTTATAATGATTATCTCATTGTAGAGTAACCTTATCTGATTCCATAAGAAGAATTTGACTTTATGAATATTCTTTATTTCAGAAATAATAGCTTCCTCCAGGCAGCAAAAGGATTTGATTTAAGTTCCTCTTACTTTTCTCCACAATAAAATAGACATAATACCATTTAAACAATCCAAACACAGGGAGCCCAGAATAAGAATGAGGGCCTTTAATCTTGTATAGTTTAATATGACACCTGGATACATCCCAGAATACATTAAGCAGATAACCAAAAAATATTGACAAAGTCCCTTGAGAGGTGGGAGAAAAAATAAGGAACTATTAAACTTTACCACTAGGGAAACCCCTGATACTGTGTCAAACATTTGAGACATCCAAATCAGTGGGCCAACCCCTTGATCTTGAGGCTTCCTCTTGTAAAGCTTTTGTTTGTAGTGAAGAAGCTGAGCCTACCCATAGGTATACCTAAGAGTTACTTCTGGAGGACCTCTTTTGTTGCTCAGATGTGTGACTTCACTCTCTCTAAGTCCAACTCTGCAAGTGAAGTCACTGCCCTCCCCCCTACATGGGACATGACATCCAGAGGTGAAAGCCTGCCTGGCAACATGGGAGATAACTCCCAGGGATGAGTCTGGCCCTGGCACAGTGGGATCAACAATGCCATCCTGACCAAGAAGTGTAACAAATAAAATATCAGTGGCTGAGAGAGTTCAAATAGAGTCAAGAGGCTACTCTGGAGCTCATTCTTACTCAAGCTTCAGTTAGACATTGCTACCTACCACAACCTGCTAAACCCCAGCCAAAACCATTGCAGCCAACCCTAAAGAACAGCTAGGGCAATATATAAGATTCTGCAGTAACTTGCATAAGATTCTAGGATTACTAGAGTAACTTTCCAGAAACCTACAACCTCCAGATGGGTCCCTTGACCCAGGACCAAGTTAAGTCCTGAAATGCAGAGGGGCCAGCCTTTCCAAAACATTAACTAGTTCCATAACCCTATACCATATTAACAACAGCCCCTTCCAACATGAAAACATTAGAATGGGCATAGCTCAAACACCCCTAAAGAGTGGGAGAAAGATCAAAGGTGACGGTGGAGTTATACAGAGAAGGCAAGGTTTAACACTGAGTATGATTGCTGAATTACATTGATGTTTCTTTTAGTCTTCACTATCGTAGAGCAGCTAGAAGTAAAAACTTAAAATTGTGGAATTGAAACCCATATAAAACTCTGAAATTTGTTCTACAACTAATTATTGTGTTCTGCAACTAACTAATTGTTGTTCTACAACTACCTATCGCTCTGGGTAAGTAATTTTGGGAATAAAATAAATAAAGTCCAAATGGCTTTTATGTCATTTTTCACATAAAAGAAAAAAGAAGTCGATTGTGACGATAAAAAAAAATCCTTCTAGTCTCCTGTATTCTGGAGCAGCTAGAAGGAAAATCTGAGATGAGGGTATGGTAGCCCATGATAAACTCCGGGATCTGTTCTGTAACTACTTGTTGAAGAGTGCTTTAAAAATTACTTTTTTCCTTTCTTTTCTTTGTATATGTTATATTATACAACAGAAAAGTTAAAAAAAAATGGTTATAATATTATCCACTTCCCCTGGTCATTAGGAGGGACCTGAGACTGTATACCTGACAAACAGTAACTCTCACTGCAACTTTTCTGAGTACCAAATATGGCCAGAGCATTTTAAAGCACATATTATGACTGAAACTAGATAAAGATCACAGCACTAACAAGGGTTACCCATATATATAATGACCAGAAAAAACTGAGTCCAACCCCATCCACGGTCAAAAAAATCAAAAAGTAAAATGTAAATTCTCTTTTCCATTCAGCATTCAATTCAGTGATTGATTCTACTTTTCAATAAAAGAACATTTACCCCGTGCTTGTCTCAAATTCAAATTATCAGTAGATTTTTATAACTTGAAAAAATTAACAGCACTTCCTACAAATCAAAATCCAAATGTACTTACCTATTCTGAATTCCAGTAGGATCATTTTTTAGCCCAAAGAAAATGGCACCTACAACCAGTCCCAGGATGGTTGTGACAATTAACTTTTAAAGAAGAAAAACAAAAATAAAAAAGGAAAGATTTTTAATTAGAAGTGAAAACATATACACACCATCTGTTATTATTATATATCTGGTTACCCAATTAAATCTCTCCATTGAAATAAAAACTTTCAACAATGTGGCCAAAGCCCTGGGAAAATATAGGACAGTGTATGCTATTAAGCTACTTTCTAAATTAAATTAAAAATAAAGTTATATGTGGGTTGGAGAACTGACAGGAGAATAAAGCAGATTACTGGAAAAGGTTCCCCCCAGTGCTTTACCAGGCACTCCCAGTTCTGTTCCAATTCACACTGCTGGGTTTGGGAACCCCATACAGAATCATAGAGTAATGCTATCGCTCTGGGTAAGTAATTTTGGGAATAAAATAAAGTCCAAATGGCTAAGAGGTTTGTTTTTTTTTTTTTTTTTGGCTAAGAGTTTTGACCTGACCTGACCTCTGAACTTTTGTACCAGTGAGCATGTATTGTTTTATGTTTCAAGTAAAAACAGGATATCTTTACTCTTAACATTAGAAATTAATTAAAATAAAAATTTTAAAACATGTAAAAAACATCCTAACAATGGAATGTTGCACAAGGAAGCAGTGGTGACCTGAGGTCTGCCTATCCAACCTCTGAGGAGTCCATGCCTGCGCTGGAAAAGCACATTGTTATTGTGGAAAAGTTCATTACCAAAGTCTCCGAGCACTCAGTCAGGTTTCTCTGTAGGTTTCTAACTGTTTTCATTAACCATCTCCTTTGTCACTGCTTCTCCAGAAACCTCAGTCAACAGCACAGACCTACTCTGCTAATTCTTGGACACTATCTGCCTTCAGCAAACCAGTCTGTGTTAATGGCTCCTAAGAAGACTGGACAAACATCCCTTCTGTTTTTAAGACAGACAAAATATTTCCTAAGAACATTTTTATAAGCAAAGAGCTATGGGGTTACAATATCATATAATTTATTTGAAGAAATCCTATTAATAATTATCCACAAGTTAAATATAAAAATATAAGATGTACTCATCTACCAAGAAAACAAAATACCCTGCCATCTAGCGCGAACCTTTCAAAGTGAAAAAAGAATTCAAGTCGTGACGAAAGTCCGGTGGTGTCAAGACTTGAAGAAACTTGTCAAAGACGCTTTGGGCATTAAGCAAAAAACTATGGTTGAAAAACAGGATCATGATCTTTGAAGACTAGTCTGTGAAGATCATAGTTTGCAAGAAATATGATTTAAATGTTTTCACTTACAAGATGTCCTTAAAGTCTCTGGTAATAAGGCTTAAGACAAATGTGGGAAAAAAAATCCATAAAGCCTGGCATATTTTCAGGACCCTTAGAATATACCACACTTCATGTCAACAAATCAGCCTTTCAAAAATAAATGATAACTCTGTCAACATGCATGCATGCACATTTATATAAAGAGTCCATACTTTCACACAGTATATTCTTATCCAGAACTTAAACTTCTACAGAAGTATTCATAGCAGCATTATTCACAATACTGAAAATGGGAAACAACCCAAAGATCCATCAACAGATATATGGATAAACAAGGGTATTTCCATCCAGTGGAGTATTTTTCAGCCTATAAAAAAGGAGTGAGGACTGATACTGCAACATGAACTTGAAAGCATTGTGCTAAGTGAAAGAAGCCAGGAACAAAAGAATATAAACGCTATGATTCTATTTCTATGATATGTCCAGAATAGGAAAATCTGTAGAGACAGAAATTAAATTAGTGGTTGCTTAAGGCTGGGGTATGGGAATAGAGTAGGAGAAAAGGGGGAGTGATTGCTAATAGTTATGGATTGTTTGAGGTGGTAATGAAAATGTTCTGCAGTTGTGGTATTGGTGGCAAAACTTCGTGAATGTAAGAAAAATAAACACTGACTTATACAATGAAAAAACATATATCCAGATCTTTTAAATTGGATACTCTACATGCTTTATTTCTTTTGAATTCAAACTTGATATCTTCCAATAACAGACTATCAATATTATCATTAGGATGTTTCCTGAAAGGTTTCAAAGTTCTAAAAGTATTTTCAGAGTCAGCTTTGAGACATCTTGGAAAAAGACTACTCCCACATAAGTAATTGTGTCAGCTTTTACAAGGCAGATGTGTATTATTCTTTCTTGCATAAAGAAAAATACATACAGACAAATTAAGCACTGCACACGAGAACAGAGAGCTATGTGTTCTGTCTGGCCACTTTTTGAACACAAGGTTAAAGAAAGAAATTGCCTAAAAATGTCATTGTCTTTATTCAAATGTGTTTAACATTTCTCAAATATTTTGAAGGATGTTTAAAGCTATCATTAGAGAAATTAATCCAAGTCAAAAGTTTAATATGCTTATAGGTACAATGAATTTCCAAAAGATACAGTAATGTTTTTCACATATATTGATTTGCTCAGAAAACCAGTTAGCACAGTAAATGAACATTAAATCTTATTATACATTGCAAAGTCTCTTTCAGGGAATGGTGAGAAAGGGGGAAAATTCAACTTCCCCAAGTTGATTCTTGATATTCTCACAAGCAGTGTGGACAACCAAAGCTATAGGCTGAGCCCCCAGTCTTGGGGTTTGTTCATATGAAACTTAATCCCACAAAGGATAGGTCAAGCCTACTTAAAATTAGGCCTAAGAGTCACCCCCCAAGAGAAACTCTGTTGTTGTTCTCTTTTGAGCAAACTCACCACCCTCCTCCTGTCTACGTGGGACATGACTCCCAGGGGTGTGGACCTTCCTGGCAATGTGAGACAGAAATCCTGGAATGAGCTGAGACTCAGCATCAAGGGATTGAGAAAAGCCCTAGAATGAGGTGAGACTCAGCATCAGTGGATTGAGAAAACCTTCTCAACCAAAAGGGGTAAGAGTGAAATGAGACAAAATAAAGTGTCAATGGCTGAGAGATTCCAAACAGAGTCAAGAGGTTATCCTGGAGGTTATTCTTATGCATTGAATAGATATCACCTTGTTAGTCAAGATGTAATGGAGAGGCTGGAAGGAACTGCCTGAAAATGTAGAGCTGTGTTCCAGTAGTCATGTTTCTTGAGAATGATTGTATAATGATATAGCTTTCACAATGTGACTGTGTGATTGCAAAAAACTTGTGTCTGATGCTCCTTTTATCTGCCTTGTCAACAGACAGGTAGAACATATGGAATGAAAACAAATAGGGGGAATAAATGTTAAAATAAATTTAGATTGAAATGCTAGTGATCAATGAAAGGGAGGGGTAAGGGGTATGGTATGTATGAATTTTTTTCTGTTTTCTGTTTATTTCTTTTTCTGAATAGATGCAAATGTTCCAAGAAATGATCATGATGATGAATATGCAATTATGCGATGATATTGTGAATTAGTGATTATATATGTAGAATGGAATGATCAAAAGTTAAAAAAAATCTTATTATACAGCTGATTCATTCATTTAAAAAAAATTCACATAAAACCTTTGGTTAAGTTCATATCAGAGGCCAAGTATGAAATAACTAGTTCAAACCAAAGCACTTTCTAAGACTATAGACACAATATTTATCAGAAGATGTCACAAAATACTAATAGCTCCATATTGAAAAACTTAGAGAAACAGAAGTCATACAGGATTATAAACCCTAAGCCAGGGGTCCACAAGCTATTTCCTTTGGGCCAAATATGACCCATTGCTTAATTTTGTTCAGCTTACAAATTAAGGATGTTTTTAATATTTTTTAATGGTTGAAAAAAATTAAAATAATACATCTTACCACACGACATTTACATCAAATTTATGTGAAATTTAAATTTTAGAGCATACCAACAAAGTTTTCCTGGAACCAGCTATGTTCATTCATTTAATGACTCTCTATAGCTGTATTTGCACTACATCGGCAGGGTTGAACAGCTGAGATAGACTATATAACCTGTAAATCCAAATTATTAACTTTCTGAACCTTTATCAAAAAAAGTTTGCCTACTCCTGCCCTGACAAACATTCCGGCATTACAAATCTAAACAAGGATTAGTCCTGTAGGCAGATGCTCCCAAAAGAGACAAGGTTCTATCTTAATTTTGTTAGACTGCTACTGATCTGAACATTGTTAAAATTCCCCTTGTGGAACTGAGTTCGCTAATAGGGTAAGTAGGCTAAATGATGCAAGCTGGAGGCACTGGGCCTGGGGTTCACATGTGAAGGAAGCAAGGAACAAAAAAGATGCAGAATCCCAGTATACTGGAAATGGCACAAAGTACTAATCATGCCCCTGCCCAGAAATGCCATATATGCTGCTTGGACAGGACACTCAAGAACCACTTTCAGAGGGAAGAAAAACTGACTTTCCAAATTGAAAAAAAAACTCAGATGCATAAATCACATACACAAAAATCAACTCCACTACATCATTTCATTGCTGAACAATGGGTAACTCATGTTGATCTTATTGGGCAGACCTGTTTCTGAATTACATCAAGTCGACTCTAAAAGAATGAAAATGTTTCCTTGATTGGCAGTATACAAAAGTGCCTCTGTTTTGAGAGAAATGCCAGATAAAAGCACTAAAAATGCTGGGAGCAATAAGTATGGCTCAAATATGGACAGGCTCTCAGTATTTAAAGTTAGAAGGTAGCAGCACTGAATTACATACTTGAATGTGGTTAAAAGGGGACATTTTAAATTGTATATGCTACTAGAGTTAACTTTTTTTTTTGGGGGGGTGCATGTTCTGGGAATCAAACCTGGGTCTCCCACATGAAAGGAGGGCATTCTAACCACTGAACTACCCATGCACCCCTTTAGAGTTAAAATTTTTAAATAAAACAAAAAAATAGTACTGTACAATACAATGAACTCTAATGTCAACTATGGGCTGTGATTAATAGTACAATTGTAACAATACTCTTTACTTGTAACAAATGTACCACGCTAATGGCAAGTGTTAATAAAGGAGGGTAGGGGTGGGTAGAAGAGAACTCAGGGTTTTCTACACAAGTTTTCTATAACTTACAACTTCTCAAATTAAAAAAAAATTATATTATTTTTAAAAACTTAGAGGCAACAAAATTTACATGTGAAAATTACGGTGCACATTTTTAAAAAATCAGTAATATCAACTTAGAGCCAACAATACATCACTTAGTACCCAAAAGAAAGTCCATGATTGATAATAAAAATAACAACACAAAAATAACCAGCTAAATTAGTTTCTTCAGAAAGAAAGCAAAGAACTGGGAGCAATAGTATTTTGTGTGCTAGTGGGGTTAGGAATAACAGAAAAACAAAACAGGAACAGTATCCAACAACTATCAACAGAACCAGCCAAAGAAGAAGACTACTATGTCATTTTAAGAGAAAATTAATGTAACACTGAATAGCCTTAGATTATTTTATGGAACTTCAAATTTGCTTACTACTTTTGTATAAATTGCAATTTTTTGACATATCTAGGGCTCTCCTAAGATTAGAATCACTTCATAAGGAAGGTAAAGTACAAGGAACAGCAAGTGCTTACTGGCTCTTCCATCAGACAGCCATCAGCCCCACGCTACCTTCAGGTGTATTCAATAATAGGTGCCTAAGTAAAGGCTTCCCTGACCACCTGACTTAAAAATACACACCAGCCCTTTTCCATACCTCTCTCTTTCCCCTTCCCCTTTCCTCTCTTTTTCTTCCTCCACCCTGTCCCTGCTTAAATTTCCTTCGTAGTCCCTTTCAACCATCTGCCATGCTATACATTTTGTTTTATTTCTTGATTCATTTTCATAAGCAAATAAACTCCAAGCAATCAGGACTTTCGCTTCCGCCCAGTTTGTTCGCTTCCATCTACAAGTTCGCAGAGAGGAGCATAATGATCAATAAGGACCTGCGGAATATATCAGTGAATGAAAGTATACAAGAAAAGTTTTTCATAAAAACAAAACCTTAATTTGGGTTTTACTTATTCTGTTGACTGTTTCTCTTTCCCAAACTGAGTGGGGATAACAAATGGAAGTATGGGGAGATGATAAACATAACCCTGAAGTTGATTAATGTTCCCACGTGAGTATTTCACAGAATAATTAAAAGAAGCTTGTTAAAACAAACAAACAAACCAAAAGAATCTGTCAGGTTACCTGAGCAATAGAGGCCTGGGGATTACCCAGTAAATTTTTGAATGAACGTCTGGAAACCCATCTGAGTTGATGACAAAAGGAAGTGGCATAAGAAATCTCCTTGAAGACTGAGATCCGCTTCTTTTTCTGACCCCCTGAGAGTTCCCCTAACTCAGCTTTTGTTTCTCTGAAGAAGGTGGAACTGACATAAAACTCAGCCAATTTATCAATTAGGGGCTTATCTCTTCTGGAATCTTCTTCAGCTCCCTTGACTTCAGAATGAAAGTGGATAAAGAACGTCAACATGATTAACAAGATAACAATGGATTTAGCCCATTTTTCTGTTATTCCTTTCTTAGATTTTTTCCTAAGACCTTAACTCAAAAGTTTGAGAATAGAAAATTCTAGGATCTGTCATTATTTTACACATTAGAAAAATAAATGACTACTTCCATAAACTTATACAGAGAATCCACTGATCTTTTCCTAACTATAATATTTGAACCTTGACCTAATTCTTTCAAAAACAGATGTCTTAGGCAGTGCAATGGTGGCTCAGTGGCAGAATTCTCACCTGCCATGCCAGAGACCTGGGTTCAAGTCCCAGAGCCTGCCCATACCCAAAAAAAGAAAAGAAAAGAAAAAGATTTCTTAGCATGGGGAGTTATAATTCTTACAACAAAAACCTGGTCTTTTATAATGAGCAAAAATGCTTACAGTTTTGCTATGTGAGAATGCATCAATTGCCAAGTTCCTTATTTCAAAACACTACATAAACAAAAAGCGTTTTTAGTTTTTAATGGAAATTCTCCCTTACAATTGACAGTAAGCACATTTGTAAATTAAATCATAAACATCCACAGAACTCATGGACTACAAAACCGATATGTTGACTTGTATCAGAACATCATATTGAATATTACAAAGTCGCATTTGAATAGCTACCACATGGCCAAACTTCGGTCAATTCAATTGGGCAAAAAAAAAAAAATCTGTGATTCTAAACTTTAAAACTCTTTAAATCTAGCAGCCTTACATACCTTCACTGTCTTCTTCCATTCTATTTAATACCACAGCAGAGGAGTCTCCATTGATGATGTCCAGGAAGAAGTCCGCAGGGTTATTATAGGGCTCACAGTTATAACCTACAAAGCAAAGGCAACACTGTTCAAAGGCTTGATGGTCTCGGAAAATAAAGAGGACTCACTTTCAGGGGGTGGAAAGGATCAGCTGGGGGAGAAAGAATTTGTCAACCTATCCCTCTTGTTTTTTCTTTCCTTTCTCGTAGTTTACCCTCGCTTCTTATATATTCAACCACATAATATTTCAACAATTCTCTGTCTCCCAGGAAAATAAAATAGAATCCAAACTGACTTTGGACTCCTAAGAAAGTCTTACTTTAGTGTTTAGGGTAAGTCTTACTTACCCTTGACAATTCATGAGACCTGAAACAGCCATCAGTATGCTCTGTGGTACTTATCAGTACTTCATCAAAACTCTAAATACAGGTCCAAGGAAAAAAAAAGTTCGGGGAAAAATAGCTCGGACTAGTGTGCCTCAAAGTAAGGCAGCAAGCAAAGCCCAGCCTGAGGCACAGCGGGACTGGGCCCCTGGAGGGCGCATCATGTGCTCCTACTGTCTGAGTCCACGGAGACGCAGTCTGAACAGGAAAGTCTGCTTCTCACCTTCTCAACTAGGAAATCCAAATTAGCATGTTATGCTGCTACAATTCTAATATAGAAAATAAATCAAGGCAGCATTCTCGGCATTCTCAAGAGAACCCAGCCAGAGGTGCATGAGTGGTTCAGTGGGTAGCCTTCTCGCTCACCATACAGGAGACCAAGGTTCGAGAGTCCCGGCCCATGTACTCCAAAAAACAAAAGACAGAGCATGGCCAACGCAGAACACCTGAACCCTCACCTCAATTTCTTGTGTGGCATGACCGTTTTAAAAGGATAAAGGCTAAATTAAGAAAGTTAGGGAATATTTAAAACAAAATTTAAGGCCAAGGGAATGATCTATAATCATATCCAAGTATTTCTAAAATGAAGCAGACTGCATAATGACCCATGGAAAATCACACATTTGTATCTGAAAGAGAACCATGCATCCAGAATTGTTCAGAAAAGTTGGCCCATCAAAGCCAGATTTATGATTAGCCATTCCAATGACTCACACCTACTCAAGGTCTAAATCTGCAACCTAATGTACCTAATTAGTAGCATCTCCATGAACCCGCATCAAGGCAAACTGACATTACACACACAAGGAAGAAAAATAATAAAGCCTGATCTGTTAATATGGTCAACAAGACAATGATTTAAGGGCATTAACAGACTTTTCCAAAAAATGTTCAACTGAGAGACTAAGTGGCTATGAGGCCAATACTTTGATTAGTGAACTTTTCCAATTAGTGAACTTTTAGGAAAAAGTCACCAAACTGGGAAGCATACGTATACACACCTACAAGCCTACTCGAGTAGGACAGGAAGGAGACTTAAACAAGAAGCAAGTGCTGCAAAATGAAGAAAATTCTGGCACAACAATGACCAGAGATGTTTGGGGGCAGTGAAAACTATGATACTTCTATCCAAAGATTAAACAACACTCCTGTCCACCCTCTTAGTTCATTTTCAAGATTCTATTAATGAGGGATCTTACTGCATGAAAAGGTCAACCATACCCGCTGATGCAAAGTACCCCAAGGCCTCTGAAGCAGGCCCATGGAACAATAGTCTTCCTGAGGCCAGTAAGGTGAGGCTATCAAACAACTTGAAGATGGAATAACGAGGCTGATGAATGGAAAAGATGATTGTTCGTCCCTGTTTAGACATCCTAAAGTTAAAAGTGAGAAAATAACGAGTCATTAAACATCTGGAACTTGCATGTCCTGGTAAAATACTTCAGTCCTGCCTTTTGATCGGTTGTTGGATCACCAAGATTTTTCTTTATTGATTTCTCATCTTATATTATCTACCTTATAGTTAGGGAGCCTAAATTCCCAGACTAGGGTTTCTTCAATTGTGATGCATGGTCAGTCTAGAAATCAGATAGACTGCCTATTTAAAATGCAGATTCCTGGGTATTTGTCACAGATCCACTGACCTAGAACTTGGGTAGTTGGTCTGGAAATTTTTTATTTTTTAACAAGTAAACCTGGTTAAGTTCTCTGTGCATTCAAAAGTTTGAGATCTACTATTATGGAGGAAATATTAAAACAATGATCTTATATCCCGTTCCCACAGATCACTGAAGTCTTCCGGCTCTTTAAGAATTGGTCTTCCTTCTCTTTTGTTGCTCAGATGTGCCTCCCTCTCTAAGCTAACTCAACAACTGAACTCGCTGCCCTCCCCGATTACGTGGGACATGACTCCCAGGGGTGTAAATCTCCCTGGCAATGTGGGACCAAACTCCCAGGATTCGCTAGGACCCAGCATCATGGGATTGAGAAAGCCTTCTGGATCAAAAGGGGAAAGAGAAATGAGACAAAATAAAGTTTCAAGGACTGAGAGATTTCAAGGAGAATTGAGAGGTTATCCTGGAGGTTATTTTTATACGCTATATAGATATACCTGTTTAGTTTGTGGTGTATTGGAGTGGGCGGAGGGAAGTACCCGAAATTACTGAGCTGTGTTCCAGTAGCCTTAATTCTTAAAGACGATTGTATAGCTTTTACAATGTGGCCATGTGATTGTGAAAACCTTATGTCTGACACTCCCCTTATCCAGGGTATGGACAGATGAGTAAAAAATAAAGACAAAATATAAATAAATAATAAAGGGGGATAAGAGGTAAAAAAAAAATTGGGTAGACTGCAATACTAGTGGTCAATGAGAGGGTGAGGTAAAGGGTATAGGATATATGGGATTTTTCTTCTTTTTATTTCTTTTTTTGGAGTGATGCAAATGTTCTAAAATGATCATGGTGATGAGTATACAACTATGTGATGATATTGTAAGCCACTGATTGTATACTTTGCATGAACTATATGACTGAAAAAAATAGTCATTCTTTTGCCTTAATAATACAGTTAACATTACTGAGAACTTACTATATCTTTGGCTAAATACTTTATAGATAAGCTCATGTAAATTTTTCTAAGATTGTTAGAATCAGTACCAACTTTTACCTTCATTTTACAGATGAGGCTTAGAAACCCATTTTAACAGATGGGTCACAGTAAGTTAGCAGAACTGAGGTTTGATTGCTTTTCTATTTCAGTGACCAAAGCAGAGCTAAACTGTCCTTTTACAGGAATTACTACTTGTGGATAGAAGAACCAAAGACCAAAATCAGTATTCAAAAACAGTTTTAAAATAGTGATGAGAAGAATCTCTTCAATTTATAGCACTTTTAAAGCAGTTTATATAGAGTTGCCCTGGCTGGAAAAGGATCAAGCCAGTAGATAAAATAATTTCAATACAACATGGAATATGACAGAAGTAGCTAAGGGTTGCTTGCTAAGCAAAATAGGAGGCTAAACCCCAGCCTAAAGATATCAAGGGGAACAACGGGAGTAAGCTCAGTGAAGAGTAAAAGGGTATTCCAGGTAGAAGGACCACAGCAAACAGAGTCTGTCTATCACAGTGAACAAAGTGTGTCTACTCAAGACATTACAAGTAATTCAGAGTTGTTGCAGAGCAAGGTGTATGTGTGAGTGTGTGTGTGTGTGTGTGTGTGTGTGTATACATATATTGGAGTTGTGGGGAGGTGTAGAAGCTAACTAAAAACACTGTAGCAAAAAACAGGCCAATGATGAACCTTTTCACTCAGAAGCTGAAACTTCAGTCAGTAGGCAAGATGAGGGGCTGGTAAAGGATTTGAAGCAGGTGAAGTGGATTTGTGTTAGAGCTTTGCTATTTAAAGTTTGGTTTGAGAACCAATTGCATCAGTATCTCCTGTTAAAAACAGAGAATCTGGGGCTTTATTTCAGAGCTATGGAAAAAATAGGATATGCATTTGAACAAGACCCAAGGTCATTAGTAACACAGTAGAGCTTGAGAAAGGCTATGCTAGAGCTTTCAAAGAATGAAGAAGGATCCTTTTGTGATAATTAGTTGGAAACATAAAGGAAATATCTACAGCATATTGAGTCATCATTCTTTAATGAACACAGTTAACAGAGTTAGAAAAAACATAAACACCATGGATATATTTTCTAACTCAATTAGAACTCTAGATCCATTACTCAGCATCTTTACTTATATGTGTAATTGACATTATCAAACTTAAGCTGTCTAAAATCGCCCTTTCTTCCCATTTTCTTTTAGTTCTCATTCTGACATTAGAGATTTGCTTATGAGGTCATGGAGATCAGAGAAAGCAAGGCAGTGATCAGAAGGGAATGCTGTGTGAAAGCAATGTGCTGGCAACTTAAAGAGTGGTATGGAGTGGGGTATTGCAGAGGTGGTCGACAGAGAACTGACCAAAATGATTAGGAGATTAGTTTCATTAAGCAAATAAGTTAACTGAGCAAGTATGTAAAAATATTGAGATAATGGGAGTCAAGTTTCTTAGTGTCTAAAAAGGCCTTTACAAACATGGAAGGGGTAGAAACTAAAGAGAACACTGACGTGTTACAAATTGGAAATACAATAATGAGTTCATGGGTGTTTTAATATATATACATTGACAGATACAGAAATCGTTACAGATGTATGTGTGTCTTTCTATATTACAAAATACACAAACACACACAAGTACATGTATTTACTTTCTGACTCTGAGAAGGTCTAGAAGCAATGACACACTAAACAGAGCACACGAAGCAACTAGATCTTGGTTTTCCAAATATTCACTACACACCAGAAGGTACCAGGGCTCCTTGGAGAAACAGCTGGTATAGGAAAAGTAAAAGACAAGCCTGGAACATCTTGTTAACCATAAAGTAAAGAAATGCTTGAAAACAAATAAGGACATGTCAAAAAGATACACATGCCAGAATGAAGGGGCTCTGTAACTGGTCAAATGAGGGTTCATTTGATCATGATAATATGTAAGAATAACAGATTAATCCATTGAAAAGAACAGGAATAGAAGTAAATGTTAGTAAATAAACTGAGAAGGAAAGCCTCTGTCTTACAGTGGAAAGCCAGCTGATGTATGTAGAAAGATGATGGTAATTGAACATTACCCATTGACAGCCATCAGACTAGTAGCTGATACAGGCAGGAGTGGTCAGCACATGCAATGAGGAATGGAATATTGTCATCACATTGATGATCTCTCCACAAAATACTAATAGTGAGTGATTTTACAGTGGTGAAACCCAGCAGACTGCACCACAACCAAGCAGTCAAGGTTAACATCACAAATCAGGGGAGAGGCCCCTGCACCTGGTGCATCCGCTCAGTATGATGCAATGAGCAGAGTACAGGGCACTGCTGGGGTGGCCCTGCCAAGAATGAATGGCCTGAAAGTGGTCATGAGGACACAGCAGAAGGACCCAGATTGAGGGTTACCCTGAAAAATGTACTCTCGAAGACTATCAAAAACATGAGAGACAGGGAAAGCTTGAGGACCTGTCCCAGATTAGAAGAGACTACAAAAGACATTTTGGTCCTGGAGAGCCTCCTGAGTCAGAACGGAAAGAGACATTGCTGGGCCAGATGGTAAAGTCTAAATAGAGTCTACTGATAATGGCATCAGTATTGACTTTCTGATTGGCAGGTTTGTGTGATACTAATGGAGTGTTCTTGATTTTTGGAGCTATACTCTAGAGCATTTAGAGGTGATGGAGCATGAGGTCAGAAAAAGACTACTGGGGAACGGAGGGAGAAGCACATGTGGTAAAATGACAACTGGGAAATCTAAGTGAGGAGACAGGATTTCTCTCCACTAGTCTTGTAATTTTTCTATAAAAACTATTGAAATTAGTCTTTTAATTACTTTTAAAATTACTTAAAAAAAAGATACCCCAACCTAAACTCTGAAATTTCTCCTCTAAACAAATTCTTCTCACAGTCTTCTTTCTCAATAAAATAAAATTCCATTCCTTTAACTTGATTCTTTCAGTTATTCAGGCTCCAAGTCTTAGCAGTCATCTCTCAATAATCACATCTGAGGGCTAATTTATAAGCCAATTTTGTTGTTCTACCTTCAAAATATATCCAGAATCCAACCATTTCTCACCATCTCACTATCATCCTAGGTAAAGCCACCATCATATCTCAACCGAACAGCCCCCTTACTGGTTTTTCTGCAGCCACACTTGCTCAAATTAAGTCTTTTCTCTATACAGCTGCCACTTCTCTTATTTTAAAATTCACTAAAAGTTTTCCATGTCACCCAGAGACAGTAAAACTCAGTTCTTACAGTGGCCTACCAGATCTATACAATCTGCCACCCACCCAATTCCATCTCATGTCCTATTCTAAACCATTTCACTCTCCTGGAGGTCACTGGAGTCCAGTCCTTTGGTTTCCTTGATGTTCCAAACACAAGAGGCATGCCGACTTGGGGCCACAGGCTCCCCACTTCAATAGTGGACCTTTCTCCTAGATATCCAGGTCTCACTAGGTACAGCTCAAATGTTACACTGTTGAGGTCTTCCCTGACCAGCTGTTATATAAAATAGCATACCCTTCCCCATCAAAGCCATCATTATCAATACTCTTACCCTGCTTCATTTTTCTTGAAAACATTTATTTGTTTATTCTCTGTTTTCCCTCCATCATAGAAGGAAGATTTTTGTTGTGCTCATTGCTGAATCTCTTGCACCAAGAAAAATGCCTGGTACATAGTAGGTGCTCAATTTATTTCATGAATACAAAGAATAATGTTTCCATAGCATTTACCTCTTCAGGAGCAAAAGGACAGCATTTGCTGTGCTTGAATCTAAACCAGTTGTGGGCTCATCCAAGAATAAGATGGAGGGATCAGTAATAAGCTCCATGCCAATACTTGTCCTTTTTCTTTCTCCTCCAGACACACCACGGATGAACTGTGTTCCAACCTGAAACACAATATCATTAATAATAATTAATAACAACCCATTTAGTGAGCTCCTAATACATGCCAGTTCTGTATGACATACTTTATCTCATTATTCTCATTTATTCTGAACAGCAAACAAAACCAGGTAGGTTACTTGCTTATAAGATGAGTAAATTAAAGAATAGCAGAGAGATGGGTAAAGGGCTAAGCCTCAATGGAAGTCTGAAGGCTGGCTTTAAACTGCTCCTTGATTATTACAAAGTCAAAAGAGAATATTCCTTATAAAGTGAAATATTTAATTTTAAGATAATTTCAAACACTAAAAGATATGGCCTGACACAGTGAAATCACAATCTAAAAAATGGGGATAAAGATAGAAGAAAAGGTTAACAGTATCTACCTATTTATTTATTTTTTTGCATGAACAGGCAGTGGGAATCTAACCCGGGTCTCGGGCACGGCAGGCAAGAACTCTGCCTGCTGAGCCATGTGGCCCACCCAGTATCTATTTATTTGGATTCTTACCACCATCAACAATCTTTTCCTCCATGTCCCACCCCCTCCTCCACCTACAAATTCCCAAAGTAGACTTACAATAAGAGTGTGGGTTTGGCAGGCAGGAAAATCCACTTTCCACCATGCCTCTTTAGCACCTCGTAAATCACCACAAGGTTTTTCAAATTGATCCTGTCTATACCCCAACAGAATTCCTGCCTCATTCTTTCAGATTTGTCAGAAAGGGGGATATTCTATGAAGCAACTGGCCCAATCTTTTTAAACAGTCAATGTCTTTGTGAGTATGTGCTTGGGGAGACAAGGGGCAGAAAACAATTCTTACACTGAGGGTTTTCAAAGATGTAACAGTCATATTCTAAACATGGTTCCTGGTCAGATCAAATGAGCAGAGCTATAAAAGACATTTTGGAGACAATTTGGAAAATGTGAATAAATAGAGGCTCAACAAAGACAATACTGAGACACTGTTAGTTTTAATGATGATTGCTTTTGTCTTTGTTTTTTTTGCACGGTCAGGCACCGGGAATCGAACCTGGGTTGCTGACATGGCAGGTCAGAACTCTGCTTGCATCACCATTGCCCACCTGATATTGTTAGTTTTATTAGGTGATAATGGTATTGTGGTTATGTGGGCAAACGTCTTTATTTTTACCACTAATGCAAAATAAGTATTTTGGAATAAAATATGGTATTTATAACTTTTAAAAGCATACTCCAGAAAGGAAAAGATGAAGCAGTTATGGAATAAAACAGAGATCTAGGTGAATGGTACTAGCAATAAGACTATTTTCTATATTTCAGTTGTGTTTAAAAATTTTATGAGATGCAAATTTTTCAAAATGTACTGTTTGAATCAGATAAATCAATTCTCAGAAGCCAGGAGCTGTGCTTTCAGTAGATTTTCCCTGGAAATCCGAGCAAGCAGTTTAGGGTAATGGCTGCCTAAAAGAAAAACAAACAAACAAACAGCCTGGAAGAAAACACCTTACAGGAAAGACAAAATGAAATAACAGAGTCAAACCAAGGGACACCCAATCACTCAAAAAATGAAAATAAGTGATAAATGGCATCATCACAGAGTTATTCTTCCAAACGAAACACAGCTTTAAAATACACTTTACATAAAACCCAGCCAGAAAGCTATGAAGCAGCCGTCAGCAGAACACTCCCATTCTTTGCTGTCTTTGAAACAGTATGAAAAAATAACTCATATGCTACCCTAACTAAGAATAAATCCCAAGCAACTAGAAAAAGAACAGTGAACTAATCCCAAAGCAAGAAGAACAGAAAGAACAAAGATTAGAGCAGAAATGAATGAAATTGTGAATAAAAAACAGAATCAACAAAAACCAAATGTTAGTTCTTTGAGATGATCTATAAAATTGACAAACTCTTAGCTACACTGACAAGAAAAGAGAGAAGATGCAAATGAAAAAATCAGAAATGACAGTGGGAACAGTACTACTGACCCCACAGAAATAAAAAAGATCATAAGAGGATACTATGAGCATTAATTATATGCCAACACATTACACAAACGAAGTGTACAATTTTCTAGAAACACATGAACAACCCACATTGACTCTTGAAGAAACAGAAAATCTCAACAAACTAACAAGAGATAGAAACAATAATAAAAAACTTCCCAACAAAATGCTTATCAAAATCACAATGAGATAGCACCTCACACGTATAAGAATGGCTGCGATTAAACAAATAGGAAACTACAAATATTGGAGAGGATGTGGAGAAATAGCAACATTCATTCACTGCTGGTAGGAATGCAAAACAGTTCTGTGGAAGACATTTTGGCAATTCCTCAGAAAACTAACTACTGAGTTGCCTTCTGATCCAGCAATTCCCCTACTTGGTATATACTTAGAAGATCTGAAAGCAAGGACACAAACAGACATTTGTACACCAATGTTCACAGTGGCATTATTTACAATTAACAAAAGATGGTCACAATCCAAGAGTCCATCAACAGAAGAATGGATAAACAAAATGTGGTATATAGATATAACAGAATATTATGCAGCAATAAAATGAAATGAGATATTGAATTAGGCATGATTTAAAACAACTAGGAGAGTAAGGATCAAAGGTCTATAATTGAAAGCACATGACGCCAAAGAACATTTTCATACACTAGACCATGTCATTTTCAGAATTCAATATTTCTTAGATTTTCCAGGCTTGTTCACTTCTCTCCTCATTATACAAAGCAACCACTTTTGACCACACACATTACAGGAAATTTCTGAATAGGAGTTATATGATACACACAGACAAGGTCCGTTTGCTAGCTATGATACTATCAGTTCTCTACATTACCTTGGAATCAGCCACTCTGTCCAGTCCCAACTCTTTAATGACTCTGTTAATCCGTTCATTTTTCTCATGATTTGTCATAGTTGTTGGAAGCCGAAGCGCTGCTGAGAACTGTAAATTCTCTCTCACCGTCAGAGTTCCCATCACGACATCATCCTTAAGGCAAAAATGGCATTTTAAGAAAGCATATCTGTTGGCAAAGTCCCTTGTGGGGTAGGAGAAAAAATATGGAACTATTAAACTTTACCACCAAGGAAACCACTGATACTGTGTTAAACTTTAGGGACACCCAAATCAATAGGTCGTGCCTCGATCCTGAGACTTACTCTTGTGAAGCTTATGTAGGTAGCAGAGAAGCTTAGACTACCTATAGGCATGCCTAAGAGTTACTTCTGAAGGACCTCTATTGCTGCTCAGATGTGGCATCACTCTCTCTAAGCCCAACTCTGCAAGTGAAATCATTGCCCTCCCCCCTATGTGGGACATAACATCCAAGGGTGAAAGTCTCCGTGGCAGCATGGGAGTTGACTCCCAGGATGACTCTGGCCCTGGCACCGTGGAATCAATAATTCCATTCTGACCAAAAGGGGAAATAGAAGTGTAACAAATAAGGAATCAGTGGCTGAGAGAGTTCAAATAGAGTCGAGAGGCTATTTGGAAGTCATTCTTATGTAAGCTTCAGTTAGACATTGCTACACTTCATACCTTGCCAAACCCCAACCAAAACCAATCCCGCCAATTGTAAAGAATACTTAGGGCATTATATATGATTCTACAGTGGTTCCATGCACTAGGGTAACTTTCCAGAAACTTGCAACCTCCAGATTTGTCACTGGCCCAGGCAAATCCTGAAATGCAGAGAGGGGCCAGCCTCTCCAAAACATCAACTGGTTCCATCCTCCTAGCCCATATTATCAACAGCCCCTTCCAACATGAAAAAGCTAGAATGGGCATAGCCCAAATACCCCTAAAGAGTGGGAGAAAGATCAAAGGTGATGGTGGAGTTATGCAGAGAAGGTAGGGTTTAACAAATGAGTATGATTGCTGAATCATTACATTCATTTTTCTTTTAGTCTCAAATACCTTAGGGCAGCTAGGAGTAAAAACCTGAAACGGTGGAATTGTAATCCATACCAATCTCTGAAATCTGTTCTACAACTAATTGTTGCAGTGTGCTTTGAAATTCATTGCTTTTTTTAGTACAACTGTCATAATTCATAAAATAGAAAACAATATATTTCTTCTAGCCTCCAGTGTTTTGGAGCAGCTAGAAATAAAAATCTGAAATAGTGAAATGGTAACTCATAACAAACTCTGAAATCTGCTCTGTTTCTACTTATTGAAATGTTCTTTGAAAATGATTTTTTTTCCCTTTTCTTTGTATATATGTTATATTCAACAATAAAAAAAGTTTTAAAAAAAGAAAGCATATCAAGTCTCTTCTATCATCATTCTTTAGGTTATGTAACTTAATCCACAAAAAGAACATATCCCAGATCAAGTTCCAGTTAAGGATGAACTTTCAGCTATACGAATTGCAGTAACTCCACAGATGCAAATTCTGATGGAATGATTTCACCTCCCATCTGAATACCCCAATAGAGCACAGGTAATCATGATTACCCCTAGCGGACATTTTCCACATTGTTTTATGCAAGGATCGACCAAAACATCTTTCTAAGTTAGAGAAAGGAGAGAGGTGAAGGGAGGGCATAAAAGAGTAATATCTTTTGGAAGTGATATTTTAACTAGAATGGCTATCACTGCCCTTATAGAGGTCACATTGCAAATTCTCTCCGCCTTTTCATTCAGCTATTAGGAATCTTATGAGATATTATGGAAGGTGGTATAAACAGAGCTGGTTCCATACGCATGTCATGTAATCAATCAAAACAGACAAAACTGTCTGCTAAAGTGCTTTCCCAAAGACAAACAAAAGAACTCTAAAATGCAAATCCACTAATACTCACTTGTATCACATAACCTGAATTACATTTGAAATTGGCAGGTCGAGGTGCTCCATTTATCAAAACATCTCCAGATAATCCCCGTGGATCTTTTCTTGCAGCCAAGACATCTAACAACCTATAAAAAGAAATATATATATATATTTTTTTCCCTCCAATCCAGGTTATATTTCTCAGTTAGAATCCAATTCCTACTCAAATTAGAAAAGTAACCTGCCAAGAAATCTTCTGGTTGAACTAAAATTAAATTTATCTTTAAATTCTCACTTTCCTTTTTTCATCACATGCTATGACAAAGCCCAAGACATGATAGCAAGGCTGATCTAGCACAAACTATCTAACTGAAGTTTACCCCATAGACCTTCCTACCTCCTTGATCTTGGTAACCCCAACACAATTTGCTCTTTTATCTAAGACTCAAGTTTTCATTTGTAACTGGTACCTTATCTCTCCACTTTTAATTTTATCCCCTTCTTATTCTCCATGAGCCAAATTATGGCTCACAGGATTGATGTTAATCACAAGACATGCAGCAAATGCTCAACAAATACCAGTTTACATAAAAGTGATTTTTAAAAGCACATTAAAACAGCAAAGGAAAAGTTTAGTTATACTCTGCTATACTCACGAAGATTTGCCTCCACCAGTAGGTCCCAGAATAGCATTGAGGCCAGGTTTCATGACTCCACTGTCAATAAAAAAACAAAGCACTTATTCTTTAAGCCATTCATATTTTTTGGAAAATGACACATTCAACTTTCAAGATTCCTTGACAAATGTAAAAGAGTCTAGTGAAGCAACTCTGCTTCATTTATTTCTCTTAGCACAGTGTATGCAAAATGGGTCATGAGTAATGTTTGATGACAATTATCTTCAAGTAACCCCATTCGCCAACTAATCAAGTTCTACACAATTAGGTACATCTACAGATTTCCAGACTCACCAGTAGTCATGCTCTTAATGCTCAAATCTGGTCACACCAAGAACCAATATATCTTAAGAAGAAATTTAATGGCTAGCCACTGGAATAAAGTGCTTCAGGGGGTAACAAGACAAATATCACCAGTTAATGACGCTCAAAATCTCCACCTAATTAGAAGAACAAAATATGTACCCTCAAGATGTATTATTTACTTCCTAGATAAATGGTACCAGAGAAGTGGAATGCTGCCGCAGTTTGCAAGTACCAAAATGTTGGATTAGCTTTTTAAAAGGATAAGGCAAAAAAAAAAAAAAAAAGAAAAAGGATAAGGCAAAGATTCTGGAAGAGTTCTGAGGATTTTGATAGAGAAGGCCTGAATTGCTTTGAAGAGACCGTTGGTAGAAATGTGGACTCCAAGGATGTTTCTGATGAGGCTTTACACAGAAATAATAAGCATGCTTTTGAAAACCGTAAGGAAGGCATTCTTTGTAGAGGGAAGGCAGAATTTGAGTGTGATGAACTTGGAGAAGGTGGAGCTGAGAAAAAGGTGGTTTCCCCAATGTTCCCCAAGATTACAACTGCCCCAGTGTTTGGAAAGAGCAAAGCCGCTGCATAGGTCCTTGGAAAGGGTGGGGCTGCTGCTTCCTAAAGCTCTGAAGATAAATGGCTCTCAGACTCTGAAATCCAATAGAGTTTGCCCTGGAGGTCTGAGGAGCTGTTTGGGTCCAGTGACCCTTGTTTACCTTTTGATTTCTCCCTATGGAAATGAAAACACATATCCTGACTGTCCCTCCTTTGTAAATTGGCAGCAGATAACTTGTTCTGAGCCTCACAGGTCCACTGCCAGAGGAAAATTTTTTGCCTCAGAACAAACCTTGCCTGAAACTGTACTAGTTTTTACTTTGTGTTGTTAGTGAAATGGTTTAAGGCTTTTGTGATACTGTGATGCAGTGAATGTATTTTGTATATGGAAAAACCATGTCTTTGGGGGCATCTAGAGGGTGGAATGTGCCAGTTTGAAAATATTATTTACCCCAGAAAAAGCCATATTTTAATCCTGATTCAATTTTGTGGAGGCAGCCATTTCTTTTCATCCTGATTCAATACAGTAGGTTGTAAACTTTTGATTAGATTATCTCCAGGGAAGATGTGACGTACCCAATTGTAGGTGTGAATTTTTATTAGATGTGCCTCTACCCATTTCAGGTGGGTCTTGATTAGTTTACTGGAGTCCTTAAAAGGGGAAATATTTTGGAGAAATCTCAGAAACAAGAGAGCTGACAAGCTTCAGAGCAGAACTGATACAGATGCCAAGACATGGAGAACAGACAGGGATGTTTGGATATACTTGGAGTCCAGCAGACATTGCCATGAGATGTTAAGCAAGCCAGAACCTGGGGAGAGTCAAAGGAAGTCAAGAGATGAAAGCCAGCCATTGAGAAGTAAAGTGAGGAATCCCTACAGTGGAGCCCAGGAGCAAGGGATCAGCAATGCCAGCCACGTGACCACACAGCTGACAGAGGTGTTCCTGACACATTAGTCTTTCTTGAATTAAGGTATTTTTGCCTGGATGCCTTAGTATGGACAAATTTATAGGTTTAGAACTGTAAACTTGTAACCTATTAAATTCCCTTTATAAAAGCCATTTCAATTCTGGTATATTGCATTCCAGCAGCTTTAAAAACGAATGTATAGGTAGACCAAAAAATTCTTATGGTTTAGAAGTGGGAGATATCACTTTCTTAAGATATAAAAAACCTATTTCAAACACACTAAGTGGATGGTTAAAGATAGTGACTATTCAGAGAGACCTAAGAAGAAGGCAAATAGTTTCAATTTTGCCCTGAAAGGACAGGGAAGATGAATAGAATGATGCACAGAATATACCGGAGAAAGGAGAATTGAGGTACTGGCCACTGCAGTTATTCAGGCATGATGAAGCAGACGCCTGACTTAACCCTTTCAAAACCCTGGTGTCTAAGCCCATCCCTCTTTCAAAGTGGTAGGTAAGACAAAGTTTACTCCACAGAGAAAGTAATATTTATTCCAAATGGAATACAATTTCATTCCCAGATACTGTTTATCACAGAGACCAATCCTATAACTATATAATTGCTGTGAGTGAAATAGAAACTTCACAATGCAACTGTGCCATGGTGTTTAGATACAAAAGGACCTCAACATTTACTAATAGTACATGAAAAATCAACAATAGACGAAGTCTAACTTTATAAATGATATAAAGATCAAATAGACCCCTCTGCTAGGAACCCATTCTTTTCATGTTGTTACAATTGTAAAATGGCTGGCGAATGCTAGGATATAATGTACCGTTCACTTTTGCTCATAACTGAGGTGCCCCTCACTGAAACATTAGACAAATACAGCGAGAGTTGGGAGCAACCTGTATAACAGAAAAATCTCTTGTTCTTTTTGTAATCTTTCCTTCTGGGGTGAAAAGAAATGTCAGTAGTTGGGTAAACTGGCACATTTATCGATAACTCTAAATGCATCATCTTTATCAATAGTTACAAAAAAACTGCTTCCAAAAAGATGAGGAATAAGCTTGTTATGCACTAAGACTTATTCCTGTGATTGTCAGAAAACCTTTCCAGAAAACCCATTCAACAATCTGAATAATTAACCCAAAATGGAATGTGAGGATTCCAAGACAAGAAGAATTTTATAGGTCCCTGAGTTGGTTTTACTTTGCCACTAAGCCCTAGCACTACAGAAAACAGTAACAAGTGATCACAAATGCAAGAGCTCCAATTTGGAGCAATGGATTATTCTACTTTCACTGATTTAACAGTTATTAAGTTCTATTATGTATGTACAATGCACTCCTCTAGGAAATGGGACACAGCTGAGAAAAATAAACAAACAAAAGTTACAGCCCTTATACTGTTTACATTCTAGTCCAGGGATCGGCAAACCACGAGTGGTCACCTGTTTTCATAAGCAAAGTTTTACTGAAACAGTCACACTCATACGTTTACCTATTGTCTGCAGCTGTGATGGCAGGATGGGTAGTTTGCAACAAGGGCTGTATGACCCATAAAGCTAAAAATATTAACCATTTGGCCTTTTATAGAAAATGCATACTGACCTCTGTTCTGGTTTATGGTCTGCAATTCCCTTGTCTCCACACCCAGCCCTCTGTCTACCATTCCCTACCACAATTTACTGCTTTACAGAATTTCTATGCAGGTAGGTCTCTCTCACTAGGACACGTCTCTCTTCTGACTATAAGGTTTCTGAGAACAGAGGACATTTGCCTGTCACTAGCTTCTTGCACAATGCCAGGCATCTAGTCAGAATTTAAAATGTTCAATAACTGAATCTCTACGGTTCTATAAATGGGAATTATTTCTAAGGAAACAAAGGAATATTCTCAATAAAACACAAATCCAAGAACTATGAAAAGACAATGAATCTAGGGATACTATGGAAAGAAAGCTTTTCACATACCCTACTTGTTATTTCATGTACAAATAATTTCTTGCCTTCTCAGTAGAAAAGCAATGGACGTTCTATGGGAAGGCACAACAACTGTCAGATGCAAGAGCACAAGCTGTGAAGGGGGCAGGAAGGCGACACAGCCAGAGGATGGGAAGAAGGCTTGTAAGGGGTCAGGAGCTCGACCCCAGCCGAGTGGAAAATCCCCCCCCAGGCCCATGAATAACACCCGGTAATGGGACCAGGATGTGGGAATCACACAAACCTGATTTTGCAAAAGCTAATAGCACTCTTTGCGTCTGTAGATAAGCTTGCTTGCTTATAGCCACAAAAACCAGGATGTGGGTCTGTGAAACTAACGCCACTTCTCTGCTTCTGTGAATAAGCTTGCGGTTTCAGCCTTTATAAGCCCACCCTGCAAGCCCCGCGGTGCTGCTCTCTGAATCCTCCTCTCAGGTTTCTGAGGCAGTTGCCGGCCGGCTAATAAAGACTCCAAACTGGCTTGCAGTTTTGGAATTTGTGGTCTCTCTTTCGGTGCACTCCACAACAGGCTTATATTAACAAATGTGGGAACTGACTGAGCAAATAAGTAAATATTTTAAAGGATAGTGAGAGCCAGGTTTTTCACTTTGTAAGAAGATATTTACAAACATGGAAAGGTGGAAAGAACCCTGAGGAGTTAGACTGTAATCAGAAGTACTGACGAGAACTCACGGGTTTTAATATATGTGCAAAGATAGATAAAGTTATAGATGTATGTGACTATGGCATGCAAGTACATATACACATTCATATATTCCATACGTCTGGCTACTGAGCAGAGAAGGCCTAGAAGCGATGAGCATTCTGAACACCGGATCTTGGTTTGTAAATACCATCCTCCACCAGCAGGCATAAGGCAGGGTAAGCACACAATGAATCTGGAAATTTCTGTTGTGCCAAGGAAATGCTCAAAGAATGAAGGGAAGAGGACATGTCAAAAGATCACAGAGTTAAAGAAAAAAAACCACGGACCCCCCGAAGGATCCTGTATACCAAATCGGGAACAACAGGAGTATCGAGATAAATAAATGCATTGCAACTCATTGAATAAAAAACAAATCGATGAGTCCATACTCATACAAACACATGGCTGAAAAATGATACATAATAAAGGTTTTCCTCTTAGCAGAAAGCAAACTAATACACATTAAAGAGATGATGAAAATAGAAAAAATCATCATTTGGCAACTATCACAGTGATAGCTGATTCAGGCAGGAGCCACCCTTCCCTTTACTCCTTCATCCCAGAAATTCTATGGAGTTGAGGCCAGAAGAAAGATTAGAAACTAAGAGGAAAAAAAAAGACCTTTCTCATGCATATTCAAATCAGAAATGTGAGTCAGTAAGTACAACAATCCCTTTAACTACAAAGTAATCAACAGAATTGAAAGATTTGACAAGCCTATTTATAAGCCTAGAGACATACCACAGGATGAATTCGCCTGTTGCTGAAATAGCATTCAATCATCAAAATGCTGTGAAGTCTTGAGTGGATGACACTTTTTAGTGTGTTGAGTTACTAATCTACACGCTTTAAAAGATAAGATAAATACACTCTCGTGGCATTTTAAATCTATTCAGCCTGCATGTATTCAAATCATTTGTTACCTTCTACAAAATCTGAAGAGACCAACATTTCCTTGATGTTTATGCTGCACAAAAAACTTGTCAGCTTTTCAAAATCAGTCAATTTTATTGAGGCATGTAATAAAAGATAAAGGCTTTGTATCCACCATTTCTCTCCTTTTTCTCCTAGTGAAGGCTTCTCAACTAATAAAATAAAGCTGCCCATAAGCAAGACAGTAGGAGATGCCGCAGGGAAAGAGTTGGAATCCCTTTAAGAGTGAACCCATTCAACCAAAACAAAATGTCCTCTATACTGTTATTTTCTAGCCCCCCTGCAGGAGTTGGTTGCTACTAATAGAAGAGTCCACCGTCCCATACAAAGTAGCAAGAAAACAGGAGAAACATCTGATTTCATGTGGGTCTGCAGCCACACCTCAGTAAAGGGCTCTTCTCTAACCACTCCTCACAGCCATGGAGACCCTGAAAAGGCTGCCTGTCTTGTCTAGGATAAATCATTTCCCCATTAAACGAAGAAATAAAATAAACATACAGACCCTACTGTCTGAGCAAACCCAGACTCTCTCCCCACCCACAGAAAGGAAGAATCAGACTCAATTCTCTAGAAATCAGAAAAGTATTAACAAGAACCCTAATAATTATCATGGGTGAAAGAGATACCTGGTACCTAGGAGATCCTAAATAAATGCTCATTTCTCTTGCTACTCTACTGCCAAAGCTGCTGCTACCACCACCACATGATGGATTAGTTGCTGGATGAAGAGAATGAAGTTCAGAAACTAGATGCTTATCAAATACAATCAAACATGGACTTTGATCCTAAATTCTCTTATTACTTCAGTCTTCAATTGCACAACTGAGGCCAAATTATAATTATCTTTATTTAATTTCTGCCTCTCTGAATAATAGAAGGAAAACCTTAAGTAATCGTCACAGATCACAAACTACTATAACCATTCATTTAAAACAAATCTGATTATCAAACTACTTTCATAAAATATTGACATTTTGACCCCCTGACTCTTACTCTAAAAAGTATAAGGTATACAAGTACCTAAGTGTCTAGCTCATAAGATACAACAGTTGGTCTTCTCTCTGTTTCACGGATTAGAGAGGTGACACTCAGAGATAACAATTACACTCCAAATCAGGAATCATATAGCCAGGCCTCTTTTCACTAAACCACAAGATTTTCAGAGGCAAAACTCATGGACACATTAGTTGTTCAGTTTCTCTAACAAGTTTATGTGTCTGATCCGACCACTTTAAAAACAGTTTGGCAGTGCTTTAGAAAGCTAAACATACACCTATCATATGATCCAGTCATTCCACTCTTTACGTTAAAAGAAATGAAAGCATGTGTCCATATGTCTGTACAAAAGATGTGTACACAAATGTTCATAGCAGCCTTATTTGTAATAGGCAAAATCTGTGAACTTTATTGTATGATGATAAAGCTGTTAAAAAAATTTATACACATACTTGATATCCTTTAGTATTTCTTTCTCAGTCGTTTTCCGATTAAGTAAAAAGCCACTCTTCACTTTTATTTGATAGCAGATGTCATGAAAACTTAACACAGCACCTTCGGTAAATGTCTTTAGGTCATTGGAAGTCATACCGGGTAGACCATTGGTGTCTCTTTGTGACATTGGAATAGAAAATTGGACATTGCTGGAAGACATTTGGAGAGTTTCTGCCTTTCTGTAGAGAGAAAAGCAAGAGTAAACTGATAGTCTAGATAAATAAGACTGTGAACACTAGATAGCAATACTTTTGTTTGTTTGTTTGTTTGTTTTTGCATGGGGAGGCAACCGGGTCTCCAGCATGGCAGGCGAGAATTCTGCCACCGCACCACCGTTGCCCGTCCTAGACAGCAACTTTTATTATTATTATTTTTTAATAAAAGTTCCTTTATTTTCTAACTTTTAAGTTAATATATTCTAATACTTGGTGACAAAGGGTAACAAGGTCATTCTTTTCTTTTTTAATATTTACCATAAGGTTTTTTGTTTTTATTTTGAAAATATTTTTTATTGTGAAATAGCATATATACAAAAAAGCAATAAATTTCAAAGCATACCGCAACAATTAGTTATAGAACAGATTTCAAATGTGGGTATGGGTTACAATTCCAAAATTTTAGGTTTTTACTTCTAGCTGCTCCAAGACACTGGAGACTAAAAGAAATAACAATGTAATGATTCAGCAGTCATACTCATTTGTTAAAGCCTACCTTCTCTGTACAACCCCACCATCACCTTCGATCTCTCTCCCACCCTTTACGGATATTTGGGTTACGCCCATTCTAGCTTTTTCACATTGGAAAGGGCTGTAGATAATATGGGATAGGGGAATGGAATTACTTGCTGCTCTGGAGAGGCTGAGGTTTCAGGACTTATCTGGCCTAGGAACCCATCTGGAAGCTGTAGGTTTCTGGAAAGTAATCACAGTGCATGACACCTTTGTAAAATCTCACATAAAGCCCCTGGTGTTCTTTAAGAACGGCAAGAATGGTTTTATTTGGGATTTGGCAAACCACAGCAAATAGCAATCTGAAGCTGTGGCTTGCGTTAAGAGTAGCCTCCAGAGTAAACTCTTGACTCTATCTGAACTCTCTCAGACACTGATGCCTTAGTTGTTACATTTATTTTCCCTGTTTTGGTCAGGAAGGCGCTGTCGATCCCACGGTGCTGGGTCCAGGCTCATCCCTGGGAATCATATCCCATGTTGTCAGGGAGACTTTCACTTCTGGATGTCATGTCCCACATACTGGGGAGGGTCATGATTTCATTTGCAGAGTAGGGCTTAGAGAGAAAGTGGCCACATCTGAGCAAAAAAAAGGGCTTTCTGGAAGTAACTCTTAGGTATAACTATAGGTAGGCTTAGCTTCTCCGCTATATAAATAAGCCTCACTAGTGTAAGTCTCTAGATCAAGTACTTGCAACACGGCAAGCAAACTTACTGCCCTTCCCCTCTAAGTGAGACATAACTCTCCCAGGGGTGAAAACTTCCCCGGCAATGTGGGATAGAAATCCAGGGATGAGCTGGGACTAGGCATGAAGGGATTGAGAAAACCTTCTCGACCAAAAGGAGGAAGAGAGAAATGAGACAAAATAAAGTGTCAGTGGCTGAGAGATTTCAAACAGAGTCAGAGAGGTTATCCTGGAGGTTATTCTTATATGTTATACAGATATTCCCTTTTTAGTTTATGGTGTATTAGAGTGGCTAGAGAGAAGTACCTGAAACTGTAGAGCTGTGTTCCAGCAGCCATGTTTCTTGAAGATGATTGTATAATGATACAGCTTTTAAAATGTGACTGTCTGATTATGAAAACCTTGTGTCTGATGCTCCTTTTATTTAGGGTATGGACAGATGAGTA